>NC_090413.1:29663253-30031770 GCF_036365525.1 Heterodontus francisci
TTCTCGGTATCTCGCGCCGCTGCCCCGGCCCCGGGTTTAAATTCTCTCCGGCCAATCCGAGCCGTCGCCTTTCCCCACGTGACCGGGGCCCGGCTCTACCCAGCAGGCCGTGCGCCCCGCCCCAGCAGGCATTGCGGATTGTGCGGGATTTCCCTCCCCCGCCCGCCGTCACCATGGAAACGGGGCCTGTTCCTCATCCTGCAACCTGTGGCCGATCACAAACCTTTAGATGGTTCCCTTGCTGCAAATAATCCCAATAATTTAAGCAGCAAATTCTCCCAATGAGACTCAGTATATCCAGAGCAGCTTTAACACTAAAATGTCCCAGATCCCACAACACTGGCAGGCAGCTCAGACCATCAGGTAGGTTTTTAACACACTTGAAGATGGTGAAGGCAAAAGCATGGTGGGGGAGAGAGCTCCAAAGTGGGATGGGGCCACAGATCATTAGTGGACACTCTCCATGATGCACTGGAAGAAATTAGATTTGTCAATATTTAAAATATCAACAGTTGTGTGCACAAAAGTGGCCAATCTCTCAAATGGAGGGTCAGGGCATCCACGCCAGCCTACTTGTATCAATAACACTCCTGCATAATATGCAATACAATGTTACGGAGGTGAGTGATGGCGTGGATATGTGGTCGGAAGCTCATCTCGGTCACATATAAGACCAAGTTTGCAAACAGTCTGGTTCAGCCTCAGACAGTTGCCAGGAGAGGGATGGAGTTGGTGGCAAGGGATTCACAGAATCGTTACAGTGCAGAAGGAGGCCATTCGGCCCATTGTGTCCACACTGGCTCTCTGAAATAGCAATTCCCTCAGTTCCATTCACCTGTCTTCTCCCCATAACCCTGCACATTCTTCCTTTTCATATGACTGTCTATTTCCCTATTGAATGCTTCAGTTGAACCTGCCTCCATGGAGTTTGTGTCAGGGTCCAAAGACAATTGCTTCTGTTTTCCCAATATTTAGTTGGAGGTGATTTCTGTTCATCCAGTACTGGATCTCGGACATGTAGTCTGAGGCAGTGAGGGGCTCGAGAGGTGGACGTGAGGTAGAGGGATATCGTCAGCGTACATTTGGTAACTGTGTCCCACCTTCCATCTCTCAGGAGATATCTCTTAGTCCCTCTCGCTCTTAAATCTGCAAACTGGTGTCCCTCTTCGGAAGGACAGCTGTCCCTCAGTTCCTCCCTCCCTCTTGGTACAGATGTTTAGAGTGAGAGTTCTGTGTTGCTATGTGCTGTGAAATCTAAAGCCAGTGAGGGATGAAGCAAACTGCACTTAGTCTCTAGTAATTTATTGGAAGATTTAAAATCTGGGTTAAATTATAGCAAAGTTCAGACAAAAATGAATGAAAATCATTTCTGTCTATATGTCGGGTCCACCTAGGACCAAGTGGCAACAAAGGAGAGTCTTAAAAAGGGGAGGAGAGGTGCATTCCTGATGACAGAATAAGGCTGCAATGAATGGTTCCCACTGGCCAGCGAGCACACGTGAGAGTCTGATCAGCGATGGTATCAAAAGACTTGCATTTCTATAGCACCTTTCATGACCACGGGACATCCCAAAGCATTTTACAACCAATAAAGTATTTTTAAAGTGTAGTCGCTGTTGTAATGTAGGGAACGCAGCAGACAATTTATACATAGCAAGACCCCACAAGCAGCAATGTGATAATGACGAGATAATTTATTTTTGTGATGGTGATTGTGTTGGGGAGGAGAGCTTTTTGTATTTGGAGAGCATTGTGTGTGCAGGCGATGCTGTGTATGGGTGAAAGAAAGAACTTTGTATAGCTCCTTATTGTGTCCTTGGGATTCCTGAAGTACTTCACAGCCACTTAATTACTTTTCAAGTGCACCCACTGTTTCTGAGGTAAGTGCAACTATTTGTGCAGAGCAAGGTCATGCACGCAGCAATGAGATAAATGACCTGAAACCCGTTTTTGATGGTGTTGATTAAATGTTGGCAAAATCTATCTGCCCTCTTTGAACAGTGCCATGGGATCTTTTATATCCACCTGAGAGGAGCAACTGAACCTGTACAGTGCCATGTCTGGGCAGTGCTGTGTGCAGGACTGTACATGGGCAGCACTGTAGACGTGATAATTTGAGGCAACACATGCATTCCGGCAGCCTGTGTATGGACTGGCTGGGAGTACACAGGCAGCCTGTGTATGGACTGAGGGCACGCGGAGAGCCTGTGTATGGACTGGGGGCACGCAGAGAGCCGGTGTATGGACTGCATACATGGGGGTAGCCCATGCATGGACCACATGTGTGCAGGTGACCCGTGTATGGACTGTGTGTGCACAGGAATCCCGTGTATGGATCGCATGCGTGTGCATGAAGCTGATCTCTGGGTCCCATGTGTGTACAGGCAAGCTGCGTACAGACTGTGCACGTTGGCAGCCTGTGTACAGAACGCATTGTGTGCACAGGCAGTGTGTGTGCGTGCAGTGCACATCCTTGAAGGAAGGAACTACTAGGAGACTTTCCTTTGGCTCAAAGTATTTGACTCTGAAATGGAATATGATCAAAAGTTTTCTGAAATTACATTTCTGAGCTGATAATAAAAGTCTTGAAGTCTGAATTAAAAAAATAACTGATCTTTTTATTGTAAGAATACCGATTTAAGAAAATTACTTCTTTACCATATTCTAATTTGACTTTATAATATTCAACTATCACACATATAAGAATTTTGACGATGATAAAATACAGACTAAAACTGAGGAGTTATAAAAATTGACTTTACCTTTTAAAAAATGGACAATGCTGTTAAAAATGGTTGCTGAAGGTAAGTGACCTCCTTTGTATATTCAAACTGTCTAACAGGGACAAAGAAATGCCTTTTGAGTTGTGAGGGGTCAATTACACCCATCCTGAAACATTCCTGAATTGAATGGGTTCTTCTGAAACAAAGAAGGTATGAAGTGGAAATAACATTACCGGATTGTTCTCATCCTGAACTTATCAAAAGACACTTTTGAATTGATTGGGTCTTTTTTTGTGTTTGTGTGTGTACGCGTGCACGAGTGAATCCGTGAGTGGATGTGAATGCAACAATTTCGGGATAAGGCGTATTGATCAATAAATAATTGATTTTCTGTTTTAAACCTACAAGAGAAACTGTCATCAGTTTCTGACAAATAAACTGACAAATAAAACACAAAACAATTAAACTCTAATAACAACAAACACTTTCTGGGGTCAGGTGGGAGTTGAACAGTGGGAACCACCCACACCCCTCACCACATGGCTGTAACACAACATTAAATAATTCACAGATTATTTTTTTAAAAACTGAAACTAAATCATGAGACATTCAGACCCTTGGAAGCAGTGCGGAGCCACCAATCCCAGTGGTGGAGATCTGAAGGATCAGGAAAGACTGGAGGGCTGCAGGCTTTCGGTCGTGATAGAAGGTAACTAGTCGATGACTTCACAGAGGTATATAAGGTAGTGCAACAACGTTTGAAAACTTATGGTAATCCATGAGTAATGGTGAGATGGTGTACAGGTTCAGGAAGTTCTGTATCACAATAAGACCAGAGAAGATCTGACATGGCCTCTCAGTAGGACAGTGAAGGTACAAATCCTGGAATTGCATAAGGAAAGTTTGGATGCCATAACGGGAGAGCATAGATTTCCATGAAACGCTGAGCTTAATGGCCCCAATGACTTCCCTTATCTGTCCTTCTCATTTTGTTTGATTTTTCTTATTCGTTCATGGGATGTGGGTGTCACTAGCTAGGCCAGCATTTATTGCCATCCCTAATTGCCCTTGAGAAACTGAGTGGCTTGCTAGGCCATTTCAGAGGTCATTTAAGAGTCAACCACGTTGGTGTAGGTCTGGAGTCACATGTAGGCCAAACCAGGTAAGGATGGCAGAATTCCTTCCCTAAAAGGACATTAGTGAACTAGATGAGTTTTTTTACTAGCTGCCAGTTCCAGATTTATTAATTGAATTCAAATTTCGTCATCTGCCATGGTGAGATTCAAACCCATGTCCCCCAGAGCATTAGCCCGGGCCTCTGGATTACTAATCCAGTGACATTACCACTACGCCACCGTTCAATTGTTTGATTAGATTTTCTAAGCTTGTGACTTCAGATATGCCAAGGCTGGTAGCAACAGATGCTGGTTCATGTACCATGTTGAGATTCTCTGGTATCCCAGTTCTCCAAGGCTTAAAAGTCACCAGTAGTATCCCCCATCCCCAGCCACTGTTCCTTGTCATTTAAGTGCCATTCATTGTCGAGCAGATCTTTCTCTGACGGCATGAAGTGTCTCTCATAACCAGAGGTGAAGAGGGCTCCCCCTATTAATTTTGTGCTGATGGGCTGATCCACAAGCCTCTTATCCAGACACCTGGGGGCCTTTGGAGAGTTGTCCACATTTTGAGATAGTAGGTTTGTCCAATACAGATTGTCAGTGTTTGGGCCCCTTTCTCCTGCCAGAGTGGGATTGTTGCTGTTTGTTAATGAAACCTGTACCTCATCCTCAGTTTCAATCTCTTCCACTTCAACGACCTCTGGTTCCTCTATCATCCCAGGATGGTCTGGAGCGTAATGGTGCTGAAGGCAGATGGAGAAACAACATGGATCAGTACTCTGAGTCAAAAGCAGGGTTTTTTTTTGTTTTTCTTAAATATACTTTATTTAGAAAATTTGAAATTTGCCATTACATAAAGTGCAATAAAAATAGAAAATGCTGGAAATATTCAGCAGGTCTGGCAGCATCTGTAGAGAGAGAAGCAGAGTTAACGTTTCAGGTCAGTGACCTTTCATCAGAACTGGCAAAGGTTAGAAATGTAATAGGATTTCAGCCAGTGAAGTGGGGGTGGTGGGGGGTGTGGATGTGTGCAGGGGAAAAGAGAACAAAAGAGGTGCGTGATAGGACAGAGGGCCGGAGAGATTAACTGACAAGCAGGTCATGGGGCAAAGGCAAAGAGAGTGTGCTAATGGTGTGATGAAAGACAAAGCATTAATGCAGAGAGAGTTAATAACAATAATGAACAGCCCTAGTCAAAAGCACAAACATGAAAAACACAGTATAAGGCAAGCACATGGTAAAAAAAAGATAAAATAATAAAAAAAGCAGCCAGTTTGCTCTGAAATTCTTGAACTTAGTGTTCAGTCTGGAAGGCTGTAGAGTGCCTAATCAGAAAATGAGGTGCAGTTCCTCGAGCTTGTGTTGATGTTCACTGGAACACTGCAGCAGGCCAAGGACAGAGATGTGGGTATGAGAGCAGGGGTGTGCGTTGAAATGGCAAGCAACCGGAAGCTTGGGGTCATGCTTGCGGACTGAGCGGAGGTGTTCTGCAAAGTGGTCACCTAATCTGCGTTTGGTCTCCCCAGTGTAAAGGAGACCACATTGTGAGCAGAGAATACAGTATACTAAATTGAAAGAAGTACAAGTAAATCGCTGCTTCACCTGAAAGGAGTGTTTGGGGCCTTGGATGGTGAGGAGAGAGGAGGTAAAAGAGCAGGTATTGCACCTCCTGCGATTGCATGGGAAGGGGATGAGGTGTTGGTTGTGATGGAGGAGTGCACCAGGGTGTCACGGAGGGAATGATCCATTAGGAACGCTGAGAGGGGAGGGAAAGATGCGTTTGGTGGTGGCATTACGCTGGAGGTGGTGGAAATGGCGGAGGATGATCTTTTGGATGTGGAGGCTGGTGGGGTGGAAAGTGAGGACAAGGGGAACCTTGTCGCTGTTCTGGTAGGAAGGGGAAGGGGTGAGGGCAGAATGCGGGAAAAGGATCAGACACGGTTGAGGACCCTGTCAACCACAGTGGGGGGAATCCTCAGTTGAGAAATAAGGAAGACACATCAGAAGCGCTGTCATGTAAGGTTGCATCATCAGAGCAGATGCATCAGAGACAGAGAAGTTGTGAAAATGGAATGGAGTCCTTGCAGGAAACAGCGTGTGAGGAAGTGTATTCGAGGAAGCTGTGGGAGTTGGTAGGCTGAGAATGAATATGAGTGGACAGTCTATCCCCAGAGATGGAGACAGAGAAGCCGAGGAAGGAAAGGGAAGTGTCTGAGATGGACCATGTAATGTTGAAAGAAGGGTAGAAATTGGAGGCAAAGTTGATGAAGTGCAATACAGTTCAATTTCTTTCAATACAGTATGTGGCACTCTGCGGTACCGCACTATACTTAAAATTACAGGTTATATTTGCATTTAGTTTAGTTTAGAGATACAGCGCTGAAACAGGCCCTTCGGCCCACCGGGTCTGTGCCGACAGTCAACCACCCATTTATACTAATCCAACACTAATTCCATATTCCTACCACATCCCCACCTGTCCCTATATTTCCCTACCACCTACCTACACTAGGGGCAATTTATAATGGCCAATTTACCTACCAACCTGCAAGTCTTTGGCATGTGGGAGGAAACCGGAGCACCCGGAGGAAACCCACGCAGACACAGGGAGAACTTGCAAACTCCACACAGACAGTACCCGGAATTGAACCCGGGTCGCTGGAGCCGTGAGGCTGTGGTGCTAACCACTGCGCCACTGTGCAGTGTTGAACATGTGTTGAACATTCTCTGGTGCATACAGCCCAAGGAATTTTTCATGAGTTCCAGTCATAGAGTTATACAGCACAGAAACAGGCCCTTCAGCCCATCCTGTCCGTGCCGGCCATCAAGCACCTAACTATTCTAATCCCATTTTCCAGCACTTGGCCCGTAGCCTTGTATTCTATGGCGTTTCAAGTGCTCATCTAAATACTTCTTAAATGTTGTGAGGGTTCCTGCCTCTACCACCTCTTCAGGCAGTGCGTTCCAGATTCCAACCACCCTCAGGGTGAAATTTTTTTTCCTCAAATCCCCTCTAAACCTCCTGCCCCTTACCTTAAATCTATGCCCCCGGTTATTGACCCCTCCACTAAGGGAATAAGTTTCTTCCTATCTAACCTATCAATGCCCCTCATAATTTTGTATACCTCAATCATGTCCCCCCTCAGCATTCCCTGTTCTAAGGAAAACAACCCTAGCCTTTTCAGTCTCTTCATTCTCCAGCCCAGGCAACATCCTGGTGAATCTCCTCTGCACCCTCTCCAGTGCAATCACATCCTTCCTATAGTGTGGTGACCAGAACTGTACACAGTACTCCAGCTGTGGCCTAACTAGTGTTTTATACAGCTCCATCATAACCTCCCTGCTCTTATGTCCTATGCCTCGGCATAAAGGCAAGTATCCCATATGTCTTCCTAACCACCTTATCTACCTGTGCTGCTGCCTTCAGTGATCTATGGACAAGTACACCAAGATCCCTTTGACCTTCTGTACTTCCTGGGGTCCTACCATCCATTGTACAAGCCCCTCAGTATACTGTGACGGGAGGGCCTTAGACTGTGGTTTTTCCCCATTGAGCCTTTGTGCGGCTGCCCCAAGCTTTAGTGCATCCCTCAGCACAAAGTCCTGAACCTTGGAATGTGTCAGTCTGCAACACTTGATAATGTACAGCTCTTTGCACTGGAAGACCAGCAGGTTTCGGGCATACTAAAGAGCATCTTTCACTGAGTTGATATTCTTTCAGCAGCTGTCGATGTTTATCTCATTGTGCATACCTGGGAACAGCCCATAGCGACATTTGGTGTTTGTGTACCTAGGGTCTACGCACAGCGTGATGCAGCCACACGCGCAGGTGGTCATCAGGATGAGGGTAATTTTGGGAACATTGTTCCCCCTTTAGAGATTTGTATATGGTGTCCCTATGGACACGATCCATTTTTGATCTCCTGATAAAGTGGAAGATGGCTTGGATGACCATCGCAGCACAGGGGCAGAGTATGGGCCAAACCTGCACCACATACAGCAACACTGAGAGCACCTCTCACCTAATGACCAGGTTCTTACCCGCAATGGAAAGGGAGCATTGTTCCCACATGCCAGTTTCTGTTCACTATGGTTATACGCCCCTTCCAGTTTTTGCTGCATACCCCGGCCCCTCCAATCCATATCCCCAGTACCTTCAGGTAGTCTGACCTGACGGTGAAGGGAACAAACGACCGGTCAGCCCAGTTCCCAAAGAGCACGGCCTCGGTCTTGCCACGATTTACTTCGGCTCCCGAAGCCAGTTCGAACTGGTCCGAGATGCTTATCAGTCTGCAAGCCAACAGTGGATTCGAGTAGAAGATGGTGATGATGTTAATGAACAGGGAGGCTTTGACCTGAGTGCCTCTGCTGCCTGGGATCGTCACTCCTCTGAGCCCACATCCTTCCTGATGGACTCAGGAAAAGGTTTGATACAACAAACAAACAAGACAGAGGAGAATGGACAGCCCTGTCTGACTCCAGATTTGATCAGAAAGCTTTCCGATTTCCACCCATTTATTGAAACTGCGCTACTGATGTTTGTGTAGAGCAGTTGAATCCAATTTCAAATTCCCTCCCCAGACCCCATTTTGGAGAGTGTACCCATCATGTAGGTGTGCAATATTCTGTCAAAGGCCTTCACCTGGTCCAAGCCAATGAAGCTGGTGTCTACCCTCCTGTCCTGTCCGTAGGTGATCATATCCCTGAGTAGTGCGAGACTGTCAGAGATCTTCCTGCCAGTACAGGGTGAATCACCAACTCCAGAGCAGCCTTGACCTGATTGGCAATGACCTTGGACAGAATTTTGTAGTCCACATCAAGCAGTTAAATGGGCCACCAATTTCTGATTTCCTCCCTCTCGTCCTTCTGTTTGTAGAAGAAGGTAATAATACCTGTCCTCATGGATTCTGACATGCTACCGGCCAGAAGCATACTCTCTTACACTTCCAGCAGGTCTGGGCTGATCCAGTCCCACAGAGTCGAATACAACTTAGCTGGTAAACTGTTGCTTCCGGGAGTTTTACTCATCTTGAAAGACCCAATGTCCTTTGTCAGCTCATCCAGAGTTGGTGGTTTGTCCAGATTCTCCCGCTTACTGTCATTTAAGACCTCCGTGATAGAGGACAGAAAGGACTGCGAGATCATACTGTCTGTGGGCTCACATCGTACAGCCCAGCATGAAAGGATTTGCTGATCCTTAGTACGTCAGGCTGTGATGACGTTTTGAGCTGTCTTCTTCTTTCAGGCTGCTGCTCACAGAGCTCTCTCTGCGCACCTTTTGAAAGAAGAAACGTGACCACATCTCATCCTGCTCCACAAAGCAGACTGTGGACCAGATGATGATCTTGGAGGCCTCTACGGCAAAGAATCCATGTGTCACACAGAGGTTATATCACAGCCAATAGTTCAAGCTTTGTCTGTTTGTGCTTCCCGGTGTGTGGAGCTCAATTTTTCTTTACAATGCTTCTTTAATTCCTGAAGGTGCTTACTTTTGCTGGGGTACAGGTTCCAAGGGTACGAGTCACCTAGAACCATAGAAAAGTTACAGAAAGAGGCCATTCAGCCCATTGTGTCTGCGCCAGCTGAAAGAAACTAGCCACTTAACCTAATCCCACCTTCCAGCACCTGATCTGTAGCCTTGCAGGTTACAGCACTTCAGGTGCAGGTCCAGGTACCTTTTAAATGAGTTGAGGAAACCTTTTCACCCTCTGGGTGAAAAAAAGTTTTCCTCTCGTCTCCTCTAATCCTTCTACCAATCACCTTAAATCTGTTGCCCCTGGTAATTGACCACTCTGCCTGGGGAAACAGGTCCTTCCTCTCTACTCTATCTAGGCCCCTCATAATTTTGTAGACCTCAATTAAGTCACCCCTCAGCCTTCTCTGTTCTAAGGAAAACAACCCTAGCCTATCCAATCTTTCCTCATAGCTGCAATTTTCAAGCCCTGGCAACATTCTTGTAAATCTTCTCTGTACTCTCTCCACAGCAGTTATGTCCTTTCTGTAATGTGTTGACCAGAACTGTATGTAGTACTCCAGTTGTGGTGTAACCAGTGTTTTATACAGCTTCAGCATTACATCTCTGCTTTTGTATTCTATACCTCGGTCGATAAAGGAAAGCATTCCCTATGCATTCACCACTCTATCTACCTGTCCTGTCACATTCAGGGACCTGTGGACATGCACTCCAAGGTCTCTCACTTATTCTACCCCTCCCAATAGCCTCCCGTTTATTGTGTATTCCCTTGCTTTGTTTGCCCTCCCAAAATGCCTCACCTCTTGTACCTCACCCATTCTCACTTAGGACCCACCATTAGGCCAATTTTGTTTTCAGGTCTAAATTGGTTCTATGTGGTTTAGAACAGATGCAAATCTGGCCTAAATGGCAAAACTCAATTCTCCATTCAAAGCTCAATTACTCACCACACCAGGTATACATTTGGATTGATCTACAATAACAATAACACCAACAACTTGCATTTCCATAGTACCTTAAATGTTCCAAGGCCCTTCCTAGGAGCATTATCAAATAGAATCTGACACCAAGCCACTTAAGGAGATATCAAAGAAGTAGATTTCCAGGAGGGTCGTCAAGGAGGAGCGAGAGGCAGAGAGGTTTATAGAGAGAATTCCAGAGCTTAGAGCTGAAAGCACAGCCACCAATGATAGGGCAATTAAAATCGGATCTGCAAGAGGCCAGAATTGGAGGACCACAGAGATGCCTGGAGTGTTATAAGACTGGAGATTACAGACATAGGGAGTGACGAGGCCACAAAGGATTTGAACACGAGGATGAGAATTTTAAAACTAATGCATTGCCCGACTGGGAGCCGATGTAGATCAGCCAGCACAGGGGTGATGGGTGAACGGAACTTGATATGAGTTAGGATATGAGTAGTAGACTTTTGGATTAGCACAAGTTTACGGAAGGTGGAAGCCAGCCAGGAATGCATTGCAATAGTCTAGCTATCTCCATAACAAAGGTATGGAGGAGGGCTTCAGCACCAAATGACATGGGCAGTGGGGAGGAAAATTGTATTCAAGCAAAATTTAAAGGGATGGGGGACAATTAAAGAGAAGTGTCACAATGGACAGTGGTGGGGGTGTGGGGAAACAAAAATTCAGAGTTTGGAAAGCCTTAAAGAGCAACTTAACCCATCAGCTGTCTTCACCTTAATTCCCCTTAGGGAGGGGTGTTGTGATGCATCACATGTCATGTTCAATTTGGGGCCACTCACTGCCTTTACTCCCTGAACCATCAGGGAAAGTTTGATTAAAGCACATGGAAAGGTTGGAAAAACTCGGATTGTTTTCACTGGAATGACGGAGGTGGAGGGGCAACATGATAGAGGTTTACAAAGTTATGAGCGGCATGGACAGAGTGGATGGTCAGAAGCTTTTTCCCAGGGTGGAAGAGTCAGTTACTAGGGGACATAGGTTTAAGGTGCGAGGGGCAAAGTTTAGAGGGGATGTGCGAGGCAAGTTCTTTACACAGAGGATGGTGAGTGCCTGGAACTTGCTGCCAGGGGAGGTGGTGGAAGCAGATACGATAGCGACGTTTAAGAGACATCTTGACAAATATATGAATAGGAAGGGAATAGAGGGATATGGGCCCCGGAAGTGCAGAAGGTGTTAGTTTCGGCAGGCATCAAGATCGGCGCAGGCTTGGAGGGCCGAATGGCCTGTTCCTGTGCTGTATTGTTCTTTGTTCTTTGAAATCCTCACCTGCTGGTGCCCAACTCTGCTGTTTCCTGGATCTGGAATTTTCTGGCAGCACCACTGAGGTAAGTAGAAGGAGCTGAAGCTTTGTATCCTGAAAGACATGCAGCAAGTCATAGCAACATCCCAATAGGAGTTTATTCGCTTGAGCTTGTTCTGCCATTCTTAACACCATTAACCTGCCTTGGTTCCATAAACTTTAGTACCCTTGTCTCACAAAAATCTATCAATCTCAGTTTTGAAATGTTTAATTGATGCCCAGCCTCAACAGCTTTCTGGGAGAGAGCGTTCCAGATTTCCATTAAGCTTTATGCAAATAAGTGCTTGCTGACATTTCCCTGAATGCATAGCTCCAAGGTTAAGGTTATGCCCCTTGTTCTGGACTCCCCCACCAGAAGAAATAGTTTGCATATAATTACATAGAATGTATAAGACAGAATCAGGCCATTCAGCCCAAATGGTCCATGCCAATGTTTATGGTCCACATGACATTCCTCCCACCATACATCATCTCACCCTATCAGCATATCCTTCGATTCCTTTCTCCCTTGAGTACCTCTCTAGCTTCCCCTTACGCATCTATATTATTCACCTCAGCTACTTCAGAGGAAACAAGTTCCATATTCTCAGCACTCTCTGGGTAAAGAGGTTTCTCTCTGGCTACCCTATCAAAGCATTAGGTACAAGGTGCCGTTCAGCATTCAGTGCAGGAAATCAGCCAGGTTTCTGTTCTGCCAGCAGGTGTTGGGGGTGGGGGGCAAGGTGTCCAGAGTCAACTCCTTGAAGGTTTGCACAGACACAACTAGGTAGCTGGTGCTTGGAGAAAATATTGACAGCTTTGCAAAGCCCTAGAACATGCCTGCTCAAACGAGGTACAGCCGATCTGACAGGGCTTGGCATCATTAACTTAATGTACAGCTTGTGCAGAAACTGCTGACCTGTCCTGATAAATTCAACTCCTCGCCATAACTTTTGGGTATCGGGCATAGTTCAAACTCATTGCAGCACCCATGCAGTATCTTCTGGAAATCAGCAAGCAGCTGGCAGAGCTACGCCCCTGTGCTGGGACCAAAGCTTAGTACGAAGCTCGCTGACCTGGCCTCGAGTAGAAGTGTACCCGCTCTGCTTTCTTTTCATCCCCTGATACAGATATCACCCCAGTATCAGAGGAAAGATGAGGACGGATAAAGTGAGGTAACGTGACATTGTTTACAGGCAGACAACAAGTCCATGCACACTCATGCACATGTGCACGTGAGTGTACTCACACATGTGGGCACACACCATCACATGTTTACACATCAGCATCAGTGCCCACTCACACGCAAGCAGAAGTGTACAAAGACCCTCAAATACAAACACCTGATTGCACACATAAGTAGCTCACAGTCATTTTCTCCAAGGTGTGAAGGTGCAGTAAATCGGAGGGAATTAACTCACCTTTGTCGAGAGTAACATCTGCAGAATAGGATGCAAAGAACTACAATCACTATGGACCCAAACACCAGCACCAAAATCTTCCAGGCCACAATCTGTGAAGCTGAACACAACACGATGCAGTGTTAGAACTCAAACACTTTTTGGGCACTCCACCTCTCTCAGTAAATGGACTGCCTAACACACAAGTCACCATCAGTTGCCTTTCCTAAAATTTTCTCAGTGGGTAGCACTTTTCTGAGTCAGAAGGTCATGGGGTCAAACCCTACTCCATGACCTGAGCCTATAATCCAGCTGACACTCCGTTGGCAGTACTGAGGGAATTCCGCACTGTCAGAGGAGCAATATGTTGCAGAACCTACCAGGGAACAGGCTATTTTAGCTCTAGTAATGTGTAATGAGGTAGGATTCATAAGAGATCTCGTAGTTGAGGATCCTCTAGGGGGTAGTGATCACAACATGGTAGAATTTCAAATTCAGTTTGAGGGCGAACAGCTCGGGTTTCAAACCAGTGTCCTCAACTTAAACGAGGGCAATTACAGAGGTATGAAGAAAGAGTTGTCCAAAGTTGTCTAAAAATAGACTAAGAGGAAGGTCAGTGGATGAACACTGGCAGACATTTAAGCGGATATTTCATAACGCTCAGCAAAAATTTATCGTGGTCAAAAAGAAGGACTCGATGCGAAGGATGAACCACCCGTGGATAATAAAGGCGGTCAAGGAGAATATCCAATCAAAAACTAAGGCATACAAAGCGGTGAAAACGAGTGGTAGGCCAGAGGATTGGGAATTTTTAAGGAACCAGCAGCGGATGACTAAAAAGCTAATAAAGGGAGAAAATTGATTATGCAAGTAAATTGGCAAGAAATATAAAAGACAAACAGCAAGAGCTTCTACGGGTATATAAAAAGATAGTAGCTAAAGTGAGCATGGGACCCTTGGAGGATGCGACTGGAGAATTGATAACGGGGAACAGGGAAATGGCAGATAATTTAAACCAATATTTTGCATTGGTCTTCACGGTGGAGGACACTATAAACATCCCACAAATATCAGATAAGCAAGGAGCTAATGGGAAGAAAGATCTTGTAATAGTCTCTATCACGAGGGACAACGTATTTGACAAACTAATGGGACTAAAGGCAGACAAGTTGCCAGGACCTGATGGCCTGCATCCAAGGGTTTTAAAGGAAGTGGCTGCAAAGATAGTGGAGGCATTGGTCAAAATATTCCTGAACTCACTGGATTCTGGGAGGGTCCCAGCGGATTGGAAAACTGCTAATGTGACACCCCTATTCAAGAAGGGAGGGAGATAAAAAGCAGAAAACTATAGGCCAGTCAGCCTAACATTGGTCGTTGGGAAAATGCTCAAGTCCATTATTAAGGAAGAAATAGCAGGACATTTAGAAAAACTTAACGGAATCAACATGGTGTTGTGAAAGGGAAATCATGTTTGACAATTTTGATAGAGTTCTTTGAGGATATAACAAGTGGAGTTGATAAAGGGGAACCAGTAGATGTAATGTATTTTGATTTCCAGAAGGCATTCGATAAGGTGCCACATAAAAGATTATTGCACAAGATACTCACGCTATTGGGGGTAATGTATTAGCATGGATTGAGGATTGGTTAACTCACAGAATACAGAGAGTTGGGATTAATGGGTCTTTTTCAAGTTGGAAAGATGTAACTAGTGGAGTGCCAAAAGGATCAGTCCTAGGGCCTCAATTATTTACTATCTATATTAATGACTTGGAGGAGGGGGCAGAGTAATATACCCAAATTTGCTGACGATACAAAAATAGGTGGGAGGGCATGTTGTGATGAGGACATAAAGAATCTGCAAGGGGATATAGATAGGTTGAGTGAGTGGGCAAAAACTTGGCAGATGGAGTTTAATGTGGGAAAGTGTGAGGTCATGGTCTTTGGTAGGAAGAATCAAAAGGCAGACTATTATTTAAATGAAGAGACTCCTAAAAAGTGTAGTACAGAGGGATCTGGGTGCTCTTGTGCATGAAACACAAAAAGTTAGCATGCAGGTGCAGCAAGTAATTAGGATGGCAAATGGAATTTTGGCCTTTATTGCTAGGGAGTTGGAGTTTAAAAATAGGGAAGTCTTGTTACAACTGTACAGGGTGTTGGTGAGGCTGCACCTGGAGTACTGTGTACAGTTTTGGTCCCCGTATTTAAGAAAGGATATACTGGCATTGGAGGCAGTTCAAAAGAGATTCACTAGGCTGATTCCTGAGATGAAGAGGTTGACTTTTTCAGATCAACTAAACAGATCAGGCCTTTATTCATTAGCGTTTAGAAGAATGATGGGTGAACTTATTGAAACGTACAGAATTCGGCGGGGGCTTGACACGGTGGATGCTGAGAAGATATTTCCACTGGTGGGAGAATCTCGAACTAGGGGCCATAGTTACAGAATAAGGGGACACTCATTTTAAACTGAGATGCAAAGGAATTTCTTCTCATAGAGGGTAGTGAATGTCTGCAATTTTCTACCTCAGACAGTTGTGGAGGCTAGATCACTGAAAATATTTAAAGAGGAGGTAGATAGATTTTTGAAATATCGGAGAGTTGACTGCTATGAGGAGCTGGCAGGAAAGAGGAGTTGAGGTCTGGGGCAGATCAACTATGATCTTATTGAATGGCGGGGCAGGCTTGAGGGGCCAATTGGCCTACTGTTCCTATTTCTTATGTTCTTATGAGGGGTGCTGCACTGTCAGAGGAGCAGTACTGATGGAGTGCTGCACTGTCGGAGGGTCAGTACTGAGGGAGCACTGCACTGTCGGAGGGTCAGTACTGAGAAGCACTGCACCATCGGGAGAGCACTGCACTGTAGGAAGGTCAGTACTGAGGGAGCGCTGCACTGTCAGAGGGTCAGTACTGAGGGAGTGCTGCACGCTTGGAGGGGCAGTACTGAGTGAGAGCTGTACTGTCGAAGGGTCAGTACTGAGGGACTGCTGCACTGTTGGAGGTTCAGTACTGAGGGAGTGCTGCACTGTCCAAGGGTCAGTACTGAGGGAACGCTACACTGATGGAGGAGCGGTGCTGAGGGAGCGCTGTACTGTCGAAGGGTCACTACTGAGGGAGTGCTACATTGACAGAGGGGCAGTACTGAGGGAGCACGACACTGACAGAGGAGGAGTACTGAGGGAGCGCTGCACTGTCGGGGGAGCACTGCACTGTTGGAGGAGCAATATCGAGGGAGCGCTGCACTGTTGGAGGGTCAGTACTGAGGGAGTGCTGCACTGTCGGAGGGTCAGTACTGAGGGAGTGCTGCACTGTCGAAGGACCAGTACTGAGGGAGCGCTGCACTGTCGAAGGACCAGTACTGAGGAGCACTGCACCATCGGGGGAGCACTGCACTGTAGGAAGGTCAGTACTGAGGGAGCGCTGCACTGTCAGAGGGTCAGTACTGAGGGAGTGCTGCACTGTCAGGGTCAGTACTGAGGGAGTGTTGCACGGTCTGAGGGGCAGTGCTGAGCGACTGCTGCACTGTCGGAGGAGCAGTGCTGAGCGACTGCTACACTGTTGGAGGGGCAGTACTGAGGGAGTGCTGCACCGTCGGAGGAGCAGTACTGAGGGAGTGCTGCGCCGTTGGAGGAGCAGTACTGAGGGAGTGCTGCACCGTCGGAGGGGCAGTACTGAGGGATTGTTGCACCGTCGGAGGGGCAGTACTGAGGGAGTGCTGCACCGTCGGAGGGGCAGTACTGAGGGAGTGCTGCACCGTCGGAGGGGCAGTACTGAGGGAGTGCTGCACCGTCGGAGGGGCAGTACTGAGGGAGTGCTGCACCGTCGGAGGGGCAGTACTGAGGGAGTGCTGCACCGTCGGAGGGGCAGTACTGAGGGAGTGCTGCACCGTCGGAGGGGCAGTACTGAGGGAGTGCTGCACCGTCGGAGGGGAAGTACTGAGGGAGTGCTGCACCGTCGGAGGGGAAGTACTGAGGGAGTGCTGCACCGTCGGAGGGGCAGTACTGAGGGAGTGCTGCACTGTTGAAGATGCCATTCTTTGGATGATACATTAAATTGAGGATCCATCTGGCTGTTGGTGGATGTACAAAATCCCTATTCATAGAGGACCAGGGAGTTTTCCGAGTGTCCTGGCCAATAATCTTCCCTCAACCTATGCCACTAAAATCAAGTTGACTGGGCTTTAATTTATGACACAAAATACGAAGAGTTCATGGTGGAGGGGTAACATATTAGCATGGATAGAGGATTGGTTAGCTAGCAGGAAGCGAAGAGTAGGGATAAATGGGTCATTTTTGGGTTGGCAGAATGTGACTCTTGGAATTCCACAGGGATCAACTGGACCCTCAACTATTTACAATCTACATCAATGACTTGGATGAAAGGACCAAATGTATGGTAGCTAAATTTGCAGTTGACACAAAGATAGGTAGGAAGGTAAGCTGTCAAGAGGACATAAAGAGTCTACAAAGGGATATAGTAGATTAAGTGAGTGGGCAAAAATTTGGCAGATGGAGTATAATGTGGGAAAATAAGAATGTAAGAAATAGGAGCAGGAGTCGGCCATTCAGCCCTCCGAGCCTGCTCCGCAATTCAATGAGATCATGGCTGATCTTCAACTTCAACACTATTTTCCTGCATTATCCCCAGATCCATTGTGTTTTTAATATGTAAAAATCTATCGATCTCAGTCTTGAACATACTCAACGACTAAGCCACCACAGCCCTCTGGGGCAGAGAATTCCAAGATTCACCACCCTCAGAGTGAAGAAATTCCTCCAGCTCAACCCAGCCCTAAATGGCCTGCCCCTTATTCTGAGATTGTGTTCCCCGGTTCTGGACTCCCAGCCAGGGGAAACATCCTTCCTGCATCTACCCTGTCAAGCCCTGTAAGAATTTTGTATATTTGAGTTAGATCACCTCTCATTCTTCTAACTCCAGAGAATAAAGGCCCAGTCTATTTCATCTTTCCTATACTCAAATGCTCTTGTAATCAAGGCCAACATACCATTTGCCTTCTTAATTGCCGGCTGTACCTGCATGTCAGCTTTCAGTGACTCATGAACAAGGACTCTCAAGTCCCTTTGAAGTTCAACACTTCCCAGCCTCTCACCATTTAAGAAATACTCTGTATTTCTGTTTTTCCTACCAAAGTGGATAACCTCACATTTGTCCACATTGTACTCCATCTGCCAAATTTTTGCTCACTCACTTAGCCTCTCCAAACCCCCTTGAAGTGTCTTTGCATCCTCCTCACAACTCGCACTTCCACCTAGTTTTGTGTCATTTGCAAACTTGAAAATATTACCTTTAATCCCTGCATCCAAATCATTGATATAGATTGTGAATAGCTGGGGCCCAAGTACTGATCCTTGTGCTACCCCATTAGTCACAGCCTGCCAAACTGAAAATGACCCATTGTCCTGCAGGCCCCCATCTGCCAAGAATGAGGCACATTGGTTTTGTCATATGAACATTAATTTTGAACTGTTGCTGGAGTGAGGAAATGACTTATTGAACAGATCAGCCATGGCTGAAAAAACGCTTGCATATGAACAGACGGTGCTTGTGTAGACAAAGGACTATTTCCTGATACATTCAACCCACAATGGAGGTTGATCACCAGACAGTGAGGGGGTGGGGAAGCGCATTCCAGGGCCTGCTGGGGTGATGCAATCCACAGGGGCCAGGACTGGTTGGACCAGCTGATCACATGACTAACTGGCTGTTCCAAGATTTGTTGAACTAGCCTCAGAGAGTTTGAACTGAGAAAGACTGTTTGCTCCTGGACTGAGAAGATCTCTCCTGTCTGCTCCTATCTCTTTCTCACAAGCCTCTGAATCCACTGTAGACACAAGGAATCCAAAAGAAAAAACTGTCTCCTGCAGCGAACAAGGTTTAAGAAGAATACTGGGCCCCAACGAAAAGCAAGATCTATCTACAGTCAAGGATTCTACAGCGAGCTTAAAGAACCGTAACAACAGCTCTTCAGATAATGCCTCAAACGTTTTCACTTTATTTTTCTTCTCTTTTCTGTCTCTATTTGCATGTGTGTATCATGTATGCACGCTAGCGAGGGCGCATCGTGTATCCCTAGGCATTAACCGAATTAGAATTAAAGTTCAAGTTTAATAAATTTCAACCTTCTTTTCTTTAAACCTAAGTAAACCTGTTTGTACTGGTTTCTTTGCCTTATAATTGGAAAGCGGTTTACAAGGATTCATCAAGGGGGAGCTAAAAACACGGTGTGTTTAAAATTAAACCCTGTTATGGTAAGACCAGGTGAAGGCTGAGAGGGAACCCTGGACACCTTTCTTACCTGGTGGTAACACCCATTTATTCCTACTCTCTGTTTTCTGACCGGTCATCAATTCTCAGTCCATGCCAGTATATTCCCCCAAATCCCATGTGTTCTAATTTTGTTTACTAACCTCTTGTGTGGGACATTATCAAAAGCCTTCTGAAAATCTAAATATACCACATCCACCGGTTCCCTCTGATCTAATATGAACTTGTCACTTTGGCAGGAGGAATGGAAAAGCAGAATATTTAAATGGAGAGAGATTGCAGAATGCTGCGATACAGAGGAATCTGTATGTTCTAGTACATGAATCACAAGAAGTTAGTATGGAGGTACAGCAAGTGATAAGGAAGGCAAATGGAATGTTGCCGTTTATTGAAAGGGGAATGGAATATAAAATTAGGGAAGTGTTGCTACTGCTGTACAGGGCCTTAGTGAGACCACATCAGGAGTATTGTGTACAGTTTTGGTCTTACTTAAGAAAGGATAAAATTGCATTAGAAGCAGTTCAGAGAAGGTTCACTAGGCTGATTCCTGGGACGAAGGGGTTGTCTTATCAAGAACGGCTAAACAGGTTAGGCCTTTATCCTTTGGAGTTTAGAAGGATGAGAGGTGATCTTATTGAAACATTTCAGATCCTGAGGGGACTTGACAGGATGGATGCTGAGAGGATATTTCCCCTTATGGGTGAGACTAGAACTAGGGAGACAGTTTAAAAATAAGGGTTCTCCTATTTAAGATGGAGGTGAGGAGAATTTTTTTCTCTCAGAGGGTCTGAATTAGCCTCTGGAATTCGCTTCCTCAGAGAGCAGTGGAGGCTGGGTCATTGAATTTATTCAAGGCTGAGTTAGATTCTTGGTAGACAAGGGAGTCAAGTGTTATGGGAGAACAGAGAGGAAAGTGGAGTTGAGGCCACATTCAGATAAGCCATGATCTTATCAAATGGAGCAGGCTCAAGGGGCCAAATGGCCGACTCCTGCTCCTAATTCATCTGTTTGTGGGATCTTACTGTGCACAGAATAGCTGCTAGCTATGGAACAACAGAGATTGCACCTCAAAGTAATTAATTGGCTGTGAACCATTCTGGGATGTGATAAGGTGCTGTATAAATACAGGTCTCTAGCATTTCTTTGATCTGATTTACATTGAACCCTGACAGCCACAGAGTCCATGTGTGGCTAAGTGTAATTGCTCTTGCCAGTCATTGTCCAGAAAGTGTTTGACACTGGAAAGTACTGGGTCACAGCTCTTTCTGGGATGGGGAGCTCATCAGGTATCTGGGGTCTCTCTGGATCGCTGGGAGCCCTGCACTGTTTCCCCTTTGGAACTGTGGAAACACCGTTAACACTTCCCTCCCGAACTCCCTCCATCCGCTCCACCCGCATCTGACAGTACCTTGTGTATTGAAGTTAAGGTATGGACCCCTGCTGCCCTCTCCCACGATGGTGGATGCTGTCATCCAGATCTTGTAAGTGCTCTCCGGCTCCAAATCCGACAATGTGAATCCGTTTAATTCACAACTTACATTGAGAGCTGCGAGAAAGAACAAAGGCTTATGAAAGGGACCGGGGCAAGAGAATTATATTCATCATCCCACTCCCTCATGGAGCTGGTATACAAGTTTCACAGGAGCTAGCCACCCTCCAGTACTTCATCCAAGTAGTAAATCTTTAGTTGTATGCCCAGATGAATGACTGTTGCAGGTTATTTAACGGTGGGAGGAGTTCCGCAGCTGAGCTGCCACCCAAGAGTCACAGACATACACTGTCCTACAGGAATCACTGGATCGTGATCAGGAGCCATGGGTTTATCTTCTTCCCTAAGCTGGGGGTGCTGAGGCCAATTGCAACTCTTACTGCCACTCCGCACTGGGGTATCACAGCGGACACCCCAGCTGCCTCAGCCCAGACCATAGCAGAGAGACAATAACGGGCTGTAGTTTGCTGACAATATCATGGAATGTACAAATTCGCCAGAAATGTGTAACAAGGAAAACGATACAATATAATAAAAGCAAAATACTGCGGATGCTGGAAATCTGAAATAAAAACAAGAAATAAGGAAAACGATACCCTGTGTATTGCGAATAACCACAAGTTGTTAGCTGATTTGCACCAATCTTCCGTCAGCTTCATGAAAACAACATCTCGCTCTTAACCTCCCTGTCAGTTTCAAAAATTTGTGCGCTTTTACATCAATTGCGCATTAAACTCATCACAGAAAGTTAAGTCTACTAATTAACAATGTCAATTACTAATTAACCTGTTTAATGATGTGATAACTGTTAATGACTGCAAATCAACCTCTCTGGCCCAGAAGTTGAACAACAAAAATCTCATTCCTTCAGGTTGTGAATTGTTTTCAGAGATTTTTAAAAGTTCAAATTTTAAAATACTTTTTCTTACTTTTCCTTGCTGTCTCTTTTTCTCTCCCTTTCTCCTCATTTAATCCTTCTTTCCCTCTGTTTATTATTCTTTCTGTACCTGTATGACATTGAATTCACCCTTTGTAATTTATCCTCCTCCTCAGTCCTTCCTCTGTTTATTTCTGAATTCTTAAACCTCATTGATTAAGGAGATGCACTCTTGGTCATATTGTTTACCAAGGACCTCCACGCTCTTATCAGCTTGCATTTACAAAGCAAAATCTTTTTGAGCTGAAGGGTGAAAAAATTGAACTGAGGAGGCACGCTGTGAGATGTCTCACTCCAGCATGTTCTGGCCCAACGTCTTTAGCTGAGGTGGCTACACACTCACCTGTAGTGTCAGAAGCAGAGTGTGGGCTCATGGCTCTGACTACACAATGGATGAGCTTCTTTGTCACAGTCATGATAGTGTGGCAGGATTCATTGAGAAGAGAATAGGAAATTTTAAAAAAACTGCGGCTGAGATATCGTAAGTCTCTCTTGCACCTGATGGTTGGAACGTTTCAAGCCACTCTCTTTATTTCTCTCTCAACAAGCAGGACAAGCATTGCAAAACCTGGAGCAGGGAGTGTCGGGGACTTCCAGTGATCTGTTACTGCTGTGGGGGACCACAGTACCCAGACCAGTACTCAGCTAACTGAAATATTACAAGTCACGTCAATTAGACAACCTGCTAGTGTGGAAGCAGGACCAAGGTGTGATGCTTGATTGGTTCCTCTAACCTTTGTACTTGGTGTCTCCACCTGGATTCTTGACATAGTACAGAGTACAGTATAGAACAAACCCCTGGCGCTGATCCAGGGGAAGAACCTTCCACAACAGAGTGACTCCAGTCTGGTAGATACTGAAAATTGATATTTCAGGCCCAGCAAGAGGAACTGCAAAAAGATGAAAGAGAAATGCGTGAGGACCAAAAATAGCAGCTTCAGCTGAATGTTTCGTTGGCATGTACTGCAACTCAATGAGAACAGGCACCAGTGAATCAGATTATTTGAAGACTAAGTGTTGGTTTGGGCAATCAACAGCGGTTTGGTTGATGGAATTAGAGATGTGTCACATTTATGGAACTCAGGGCTCAGCTACTCCAGGACCAGAGCTAAGCATCTGCCTGGAACCATGCAGCAGGTTTAAACTCCTCATGGCCAAATATTCCATGCTCCAGCCATGCTCTGTGTAACGAAATTTCTCCAATCTCTCTGCTCACTCTCTGAACATTTTTTCTGGTTGGCAAGATGTAACGAGTGTTGTGCCGCAGGGATCTGTGCTGGGGCCTCAACTTTTTACAATTTATATAAATGACTTGGATGAAGAGACTGAAGGTATGGTTGCTAAATTTGCTGATGACACAAAGATAGAACAAAGAACAAAGAACAAAGAAAATTACAGCACAGGAACAGGCCCTTCGGCCCTCCAAGCCTGCGCCGATCCAGATCCTCTATCTAAACATGTCGCCTATTTTCTAAGGGTCTGTATCTCTTTGCTCCCTGCCCATTCATGTATCTGTCTAGATACATCTTAAAAGACGCTATCGTGCCCGCATCTACCACCTCCGCTGGCAACGAGTTCCAGGCACCCATCACCCTCTGCGTAAAGAACTTTCCACGCATATCCCCCCTAAACTTTTCCCCTTTCACTTTGAACTCGTGACCCCTAGTAATTGAATCCCCCACTCTGGGAAAAAGCTTCTTGCTATCCACTCTGTCTATTCCTCTCATGACTTTGTACACCTCAATCAGGTCCCCCCCTCAACCTCCGTCTTTCTAATGAAAATAATCCTAATCTACTCAACCTCTCTTCATAGCTAGCGCCCTCCATACCAGGCAACATCCTGGTGAACCTCCTCTGCACCCTCTCCAAAGCATCTACATCCTTTTGGTAATGTGGCGACCAGAACTGCACGCAGTATTCCAAATGTGGCCGAACCAAAGTCCTACACAACTGTAACATGACCTGCCAACTCTTGTACTCAATACCCCGTCCGATGAAGGAAAGCATGCCGTATGCCTTCTTGACCACTCTATTGACCTGCGTTGCTACCTTCAGGGAACAATGGACCTGAACACCCAAATCTCTCTGTACATCAATTTTCCCCAGGACTTTTCCATTTACTGTATAGTTCACTCTTGAATTGGATCTTCCAAAATGCATCACCTCGCATTTGCCCTGATTGAACTCCATCTGCCATTTCTCTGCCCAACTCTCCAATCTATCTATATTCTGCTGTATTCTCTGACAGTCCCCTTCACTATCTGCTACTCCACCAATCTTAGTGTCGTCTGCAAACTTGCTAATCAGACCACCTATACTTTCCTCCAAATCATTTATGTATATCACAAACAACAGTGGTCCCAGCACGGATCCCTATGGAACACCACTGGTCACACGTCTCCATTTTGGGAAACTCCCTTCCACTGCTACTCTCTGTCTCCTGTTGCCCAGCCAGTTCTTTATCCATCTAGCTAGTACACCCTGGACCCCATGCGACTTCACTTTCTCCATCAGCCTACCATGGGGAACCTTATCAAACGCCTTACTGAAGTCCATGTATACAACATCTACAGCCCTTCCCTCATCAATTAACTTTGTCACTTCCTCAAAGAATTCTATTAAGTTGGTAAGACATGACCTTCCCTGCACAAAACCATGTTGCCTATCACTGATAAGCTCATTTTCTTCCAAATGGGAATAGATCCTATCCCTCAGTATCTTCTCCAGCAGCTTCCCTACCACTGACGTCAGGCTCACCGGTCTATAATTACCTGGATTTTCCCTGCTACCCTTCTTAAACAAGGGGACAACATTAGCAATTCTCCAGTCCTCCGGGACCTCACCCGTGTTTAAGGATGCTGCAAAGATATCTGTTAAGGCCCCAGCTATTTCCTCTCTCGCTTCCCTCAGTAACCTGGGATAGATCCCATCCGGACCTAGGGACTTGTCCACCTTAATGCCTTTTAGAATACCCAACACTTCCTCCCTCCTTATGCCGACTTGACCTAGAGTAATCAAACATCTGTCCCTAACCTCAACATCCGTCATGTCCCTCTCCTTGGTGAATACCGATGCAAAGTACTTGTTTAAAATCTCACCCATTTTCTCTGACTCCACGCATAACTTTCCTCCTTTGTCCTTGAGTGGGCCAATCCTTTCTCTAGTTACCCTCTTGCTCCTTATATATGAATAAAAGGCTTTGGGATTTTCCTTAACCCTGTTTGCTAAAGATATTTCACGACCCCTTTTAGCCCTCTTCATTCCTCATTTCAGATTGGTCCTACATTCCCGATATTCTTTTAAAGCTTCGTCTTTCTTCAGCCTCCTAGACCTTATGTTTGCTTCCTTTTTCCTCTTAGCTAGTCTCACAATTTCACCTGTCATCCATAGATAGGAAAGTAACTTGTGAAGAGGACACAAGGAGGCTACAAAGGGATATAGATAGGTTAAGTGAGTGGGCAAAGACCTGGCAAATGGAGTACAATGTGGGAAAGTGGGAAATTGTCCACTTTGGCAGGAAAAATAAAGAAGCATATTATCTAAATGGTGAGAGATTGCAGAGCTCTGAGATACAGAGGAGATCTGGGTGTCCTAGTGCATGAATCGCAAAAGGTTAGTATGCAGGTACAGCACGTAATTAAGAAAGCTAATAGAATGTTATCGTTTATCACGAGGGGAATTGAATACAAAAGTAGGGAGGTTATGCTTCAGCTATACAGGGCATTGGTGAGACCACATCTGGAGTACTGTGTACAGTACTGGTCTCCTTATTTAAGGAAGAATGTAAATGCATTGGAGGCAGTACAGAGAAGGTTTACTAGACTAATACCTGGAATGGGTGGGCTGTCTTACGAGGAAAGATTGGACAGGCTAGGCTTGTATCTGCTGGAATTTAGAAGAGTAAGAGGCGACTTGATTGAAACATATAAGATCCTGAGGGGTCTTGACAGAGTGGATGTGGAAAGGAGGTTTCCCTTTGTGGGAGAATCTAGAACTAGGGGTCACTGTTTAAAAATAAGGGCTCACCCATTTAAGACAGAGATGAGGAGAATTTTTTTCTCTCAGAGGGTCGTGTGTCTTTGGAATTCTCTTCCTCAAAAGGCAGTGGAAGCTGAGTCTTTGAATATTTTTAAAGCAGAGGTAGATAGATTCTTGATCAGCAAGCGGGTGGAAGGTTATGGAGGTAGGTGGAAATGTGGAGTAATCAGTTCAGCCATGAACTTATTGAATGGCGGAGCAGGCTCGAAGGGCCGAGTGGCCGACTCCTGCTCCTAATTCATATGTTCGTATGTTAACTAGTGAGTACACAGGGTTGAGAATGACTTAGTCCTGATAGTACAGAAACAGGCCTGCAGCCCAACTGGTCTGTGCCGGGGCTTATGCTCCACATGAGCCTCCTCCCACACTATCTCATGTCACCCGATCAGCATATCCTTCTATTCCTTTCTCCTTCATTGTTTGGACCCTAATTCTCTCAAAGGAGCTGTGAATGGCTTTTCCAGTGGTCATTGCCCCATTCAGCATTTTATTTTAATGGAAGAGGAAGAGGAGGAGAAGTATCAGAAGGACAAGTGAGTGCAGCTTCTGGCGGGACACTGCAGCATATTCACTGTTACACTACCACCCATTTACCTGTCCTTGAATAACTTCTTTACTAGATTTATTAGTGACTATTTTATATTTATGGTTGTGGTTTTGGTCTCCCCCATAAGAGGAAATATCTTCTCTACGTCTACCCTCTCAAATCCCTTCAGAGTTTTAAAGACCTCTGTTAGGTCACCTCCAGAGAAAAAAGCCCCAGCCTGTTCAGTCTTTCCTGATAGTTGAGGGAGATGAGTATTAAAAGATCTCCCTCGGTAAGAGACGTAGTGTCAATAGCTCTCACTGACAGCAGCAAAGAACTGTACCTCCTTCTTCTGTGTAGACCAGAGTGGATACTGGCCCTCCCAGCCCACCCTGATATTGAGCATACACCGAAACATTGTATGGAATCCGGGGATACAGAACAGCTGAAAATAAAATAAAAAGGTCATCAGGACACCTGGAACTGCCTCCAGCTGTTTTCAAACAAAATCAGGAACAATGACTCTGTGACTCTAAGTCGACACAAACAAATTTGTATTATAAATTCAGCACACACAACAATAATAGATAAGGTACCCAGCAATACTGGAATCATCATTGTGTCACTTCAGAGCACAGTCTTGTTTTGTGCAGCATGGCTTAGATAGAGAGTAAAGCTCCCTCTACACTGTCCCCATCAAACACTCCCAGAGCAGGTACAGCACAGGGTTAGATACAGAGTAAAGCTCCCTTGACATTGTCCCATCAAACACTCCCAGGGCAGGCACAGCACAGATTAATTACAGAGTAAAGCTCCCTCTGCCCTGTCCCCATCAAACACTCCCAGAGCAGGTACAGCACAGATTAGATACAGAGTAAAGCTCCCTCTTCCCATGTCCCCATCAAACACTCCCAGAGCAGGTAAAGCACAGATTAGATACAGAGTAAAGCTCCCTCTACCCTGTCCCCATCAAACACTCCCAGAGCAGGTACAGCACAGATTAGATACAGAGTAAAGCTCCCTCTACCCTGTCCCCATCAAACACTCCCAGAGCAGGTACAGCACAGATTAGATACAGAGTAAAGCTCCCTCTACCCTGTCCCCATCAAACACTCCCAGAGCAGGTACAGCACAGATTAGATACAGAGTAAAGCTCCCTCTACCCTGTCCCCATCAAACACTCCCAGAGCAGGTACAGCACAGATTAGATACAGAGTAAAGCTCCCTCTACACTGTCCCCATCAAACACTCCCAGAGCAGGTACAGCACAGATTAGATACAGAGTAAAGCTCCCACTACCCTATCCCCATCAAACACTCCCAGGGCAGGTACAGCACGGGATAGGCTGGGCAATTTGGAGCACTTTCTGCCCGCAATCAGGGGGAGCAGCGGCAGAATGGAGAGAGGAAACTACAGAGTGGGGAGAGGAAACTGCAGTAACTGGAGAGAGGTGACTGGAGTAACTGGAGAGAGGTGACTGCAGAGTGGAGAGAGGAGACTGCAGAGTGGAGAGAGGAAACTGCAGTAACTGGAGAGAGGAGACTGCAGTAACTGGAGAGAGGTGACTGCAGTAACTGGAGACAGGTGACTGCAGAGTGGAGAGAGGAGACTGCAGAGTGGAGAGAGGAAACTGCAGTAACTGGAGAGAGGTGACTGCAGTAACTGGAGAGAGGTGACAGCAGAGTGGAGAGAGGAGACTGCAGAGTGGAGAGAGGAAACTGCAGTAACTGGAGAGAGGAGACTGCAGTAAGTGGAGAGAGGAGACTGCAGAGTGGAGAGAGGAAACTGCAGTAACTGGAGAGAGGAGACTGCAGAGTGGAGAGACGAGACTGCAGTAACTGGAGAGAGCAGACTGCAGAGTGGAGAGAGGAGATTGCAGTAAATGGAGAGAGGAGACTGCAGTAACTGGAGAGAGGAGACTGCAGAGTGGACAGAGGAGACTGCAGTAACTGGAGAGAGGAGACTGCAGAGTGGAGAGAGGAAACTGCAGTAACTGGAGAGAGGAGACTGCAGAGTGGAGAGAGGAGACTGCAGTAACTGGAGAGAGGAGACTGCAGAGTGGAGAGAGGAGACTGCAGTAACTGGAGAGTGGAGAGAGGAGACTGCAGTAACTGGAGAGAGCTGACTGCAGTAACTGGAGAGAGGTGACTGCAGAGTGGAGAGAGGAGACTGCAGTAACTGGAGAGAGGTGACTGCAGTAACTGGAGAGAGGAGACTGCAGAGCGGAGAGAGGAGACTGCAGAGTGGAGAGAGGAAACTGAAGTAACTGGGGAGAGGAGACTGCAGAGTGGAGAGAGGAGACTGCAGAGTGGAGAGAGGAAACTGCAGTAACTGGAGAGTGGCGAGAGGAGACTGCAGTAACTGGAGAGAGGTGACTGCAGTAACTGGAGAGAGGTGACTGCAGAGTGGAGAGAGGAGACTGCACTAACTGGAGAGAGGAGACTGCAGTAACTGGAGAGAGGTGACTGCAGAGTGGAGAGAGGAGACTGCAGTAACTGGAGTGTGGAGACTGCAGAGTGGAGAGAGGAGACTGCTGTAACTGGAGAGAGGAGACTGCAGAGTGGAGAGAGGAGACTGCAGTAACTGGAGAGTGGAGAGGAGACTGCAGTAACTGGAGAGAGGAGAATGCAGAGTGGAGAGAGGAGACTGCAGTAACTGGAGAGTGGAGACTGCAGAGTGGAGAGAGGAGACTGCAGAGTGGAGAGAGGAGACTGCAGAGTGGAGAGAGGAGACTGCAGTAACTGGAGAGTGGAGAGAGGAGACTGCAGTAACTGGAGAGAGGAGACTGCAGAGTGGAGAGAGGAGACTGCAGTAACAGGAGAGTGGAGACTGCAGAGTGGAGAGAGGAGACTGCAGTAACTGGAGAGAGGAGACTGCAGAGTGGAGAGAGGAGACTGCAGTAACTGGAGAGGGGAGAGAGGAGACTGCAGTAACTGGAGAAAGGAGACTGCAGAGTGGAGAGAGGAGACTGCAGTAACTGGAGAGTGGAGAGAGGAGACAGAAGTAACTGGAGAGAGGTGACTGCAGTAATTGGAGAGAGGTGACTGCAGAGTGGAGAGAGGAAACTGCAGTAACTGGAGAGAGGAGACTGCAGAGTGGAGAGAGGAGACTGCAGTAACTGGAGAGAGGTGACTGCAGGAACTGGAGAGAGCTGACTGCAGAGTGGAGAGAGGAAACTGCAGTAACTGGAAAGAGGAGACTGCAGAGTGGAGAGAGGAGACTGCAGTAACTGGAGAGTGGAGAGAGGAGACTGCAGAGCGGAGAGAGGAGACTGCAGTAACTGGAGAGAGTAGACTGCAGAGTGGAGAGAGGAGACTGCAGTAACTGGAGAGTGGAGAGAGGAGACTGCAGTAACTGGAGAGTGGAGACTGCAGAGTAGAGAGAGGAGACTGCAGTAATTGGAGAGAGGAGACTGCAGAGTGGAGAGAGGAGACTGCAGAGTGGAGGGAGGAGACTGCAGTAACTGGAGAGAGGTGACTGCAGAGTGGAGAGAGGAGACTGCAGTAACTGGAGAGAGGTGACTGCAGAGTGGAGAGAGGAAACTGCAGTAACTGGAGAGAGGTGACTGCAGTAACTGGAGAGAGGTGACTGCAGTAACTGGAGAGAGGAGACTGCAGTAACTGGAGAGAGGTGACTGCAGTAACTGGAGAGATGTGACTGCAGAGTGGAGAGAGGAAACTGCAGTAACTGGAGAGAGGAGACTGCAGAGTGGAGAGAGGAAACTGCAGTAACTGGAGAGAGGTGACTGCAGTAACTGGAGAGAGGAGACTGCAGAGTGGAGAGAGGAAACTGCAGTAACTGGAGAGAGGAGACTGCAGAGTGGAGAGAGGAAACTGCAGTAACTGGGGAGAGGTGACTGCAGTAACTGGAGAGAGGTGACTGCAGAGTGGAGAGAGGAGACTGCAGTAACTGGAGAGAGGTGACTGCAGTAACTGGAGAGAGGTGACTGCAGAGTGGAGAGAGGAAACTGCAGTAACTGGAGAGAGGAGACTGCAGAGTGGAGAGTGCAAACTGCAGTCACGCGAGAGAGGAGACTGCAGAGTGGAGAGAGGAGACTGCAGTAACTGGAGAGAGGAGACTGCAGAGTGGAGAGAGGAGCTTACAGAGTGGAGAGAGGAGACTGCAGAGTGGAGAGAGGAAACTGCAGTAACTGGAGAGAGGTGACTGCAGTAACTGGAGAGAGGAGACTGCAGAGTGGAGAGACGAAACTGCAGTAACTGGAGAGAGGAGACTGCAGAGTGGAGAGAGGAAACTGCAGTAACTGGAGAGAGGTGACTGCAGTAACTGGAGAGAGGAGACTGCAGAGTGGAGAGAGGAAACTGCTGTAACTGGAGAGAGCAGACTGCAGAGTGGAGAGATGAAACTGCACTAACTGGAGAGAGGAGACTGCAGTAACTGGAGGGAGGAGACTGCAGAGTGGAGTGAGGAGACTGCAGAGTGGAGAGAGGAAACTGCAGTAACTGGAGAGAGGAGACTGCAGAGTGGAGAGAGGAGACTGCAGTAACTGGAGAGTGGAGAGAGGAGACTGCAGAGCGGAGAGAGGAGATTGCAGAGTGGAGAGAGGAGACTGCAGTAACTGGAGAGAGGAGACTGCAGAGTGGAGAGAGGAGACTGCAGTAACTTGAGAGTGGAGAGAGGAGACTGCAGAGCGGAGAGAGGAGACTGCAGAGCGGAGAGAGGAGACTGCAGAGTGGAGAGAGGAGACTGCAGTAACTGGAGAGAGGAGACTGCAGAGTAGAGAGAGGAGACTGCAGAGTGGAGGGAGGAGACTGCAGTAACTGGAGAGAGGTGACTGCAGAGTGGAGAGAGGAGACGGCAGTAACTGGAGAGAGGTGACTGCAGTAACTGGAGAGAGGTGACTGCAGAGTGGAGAGAGGAAACTGCAGTAACTGGAGAGAGGAGACTGCAGAGTGGAGAGAGGAGACTGCAGTAACTGGAGAGAGGTGACTGCAGTAACTGGAGAGAGGAGACTGCAGAGTGGAGAGAGGAAACTGCAGTAACTGGAGAGAGGAGACTGCAGAATGGAGAGAGGAAACTGCAGTAACTGGAGAGAGGTGACTGCAGTAACTGGAGAGAGGTGACTGCAGAGTGGAGAGAGGAAACTGCAGTAACTGGAGAGAGGTGACTGCAGTAACTGGAGAGAGGAGACTGCAGAGTGGAGAGAGGAAACTGCAGTAGCTGGAGAGAGGAGACTGCAGAGTGGAGAGTGGAGACTGCAGAGCGGAGAGAGGAGACTGCAGAGTGGAGAGAGGAGACTGCAGTAACTGGAGAGAGGAGACTGCAGAGTAGAGAGAGGAGACTGCAGAGTGGAGGAAGGAGACTGCAGTAACTGGAGGGAGGAGACTGCAGAGTGGAGTGAGGAGACTGCAGAGTGGAGAGAGGAAACTGCAGTAACTGGAGAGAGGAGACTGCAGAGTGGAGAGAGGAGACTGCAGTAACTGGAGAGTGGAGAGAGGTGACTGCAGAGTGGAGAAAGGAAACTGCAGTAACTGGAGAGAGGTGACTGCAGTAACTGGAGAGAGGTGACTGCAGTAACTGGAGAGAGGAGACTGCAGTAACTGGAGAGAGGTGACTGCAGTAACTGGAGAGATGTGACTGCAGAGTGGAGAGAGGAAACTGCAGTAACTGGAGAGAGGAGACTGCAGAGTGGAGAGAGGAAACTGCAGTAACTGGAGAGAGGTGACTGCAGTAACTGGAGAGAGGAGACTGCAGAGTGGAGAGAGGAAACTGCAGTAACTGGAGAGAGGAGACTGCAGAGTGGAGAGAGGAAACTGCAGTAACTGGGGAGAGGTGACTGCAGTAACTGGAGAGAGGTGACTGCAGAGTGGAGAGAGGAGACTGCAGTAACTGGAGAGAGGTGACTGCAGTAACTGGAGAGAGGTGACTGCAGAGTGGAGAGAGGAAACTGCAGTAACTGGAGAGAGGAGACTGCAGAGTGGAGAGTGCAAACTGCAGTAACTGGAGAGAGGAGACTGCAGAGTGGAGAGAGGAGCTTACAGAGTGGAGAGAGGAGACTGCAGAGTGGAGAGAGGAAACTGCAGTAACTGGAGAGAGGTGACTGCAGTAACTGGAGAGAGGAGACTGCAGAGTGGAGAGACGAAACTGCAGTAACTGGAGAGAGGAGACTGCAGAGTGGAGAGAGGAAACTGCAGTAACTGGAGAGAGGTGACTGCAGTAACTGGAGAGAGGAGACTGCAGAGTGGAGAGAGGAAACTGCTGTAACTGGAGAGAGCAGACTGCAGAGTGGAGAGATGAAACTGCACTAACTGGAGAGAGGAGACTGCAGTAACTGGAGGGAGGAGACTGCAGAGTGGAGTGAGGAGACTGCAGAGTGGAGAGAGGAAACTGCAGTAACTGGAGAGAGGAGACTGCAGAGTGGAGAGAGGAGACTGCAGTAACTGGAGAGTGGAGAGAGGAGACTGCAGAGCGGAGAGAGGAGATTGCAGAGTGGAGAGAGGAGACTGCAGTAACTGGAGAGAGGAGACTGCAGAGTGGAGAGAGGAGACTGCAGTAACTTGAGAGTGGAGAGAGGAGACTGCAGAGTGGAGAGAGGAGACTGCAGAGCGGAGAGAGGAGACTGCAGAGTGGAGAGAGGAGACTGCAGTAACTGGAGAGAGGAGACTGCAGAGTAGAGAGAGGAGACTGCAGAGTGGAGAGAGGAGACTGCAGTAACTGGAGAGAGGTGACTGCAGAGTGGAGAGAGGAGACGGCAGTAACTGGAGAGAGGTGACTGCAGTAACTGGAGAGAGGTGACTGCAGAGTGGAGAGAGGAAACTGCAGTAACTGGAGAGAGGAGACTGCAGAGTGGAGAGAGGAGACTGCAGTAACTGGAGAGAGGTGACTGCAGTAACTGGAGAGAGGAGACTGCAGAGTGGAGAGAGGAAACTGCAGTAACTGGAGAGAGGAGACTGCAGAATGGAGAGAGGAAACTGCAGTAACTGGAGAGAGGTGACTGCAGTAACTGGAGAGAGGTGACTGCAGAGTGGAGAGAGGAAACTGCAGTAACTGGAGAGAGGTGACTGCAGTAACTGGAGAGAGGAGACTGCAGAGTGGAGAGTGGAAACTGCAGTAGCTGGAGAGAGGAGACTGCAGAGTGGAGAGAGGAGACTGCAGAGCGGAGAGAGGAGACTGCAGAGTGGAGAGAGGAGACTGCAGTAACTGGAGAGAGGAGACTGCAGAGTAGAGAGAGGAGACTGCAGAGTGGAGGGAGGAGACTGCAGTAACTGGAGAGAGGTGACTGCAGAGTGGAGAGAGGAGACGGCAGTAACTGGAGAGAGGTGACTGCAGTAACTGGAGAGAGGTGACTGCAGAGTGGAGAGAGGAAACTGCAGTAACTGGAGAGAGGAGACTGCAGAGTGGAGAGAGGAGACTGCAGTAACTGGAGAGAGGTGACTGCAGTAACTGGAGAGAGGAGACTGCAGAGTGGAGAGAGGAAACTGCAGTAACTGGAGAGAGGAGACTGCAGAATGGAGAGAGGAAACTGCAGTAACTGGAGAGAGGTGACTGCAGTAACTGGAGAGAGGTGACTGCAGAGTGGAGAGAGGAAACTGCAGTAACTGGAGAGAGGTGACTGCAGTAACTGGAGAGAGGAGACTGCAGAGTGGAGAGAGGAAACTGCAGTAGCTGGAGAGAGGAGACTGCAGAGTGGAGTGAAACCAAACAAGTGAAACCATCAAGAAAGGCTGCAATTGTTTTGGAGAGGTAGATGTCAGAGCACCTGAAAGACTGTCAGTTTGAACTGTTTGGGGGAGGGAGAAGAGGCCGGAAGACTCAGGGGTGGGGCTGCCAAATCTGGTAGGGGACCCCTGTATTTGTATTGGTGTTTGCACACAGGGAGCTCCCTCCCCACCTCAACTGCCTGCTCGGGACAGCTGGAGTTGCCTGGGTGAAGACTTTTTGTGAAAATCAGAAGAGGAGAGTACCAGGCAGCTTTAGCCGTCCCAGGCAAAGACGCCTTCCCCAACTGGAAGACAACAAATAGTTTTGGACTAATTGTTCTAAAGGTGCTCCAACTGGCAGATGGAACAAACATCCTTTTCAGCCTTTCTCTCCCTTCCTCCACTCAGTCACCTATCCTGCCCTTTTCCTTTACCTTCCTTCCCTTATCCTCCTCTACTCCCACACCACTTTGTTTAAAGTTTTTTTTTGTTTCACCTGTGTAAATTTGCTTTGCTTCTTAGGGGTGGGCATGGCTCTTAAACCCGATGGCAAGCCCTCCTTCGCCGGTGGCGGGGCCTTCCCGTACATATGCTGCCATGGCTGCTGCAGCTGCACCTGTTGCCCCGTCACCGTTTGCATTAATAACATCTAAACATGGGGTCAAGAGCTACGTCCACCCGAACATGACGATAGAGTCATGCGTGAAAGCAGTGGCTGAGGTTGTCGGCCCTTCGGCCATTGTTGCTGCCTCTAAAATGTACGGGAAGGCTGTGTTATTCCTGAACACCGAGCGGGCGGTGTCCCTGGCCCTGAGCAAGGGGCTCACCGTGGGCAGGAGCATTCTGCCAGTGGACCCCCTGGAGGCCACTGCACAATGAATCATTTTGTCAAATGTCCCGCCCTTAATTCTTGGTGAGCTCCTCCTTCCCCACCTGCACCATCTGGGAGAAGTAAAGACAGAGCTCATCTCAGTCCCACTCGGTCTTTGGGAGAACAGCCTTCGGCATGTGTACTCCTTCCACCGCCAGCTATTCATGCAGCTGGCATGGGAGGTGGTCACGGATGGCCATTTCAATGTAGAGTTCCAGGGGACGGCTTACCAGGTCTTCTGGACCTTCGACAGGGCACAGTGCCATGTCTGCAAGGAGGTGGGGCATGTTCGTAAGAACTGCCCCAACCTCCCGGCTGCCAACTCTACCTCGGCAGCCCAGGGTGGCGCTGCTGCACCTCCTCCCACTCCCCCTACACCTCCACCAGATACCGTTCAGTTGGTGCCGGAGGCTGTGGTTTGCACGACCTCTGGTGGGGAGGGGGGTGCCCGTCCAAGTGGAAGGAAGGCGCGGAGGAAAAATAAACATCGAGAGGCACGTCCCCGGACACCATGGCACAACCCGAGCCTGAGCTCAGCCCAAGGCCCGCTCCCGGGGAATCCACCTTCCCCAGGGCTGGGCTCAGGCCCAGGGTGACCAGGCAAAAGGTGGGTGTTGAGGCAGAGGCCCCTGATGGCATGGAGGTCTCTGAGCCTCTGCGCCCTAGCGGGAAAGAGAGGAGAAGGCACTCCTCCACTGAGGTAACTCAGAGCCCTGAGATGCAGGGCCCATCTGTTGGAGGGGAGCTGTCTCCTGGTTCAGGTCCCCAGGTTCCCCCTACCACCACCAACATCAAGGCTGCAAAGTCTGGGCAGGAGCTCCCTATTCCTCAGGATGGAGGGGAGGGGAGTCCCCTCTACATGCAGCCCCTCCTGTGGGAGCAAGTGGAGCCCTACTTGTGGTGGGGGAGCCTGGGGATGCTCCTGGAGAAGCCTCCCAGTCTGCCACTGGGTCGGGTGCCCTGAGTGGAGGGGAGGGCGAGGCCCTAAAGGGTCTGCCAGCCAAAATCCACCACCAACCAGGAGACACCTGACCCGGTAATAATTTAAAATTTTGCCCCAACTGCTGCGTCTGTGGGCGCTGGCAAGGCGGAAGATGACCTCCTCTCTCCACCTCCGGTCCCGGCTGCATTTCCAGAGTTGGGCACATCCATCTCCCCTGGAGCACTCATTGGCCTGGGGACGGTGGGTCCTGAACCATTGGTACCCACAGGCTCCAGTTCCTTTCTGGAACCCAGAGAGGAGGACTCCGCCATCGATCCTGGGGATGGGATCGTGACGGAGGCGGGACCAGCTGGCGCGGACAGGACGTCCGCCCCACAGTGTGTGCTGGGTGTGTCGTACGCTAGCGGTGAAAACCTGGAGGAGGTTGGGGACTCAGTATGGGGCATGGAGGACAACCTCGAATCCATCGCCAGTGAGGCAGTGAACTCCCTCGTACCTTCCACCGAGTCTCCTCTCATCCCTGCCACGGAACTCCGGGACCTTCTCGCGGTATGCAGGGGTTGCCGCAATAAAGTTCAGCTGGCCCTAGGCCGGTGGTCAAGTTTGGCGCTGATCATCCAGTCCGTCCGTGCTGCCCTCAAGAAAGTGGGGAAGGGCGCAGGCGTGAAACTGGTTGAGAGGCACCGGTTTAAAGTGTTCCTCAATGGGTTGCTGGGGGAGTGGAAGACCAGTGCACTTCCCCTCCCTCCTCACAGTGAAGTGTTGGTGATAGGCTTCTAAGTACCTTTGACAAGATAACCATAGCCAGCCTCAAGATCAAGGGCAGCAGGGGGTCTCTCTACAGATTTCACAATCTCTCAGCCCTCAGGGAACGGAGATATGCAGCAGTGAGCTTTCTACAGGAAACCCACACCGTTCCGGGAGATGAAGCCACTTGGCTCCTGGAGTAGCAGGGTGGGGTCTACATGAGTCATCTCCCTATTTCTAATGGGGTGGTTATCTTGTTGGCCCTAACTTTTCAGCCGGAGATCTTGGGGGTCAAGGAGCTTGTGCCGGGCCGTTTGCTCCACCTCGCTGTTCGCCTGGGTAGCGTGCCGCTCCACCTTGTGAATGTGTATGCGCACAGGCCCAGCACGTTGCAAGCGTGCTTCTTTGAAGTGTCCACTCTCTTGAGCTCTATTGATAGCGGCGAGTGCATCATCCTCAGGGTTTTTTTTAACTGTAGCCTCGAGGTGAGGGATCGCTCCAGTCCCCAGCACGGCCAAGTATCGGTGGAGAAATTGAGGGAACTGATCAGTTCTCTCAACTTGGTGGACGTCTGCCGGAAATTCCATCCTGACTCCAACGCTTTTACATGGAGGTGTGGAGGAGGAGGGTCCCGAATCGGCCACCTCTACATTCCGCAGGCGTGCGTCTCCCGCGTCTAGGCAACCTCCATGCGGCCGGTGCCGTGCTCGGACCACCACCTGGTGTGGGCGGAGTTCACTCCACTTCACACACAGGCGGGGTCTAAGTACTGGCACTTTTAACAACCGGCTGCTGAAGGCCGAGCGATTCCAGAACTCGTTCCGTAGATTCTGGGCCGACTGGAGAAGAAAGCGGGGGACTTCCTCTCCCTGAGGCTATAGTGGGATGTGGGCGAGACACACATCCGTGTCTTCTGTCAGGAGTATGTGAAGGGGTCGACCAAGAAGCGGGAAGCCAATATCGGGCGCCGAGAGAGTGAGGTGCACGACTTGGAGTCCCGTCTCAGTCAGGCTGTCACGGACCCGGCCCTGTGGCAGGCGTACAAAGAGAAAAAGGGCACGCTGAGGGACCTGCAGCTCGTAGGGTCCCGAGACATGTACGTGAGGTCACGGATCCAGATCCTGGAATATTTGGACCACGCCTCACCCTTCTTCTACTCACTGGAAGAATGGCAGGGGATCCATAAGCAGCTCATCGAACTGCTGGTCGACGACGGATCCTCCATCATGGATCCGGAGGGAATGGGCCCCCTAGTCTGTACCTATTACAGTGCATTGTTCTCTCTGTATCCGTCCAGTGAGGGCGTGCGCAGAGTTTTGTGGGAGGACCTGCCGACAGTCAGCCCGGAGAGCGCCGAAGGATTGGAGGCTCTGCTCACGTTGGCAGAGCGACTGGCGCCCTGCACCAGCTCTCAAGGGGCAAATCCCCAGGGCTGGATGGGCTGACCGTGGAGTTCCTCAGGGTGTTCTGGGACATCCTTGGGGATGATTATGTGCCAGGGGAAAGCCTGGTGACGAGGGAGATGCCTCTGTTGTGGCGCAGGGCGGTCATCATCCTGCTGCCTAAGAGGGGTGATCTCCGCTTACTTAAGAACTGGCATTCGGTCTCCCTCCTCAGCAAGGATTATAAGATCTTTCCCCGGGCCATGTCTACCCGCCTGGGCTCCGTGCTGGCCCACATGATCCACCCCGACCAGTCCTACATGGTCCCAGGTCGGTCCATCCAGGACAACATCCACCTGGTCCGGGACCTGATCCATCTTTCCCAGAGGACTGGTCTGTCAGTCGCCTTTCCCTCAATCAGGAGAAGGTGTTCAACAGGGTGGATCATGCATATCTTTTTGGGACTCTGCGCGCTTTCAGATTCAGGCCGAATTTTTTCCCCCAGGTCCGACTTTTATACGCCGCCGCAGAGTGTCTGGTTAAAATTAACAAAGTAATTCATGACAACGCTACTTCATCAGACACGTCATCAGGATGCGCCGCGGTGCGCACATGCACAGACGGTCTCATGCCCCCTGCCCATGCGCTGCGGTCCGGCTTACCAGGACCGCTTTGCGCAGACGACACGGTACGCCCATGCGCACACAGTCTCCTCATCTCTGCGCATGCGCTGCGGTCCGACCTGTCAGGACCGTTGTGTGCATGCGCAGATGACGTCATCGTGTTATTTCGTCTTCCTCGCCGACGCGCCAGTTTGGCCTCTGCGCATGCGTCAAAGCTTCGGCGCGACTTTTTGAAAGTGGAAGGAAGGGAGGTTTCGTCGGGCATTTTCTCGCATTTTATCTGAATTATTTATTCGTTTTGGAGACTTGCTTCATTTTTATTTGACACAGGAGATTGTTCCAAGGTAAGCTGCTCTGCCTTTGTAAGTTGCTCTGAAAACATTTCCATTGTCTGGGCCACCGCATGTTCTCCAGTCCCTGTTGTGAGTTGCTCTGAAAACATTTCCATTGTCTGGGCCACCGCATGTTCTCCAGCCCCTGTTGTGAGTTGCTCTGAAAACATTTCCATTGTCTGGGCCACCGCATGTTCTCCAGTCCCTGTTGTGAGTTGCTCTGAAAACATTTCCATTGTCTGGGCCACCGCATGTAGCAGGATGAAGGCACAGTGACTGTGATTTCTGGCGCCAAACAGTACACACTGCAGATACATGATGGCCAGGCTACCTGCAGCTGCATCTTCTCCATTCAGACTTTGTTGCCCTGCAAACATGCTGTTGTTGTGCAGAGGCATCTGGGTCTGCCTTTGGACAGGCTCGCCCCCAATTGTCGCTGGCGTGCATCTCAGACACCAACGACGACAGGCATGGCTGCTGCCATTGTGATTACAGAGGAACAGCCAAGGCCCCTCAGCCACAATGAAAAATACCGCTTGCTTTCAGATCAATTGTACCAGCTACAACAGGCCGTTCTGCAGAGTGGAACGGCAGCATTCATGAGGAGACTGGACTGGCTGCGGCAACAGACTCTCCGCTGGCAGCAAGGACTGGCTGATGAGATGGAGCCATTTACTATGCCCAACAATTGCCCGGAAGCACCTTCGGATGGAGGTGGCCACGCACTGGACATCAGTCAGGTGTCACAAACCCTGGATCCTGAGCGTTTCACCCCCTGGCCTAATGATCTGATGGACCATACATATGCCTGCCTGTTCAAATATCTACTTCCCCTACCTGCGGTACCCTCTCCTTGCTGTTCAGTTACACAGTCACCTGCTCCTACACCCATCAGGGCAGTGCTCATGGACACACAGCCACCTGTTTCCCCATCCGACGTTGAAACAACCATGCAGAGCCTTGTGAGACTCCGCAATTGCCAGCTGCTGCCTGTCAAGCAGAGAGGGCATCCAAAGGGGTCAAGCACTTGGGGAACATTCAGCAAGAAGAGACTGAGCACTAAAAGAAACAAGCATGCCGTGTCCAGTGGTAGCACAAATGTGAATGCTCTTGCTGTGAACACAACTGGTGAGGTGGGAGTGCAGCCACACCGTTCTCCATCCTCAGTGTTGCTTTAAGGCAAAGGTAGATAAGAGTGAAAGAAATGGAAGATGATGCTGATAGTAGTAGGCAGGATTAAATGGGAATGGATGGGAAGACGCACGAGTAGCATAACCACTAGCAGGGAACAGCTGGGCTAAATGGCCTGCTTTATGTTCATAGTCCAAAAGAAATGTGCTTCTTTTTCCAGCACCCTCACATCATTCATGTTTTCCGAGAGCAGCATTGAACCATCATGAGATAGGGGCAGTTACATCATCCTGACTCCTACAGCTGAGGTGGGTACTAAGTGATTCATTGGCCTATACTGCAGAGCATAAAGCATGCGCAACAGTAATTTCATTGGAGGGAGGGAAGCTCTGACACTGATGTTCTTTCATTATTTCCTTTCGTGTAAAATGTGCCCTTGAGAAAACAATCCTCGACACTTAAGGACAGCATTCCAGCAAAGGAGGCAGTGCAGGAGATGACGCAAGGATGTGATGATTCCTGCATCTGAGGTGGGTAATAAGTGCTTCATTGGCGACGCTATCAATTGGTGCCTTCACTGCAGAACTTAAAAAGGTGTGCGCAACAGTAATTTCAGTGGATGGAGGGAGGCAAGCTCTGACTCTGATTTGCTTTTCTTCTTTTCATGTAAAACATGCCGTCGAGAAAACAATCCTCGAGACTTACGGTCAGCATTCAAGCAACGAAGGCAACTGGATCATGCTGCGGAGCTCATCACGATGTGGAAAGGAACATTGCATTTATGGATGAATTGGGAATGCACATTGGGATGCGCTTGGGGAACATTCACCAAGAATAGACTGAGCTCAGACTCTTATGACTTTGCCTTCTTCACATGGACAATACAGTAGTGGAATAGAGAGCCAAGCGTTCATTCACCACAAGGCTCTCCAGGAACAATCTCTTTAGCTGTGCATAGCAGAGACTCGGCCTGTCTGTCTAACGGGAATGCTGGACACAACACTCATGTATCCATGCACAGCAGTTCCTCGGATACTTAATGAACTTAATAAAACTTTTCAATAATTAACCCCAGAATTGTTGAGGCTTTGTTTTGCATGCTATTTCCCCGACTTTGCAACTGCACTTCAGATATTCAACTATGGTGGAGGTAGAGGGGTAAAGGGGGGGTGGGTGAAGAGGGGGAGGGCTGGGTGAAGAGGGGGATACAGGGGTGGGGAGAGCGGGGAGGGGTGGGGAGAGGGAGCATGCAAAATGCAGGGACCAGACAGTTGCAATGCCTGAAGTACTGTGGAGAAGTAGAGAAAGCAACTGGATTGGGCATCCGCAGCTGGAGGGAAGGGCTGAATGGAGGGGGCCGGAAGCGAGAGGCCGTAGAGTGCCGCGGGGAGCGAGCGTGCGAAGACCTTGGTGTCACCGGGTCCAGGGACTGGCCAGTAAGTCTTTTGCTGTTGTGTTTATGGCGCATGCACAGAAAAAGACACTCCTCTTCCGTTCCGCTGCTCCCCCCCCCCCACTCTCTCCCCTTCCTCCCTCTCCCCCCAGCTCTCTCCCTCCCCCCTTCCTTATCCCTCCCTCTCCCTCTTTCTCTCCCCCTCCCCCTCTTTCTCTCCCCCTCTCCCTCTTTCTCTCCCTCTTTCTCCCCCTCTCCCCCTCCCCCTTCCTTACCCCTCCCTCTCCCTCTTTCTCCCCCCCTCTCCCTCTTTCTCTCCCCCTCCCCCTCTTTCTCTCCCCCTCTCCCTCTTTCTCTCCCTCTTTCTCCCCCTCTCTCCCCCTCCCTCTTTCTCTCCCCCTCCCCCCCTCCCTCTTTCTCCCCCCGTCCCTCATTCTCCTCCCTCTCCCTCCCCTTGGCCCCCGGCACCGCTACCGCTGGTCTCCCCGCGCTGCTCTCCCCGGCCCCCGCGCTGCTCTCCCCGGCCTCCGCGCTGCTGTTCCCGGCCCCCGCGCTGATCTCCCCGGCCCCCGCGCTGCTCTCCCCGGCCCCCGCGCTGTTGTTCCCGGCCCCCGCGCTGATCTCCCCGGCCCCCGCGCTGATCTCCCCGGCCCCCGCGCTGCTCTCCCCGGCCCCCGCGCTGTTGTTCCCGGCCCCCGCGCTGATCTCCCCGGCCCCCACGCTGATCTCCCCGGCCCCCGCGCTGTTGTTCCCGGCCCCCGCGCTGATCTCCCCGGCCCCCACGCTGATCTCCCCGGCCCCCGCGCTGCTCTCCCCGCCCGCTCCACTCTCTCACTCCGGCCATTGTATTCTGCCACGTGTTTGTTCGGTTTCATCTCTCTGATTTTTTGAGCAGCGCCATCTTTAGTCCTGGCAGCTGCTACAGTCGCAGGCTGTGACGTTTTCGTGGCACATGCTGTATCTGCGCATGTGCCAAAACAGCGCCACCTACCGATCGCGTTGTCAACAATTGCGGTCTAAAGTAAAAGGGTCCTTGACGGCGCCCCTTCACTTTGGGAGAGGAGTGCGTCAGGGATGCCCTGTGTCCAACCAATTGTATACCATCTGCATGGAGCCATTCCTGTGCCTGCTTCGCAGGAGGTTGACAGGTTTGGCTCTGCGCAGGCCGACCATGTGGGTCGTCCTCTCGGCTTACGCCGATGACGTGTTCCTCACGGTCACAGATCCCGTTGACTTGCGGAGGATGAGCGAGTGCCAGCAGACCTTATCTGCCTCGTTCTCCGCAAGGATCAATTGGGAGAAATGTTCCGGACTCCTGGTGGGTCAGTGGCGGGTGGACTCCCTGCCGGAGGAGATGACACCTTTTGCGTGGAGCACCACGCACCTCCTCTATCTGGGAGTCCACCTTAGCCCCGCTGAGGAAGGCTGGCTGACAAACTGGCAGGAGGTGGAGGAGAAAGTCACCACTCAGCTGGGGCACTGGACAGGACTGCTCCGAGTGCTTTCCTACAGGGGCCGAGCGCTGGTATTAAACCAACTGGTGGCCTCGATGCTGCTGTACTAGTTGGTCACTTTGGCCCAGCCCCCTGCATTCGCCGCCAAGATCCAGAAGAAGCTCGTCGATTTCTTCTAGGGCAAGAGGAAACACTGGGTCTTTGCCGCGGTCCTGAGTCTCCTGATTGACGAGGGTGGCCAGTCGCTGGTGTGCGTCCGCACCCAGGCTGTGACTCTCCGCCTTCGGACCCTGCAGAGATACCTCCCAGATAGTGTGCGCTGCCGATGTATTTTTTCCGCCAGGGCACTGCCTTCAAGATGACACGCAGCTCCCGGTGGAGTCCGTTAGCCGCGCCTCTCTGAGGGAATTGCCTGTCTTTTACCGGGATCTATTCAGAGTCTGGAACATGGTCGCCTCCAGTCAGGGCACTCCCCTGCTGGCAGAGGAGTGCGCCTCGGGTGGCCGGCTCCAGGGACGGACCAATGGGCGGAGGAGTAGCCGAAGCCCCCTGGACGCCCCTCACTGTGGGTGACGAGGCGGCTCAGGAGTGCGGAGCACTCCCAGCTGAGCTGACCCCCGCTAGTCCGGAACTGCTCAGGCCTTGAAACCCTCATCGAGAGCCGGTCCCACACATCTTGAGCCACCTCTCGGATATGCCCTCCATGTCATTCCAAGCGCGCGGAGGAGTTTCCTGTACGGGCTGCTCCTGCACACTCTCCATTTCCTCTCCTTCGTCAGCCGCCCACACACGCCATGGCAGTCCGTGCTGCCATCTGGCAGCGAGGGGAGACCCCGGTAGAGATCTCTCTACGCGGGAGTCCTCCCTCTTTACATCGGGAACTGGGGAGGAGGGTGCTGCACAGGGCAGTCCTGTGCAATAGACTTTTGAGCAGGGTCACGGACTCCCAGGCCGCCTTTAATTTCTGCGGCCTAGACGAGTGCGTGTTCCATGTTTATATGGAATGTGCAAGGTTGCAGCCCCTGTTCAAGTATTTGAAGGGGCTGCCCCTCAAGACTTGGCTGCACTTCAGCCCCACACTCCTGATCTTTGGGCACCCGGTATGGAGGGGGATGGGCCAGGAGGAGGATCTCCTCGTCGGTCTGCTCCTGGACCTGGCCAAGGTGGCGATTCACAGGTCCAGGCTGCGGGCCATCAGGGGGTCCGTCCGCCCTGATTGCCTGCCCCTCTTTCACAGTTATGTTCGCACCCGGGTGTCCCTGGAGAAGGAGCACGCGGTGTCCGCCAATTTGCTTGTGGCCTTCCATGACCGTTGGGCACACAGGAACTGGAGTGCATCATTGATGCTGAAAACACTATTTTAATTTGAGTTTTTGTTTTATTTATTAGATTTTAATGAAGTTATTTATTTAAAATGTATTTAAAGGGTAGGCGGTGGCGCAGTGGTATTATCACTGGACTAGTAACCCAGAGACCCAGGGTATTGTCCTGGGTTCGAATCCCACCACAGAATTTAAAAGCTAGTCTAATGATGGCCATGAAACCATTGTCGATTGTTGTGAAAACCCATCTGGTTCACGAATGTCCTTCACGGAAGGAAATCTGCTGTCCTTACCTGGTCTGGCCTACATGTGACTCCAGACCCACAGCAATGTGGTTAACTCTTACATACCCTCTGAAATGGCCTAGCAAGCCACTCAGTTATAACTAACTGCTACAAAGTCTATAAAAAGGAATGAAACCGGACGGACCACCCGGCATCGACCGAGGCAACGGAAACGACAACGGCAAACCCAGCCCTGTCGACACTGCAAAGTCCTCCTTACTAACATCTGGGGGCTTGTGCCAAAGTTGGGAGAGCTGTCCCACAGACTAGTCAAGCAACAGCCTGACATAGTCATACTCACGGAATCATACCTTACAGACAACGTCCCAGACACTGCCATCACCATCCCCGGGTATGTCCTGTCCCACCGGCAGGACAGACCCACCAGAGGTGGTGGCACAGTGATATACAGTAGGGAGGGAGTTGCCCTTGGAGTCCTCAACATCGACTCCGGACCCCATGAAGTCTCATGGCATCAGGTCAAACATGGGCAAGGTAACCTCCTACTGATTACCACCTACCGCCCTCCCTCAGCTGATGAGTCAGTACTCCTCCATGTTGAACACCACTCGGAGGAAGCACTGAGGGTGGCGAGGGCACAAAATGTACTCTGGGTGGGGGACTTCAATGTCCATCACCAAAAGTGGCTCGGTAGCACCACTACTGACCGAGCTGGCCGAGTCCTAAAGGACATAGCTGCTAAACTGGGTCTGCGGCAGGTGGTGGGGGAACCAACACGAGGGAAAAACATACTTGACCTCGTCCTCACCAATCTGCCTGCCGCAGATGCTTCTGTCCATGACTGTATTGGTAGGAGTGACCACTGCACAGTCCTTGTGGAGACAAAATCCCACCTTCACATTGAGGATACTGTCCATCGTGTTGTGTGGCACTATCACTGTGCTAAATGGGATAGATTTCAAACAGATCTAGCAATGCAAAACTGGGCGTCCATGAGGCGCTGTGGGCCATCAACAGAATTGTACTCAACCACAATCTGTAACCTCATGGCCCGGCATATCCCCCACTCTACCATTACCATCAAGCCAGGAGACCAACCCTGGTTCAATGAAGAGTGCAGGAGGGCATGCCAGGAGCAGCACCAGGCATACCTCAAAATGAGGTGTCAACCTGGTGAAGCTACAACCCAGGACTACTTGCATGCCAAACTGCGTAAGCAGCATGCGATAGACAGAGCTAAGCGATCCCATAACCAACAGATCAAATCTAAGCTCTGCAGTCCTGCCACATCCAGCCGTGAATGGTGGTGGACAATTAAACAACTAACTGGAGGAGGTGGCTCCACAAATATCCCCATCCTCAATGATGGGGGAGCCCAGCACATCAGCGAGAAAGATGAGGCTGAAGCATTTTCAACAATCTTCAGCCAGAAGTGCCGAGTTGATGATCCATCTCGGCCTCCTCCTGAAGTCCCCAGCATCACAGATGCCAGACTTCAGCCAATTTGATTCACTCCGCGTGATATCAAGAAACAACTGAAGGCACTGGATACTGCAAAAGCTATGGGCCCTGACAATATTCCGGCAATAGTACTGAAGACCTGTGCTCCAGAACTTGCCGTGCCCCTAGCCAAGCTGTTCCAGTCCAGCTGCAACACTGGCATCTACCCTGCAGTGTGGAAAATTGCCCAGGTATGTCCTGTACACAAAAAGCAGGACAAGTCCAACCTGGCCAGTTACCGCCCCATCAGCCTACTCTCAATCATCAGTAAAGTGATGGAAGGTGTCATCAACAGTGCCATCAAGCGGCACTTGCTGAGTAATAACCTGCTCAGTGACGTTCAGTTTGGGTTCTGCCAGGGCCACTCAGCTCCTGACCTCATTACAGCCTTGGTTCAAACATGGACAAATGAGCTGAACTCGAGGTGAGAGTGACTGCCCTTGACATCAAGGCAACATTTGACCGAGTATGGCATCAAGGAGTCCTAGCAAAACTGAGGTCAATGGGAATCAGGGGGAAAACCCTCCACTGGCTGGAGTCATACCGAGCGCAAAGGAAGATGGTTGCGGTTGTTGGAGGTCAATTATCTGAGCTCCAGGGCATCACTGCAGGAGTTCCTCAGGGTAGTGTCCTCGGCCCAACCATCTTCAGCTGCTTCATCAATGACCTTCCTTCAATCATAAGGTCAGAAGTGGGGATGTTCGCTGATGATTGCACAATGTTCAGCACCATTCGTGACTCCTCAGATACTGAAGCAGTCTGTGTAGAAATGCAGCAAGAGCTGGACAATATCCAGGCTTGGGCTGATAAGTGGCAAGTAACATTCGCGCCACACAAATGCCAGGCAATGACCATCTCCAACAAGAGAGAATCTAACCATCTCCCCTTGACATTCAACGGCATTACCATCGCTGAATCCCCCACTATCAACATCCTCGGGGCTACCATTGACCAGAAACTGAACTGGAGTAGCCATATAAATACCGTGGTTACAAGAGCAGGTCAGAGGCTAGGAATCCTGAGGCGAGTAACTCACCTCCTGACTCCCCAAAGCCTGTCCACCATCTACAAGGCACTAGTCAGGAGTGTGATGGAATACTCTCCACTTGCCTGGATGGGTGCAGCTCCAACAAAACTCAAGAAGCTCGACACCATCCAGGACAAAGCAGCCTGCTTGATTGGCACCCCATCTACAAACATTCACTCCCTCCACCACTGACGCACAGTGGCAGCAGTGTGTACCATCTACAAAATGCACTGCAGCAATGCACCAAGGCTCCTTAGACAGCACCTTCCAAACCCGCGACCTAGCCAGTGACGCCCACATCCCATGAATGAATTTAAAAAAAATAAAGGAGGCCTGGGAATAAAGGCCACCAAGGAGAAAGAAACGGGGTTAAATACCAAAAAAAGGGTTACGTACAGAGTAAAACTCCCTCTTAAAAAAAAATGTTAGATACAAAGTAAAGCTCCCTCTACGCTGTCCTATCAAATTGGAGCTGAATCAACTTCCTTGCCCACAGGGACTGGACTGTCACTGATAAACCCAATTCACTTTGGATCTTTATTTTAATTCTGTCAATCTGGGATTGATTGAAAGTCTCTGAGCTGCATATGCCCGGTATCTCCACTGCACTCACACATCGCAGACACCAAAACACAATCTGCAGACACATTTTCATACACGCGTCTGTTTACCTGCTCATACAAGTACACACAGAGTTTTAATAGGTTATGAACAGTGGCCCATTTCCAGCCCCTAGACTTACCATCTATCAAAGTCATACACACATTCGCTCCCGGTATTTTCTTCCAGTCAGGTGTTTGTTCTAACAAATTCATATTATTCCATTCCACCACAAACCCGTTGGGCATTGTGTTGGCTGATGGCTCCCAGGACACCAGTATCGAGCGGTTGCTGATGTGAACTGTCATATTGCATGGTGCTGGCTGACCTGAGCAAAACACAAGCAATACCAACAATGAGTTTATTTTTGAATACTTTACCGACCCTGTGCTCTTACGAAGGTGCCTGGGTCAGTTCCGTGGTGCTACTCACCCTCTGATACCAGTGGATGAACCCCGGGAGGGGCCAGTAATGTACCAGAGGGGGCTAGAGGAGAGAAAACTGGTGAGGAGAAGAGCTTCAAAGTAAAAGGAGCTGCTGTGGTGAGCAGTGGTGTGGTGATTGAGAGAATCTTGTCTGGCATCACACAGTCTGATCAGCACTGAGGAACTCACTCATTAAACCTATCCCAGCTCTATAAACTGTCGACACTACTCACAACCCTTTAAAACTCTATGTGTATTTGTATGAGCATATAAATAGGTGAGTGTATGAAAATGTGACTGGAGATTGTGTTTTGGTGAGTGTCTGCGATGTGTGAGTGCAGTGGAGATACCAGGCATATTCATTTTCACTGGCATGTAAAATTCCATGTGTGTGCACAAGGACAATTCCCTGCACACGTGTACAGGTGTGTGATGTATGTGCATAAGTAGTTTTCTGTGTGTACACATGGATGGATGTGTGATTTGTATGCACAAGCACAGTTATCAGTGCACACGTGTAAAACTCCATCGGTACATAAGTACAGTTCTCCACATGCACAGGTATACAGCTTTGTGATGTGTGTGTTTACCTTGTACCAGGTTGAGCTTGGCTGGCTGAGTTGCTCCAACAGAGTTATGTGCAGTGACGGTCACCAATTTAGTGGTCCCAGGCAGGCTGATGTTGCAGCAGCTGCTGGTTTTCATCTCCATCTTTCCTTCATCCCCATGGCTCACCGAGTAGCTCTTAATTATTCCTCTTGCTTGCCGTTGTTCAAGAGGCTGCAAAACCCCCCCCCCAAAAATGATTGTTTTATGATTGAGAGACTCTGGTGAAAGGTTGAAGCTTACAACATACAAAGAGAGAGTTTGGAAGTTAGAGTCCAGAGTTTGAGTTAGAGAGGAGTTAGAAGGAAGGAATATATAAGTCCTGATTCAGAATTGGACTTTGTGGAGCTGAGTGCTTAGAGATAGCTTCACTAGTGAGGGAGGGGTATGAGATCAGAGGACACGATGAGAGCCAGCACCTACAGTCATCACACTAAGAGGTAACAGCTGTGTGTTAGACTTGTCATACATGCAGAAAAAACTGTTTGAAGAATTGGAACTAGCAAGATTTAAACTGCCCCATCCAAGGAGACACAGCAGATAAAGATGTACTAAACTTAAGAACAAAAGAAATAGGAGCAGCTGTAGACCATTCAGCCCGTCGAGCCTGTTCCACTATTCAATATTATCATGGCTAATCTTCGGCTTCAATTCTACTTTCCCACCCACTCCCCCATATCCCTCGACACCCTGAGAGACCAAAAATCTGTCTATCCCAGTCTGAAATATATTCAATAATGGAGCATCCACAAGCCTCTGGGGTGGAGAACTGTAAAGATTCACAACCCTCTGAATAAAGAAATTTCTCCTCATCTCAGTCCCAAATGATCGATCCCAATCCTGAGACTGTGCCCCTGTGTTTTAGATTCCCCAGCTAGGGGAAACAATCTCTCAGTGCAGGGAGAACACTAACAATGTGCTGCCCATTTTAGTGGTGAATAAAATACAGAAAAACATCAGCTGAGAATCGGCGGGATCAAATCTACAGCCCCACCCATTACTGTCTGTAAAGTCGGCAAGTCTTGATTTGAGGGTGTAATCTGACTGAAGAGTAACTAAAGTTTAACTGATTACATATCACAGAGCTGAACTCTGGAGCCAGAGGGAACTGCAGAAGAAAGTGCCAGCTATCTTACACTACCTTCCATAGCACAGTGAGAGACCGCCGTCCCTCCACGTCCGGCAGCTGCCGCACAAACCACACATTGAGACATCCAACAGGACCTGCGGATCAAGAGAGGGTAAGGTGAGAGAGTTGGGGTATATCAGTGTTACAGTGAGGGGTGTGGGGTATATCAGTGTTACAGTGAGGGGTGTGGGGTATATTAGTGTTACAGTGAGGGGTGTGGAGTATATCAGTATTACAGTGAGGAGCGTGGAGTATATCAGTGTTACAGTGAGGGGTGTGGAGGATATTAGTGTTACAGTGAGGGGTGTGGAGTATATTAGTGTTACAGTGAGGGGTGTGGAGTATATTAGTGTTACAGTGAGGGGTGTGGAGTATATCAGTGTTACAGTGAGGAGCGTGGAGTATATTAGTGTTACAGTGAGGGGTGTGGAGTATATCAGTGTTAAAGTGAGGGGTGTGGAGTATATTAGTGTTACAGTGAGGGGTGTGGAGTATATCAGTGTTACAGTGAGGCGCATGGAGTATATTAGTGTTACAGTGAGGGGTGTGGAGTATATCAGTGTTACAGTGAGGGGTGTGGAGTATATTAGTGTTAAAGTGAGGGGTGTGGAGTATATTAGTGTTACAGTGAGGGGTGTGGAGTATATTAGTGTTACAGTGAGGGGTGTGGAGTATATTAGTGTTACAGTGAGGGGCATGGAGTATATTAGTGTTACAGTGAGGGGCTTGGAGTATATTAGTGTTACAGTGAGGGGCATGGAGTATATCAGTGTTACAGTGAGGGGTGTGGAGTATATTAGTGTTACAGTGAGGGGCGTGGAGTATATTAGTGTTACTGTGAGGGGCATGGAGTATATCAGTGTTACAGTGAGGGGTGTGGAGTATATTAGTGTTACAGTGAGGGGCTTGGAGTATATTAGTGTTACAGTGAGGGGTGTGGAGTATATTAGTGTTACAGTGAGGGGCATGGAGTATATCAGTGTTACAGTGAGGGGTGTGGAGTATATTAGTGTTACAGTGAGGGGCTTGGAGTATATTAGTGTTACAGTGAGGGGTGTGGAGTATATTAGTGTTACAGTGAGGGGTGTGGAGTATATTAGTGTTACAGTGAGGGGCTTGGAGTATATTAGTGTTACAGTGAGGGGTGTGGAGTATATTAGTGTTACAGTGAGGGGCGTGGAGTATATTAGTGTTACAGTGAGGGGCATGGAGTATATCAGTGTTACAGTGAGGGGTGTGGAGTATATTAGTGTTACAGTGAGGGGTGTGGAGTATATTAGTGTCACAGTGAGGGGTGTGGAGTATATCAGTGTTACTGTGAGGGGCTTGGAGTATATCAGTGTTACAGTGAGGGGTGTGGAGTATATTAGTGTTACAGTGAGGGGCGTGGAGTATATTAGTGTTACAGTGAGGGGTGTGGAGTATATTAGTGTTACAGTGAGGGGCTTGGAGTATATTAGTGTTACAGTGAGGGGTGTGGAGTATATTAGTGTTACAGTGAGGGGCTTGGAGTATATCAGTGTTACAGTGAGGGGTGTGGAGTATATTAGTGTTACAGTGAAGGGTGTGGAGTATATTAGTGTTACAGTGAGGGGCTTGGAGTATATCAGTGTTACAGTGAGGGGTGTGGAGTATATCAGTGTCACAGTGAGGCGCATGGAGTATATTAGTGTTAAAGTGAGGGGTGTGGAGTATATTAGTGTTAAAGTGAGGGGTGTGGAGTATATTAGTGTTAAAGTGAGGGGTGTGGAGTATATTAGTGTTAAAGTGAGGGGTGTGGAGTATATTAGTGTTACAGTGAGGAGTGTGGAGTATATCAGTGTTACAGTGAGGCGCATGGAGTATATGAGTGTTAAAGTGAGGGGTGTGGGGTATATTAGTGTTACAGTGAGGGGTGTGGAGTATATTAGTGTTACAGTGAGGGGTGTGGAGTATATTAGTGTTACAGTGAGGCGCATGGAGTATATTAGTGTTAAAGTGAGGGGTGTGGAGTATATTAGTGTTACAGTGAGGGGTGTGGAGTATATTAGTGTTACAGTGAGGGGCTTGGAGTATATCAGTGTTACAGTGAGGGGTGTGGAGTATATTAGTGTTACAGTGAGGGGCTTGGAGTATATTAGTGTTACAGTGAGGGGTGTGGAGTATATTAGTGTTACAGTGAGGGGTGTGGAGTATATTAGTGTTACAGTGAGGGGCGTGGAGTATATCAGTGTTACAGTGAGGGGCATGGAGTATATCAGTGTTACAGTGAGGGGTGTGGAGTATATTAGTGTTACAGTGAGGGGTGTGGAGTATATTAGTGTTACAGTGAGGGGTGTGGAGTATATTAGTGTGACAGTGAGGGGCATGGAGTATATCAGTGTTACAGTGAGGGGTGTGGAGTATATTAGTGTTACAGTGAGGGGCTTGGAGTATATTAGTGTTACAGTGAGGGGTGTGGAGTATATTAGTGTTACAGTGAGGGGCTTGGAGTATATCAGTGTTACAGTGAGGGGTGTGGAGTATATTAGTGTTACAGTGAGGGGCGTGGAGTATATTAGTGTTACAGTGAGGGGCGTGGAGTATATTAGTGTTACAGTGAGGGGCATGGAGTATATCAGTGTTACAGTGAGGGGTGTGGAGTATATTAGTGTTACAGTGAGGGGCTTGGAGTATATTAGTGTTACAGTGAGGGGTGTGGAGCATATTAGTGTTACAGTGAGGGGCATGGAGTATATCAGTGTTACAGTGAGGGGTGTGGAGTATATTAGTGTTACAGTGAGGGGTGTGGAGTATATTAGTGTTACAGTGAGGGGTGTGGAGTATATTAGTGTGACAGTGAGGGGCATGGAGTATATCAGTGTTACAGTGAGGGGTGTGGAGTATATTAGTGTTACAGTGAGGGGCTTGGAGTATATTAGTGTTACAGTGAGGGGTGTGGAGTATATTAGTGTTACAGTGAGGGGCTTGGAGTATATCAGTGTTACAGTGAGGGGTGTGGAGTATATTAGTGTTACAGTGAGGGGTGTGGAGTATATTAGTGTTACAGTGAGGCGCATGGAGTATATTAGTGTTAAAGTGAGGGGCATGGAGTATATTATTGTTACAGTGAGGGGCATGGAGTATATCAGTGTTACAGTGAGGGGCTTGGAGTATATCAGTGTTACAGTGAGGGGTGTGGAGTATATTAGTGTTACAGTGAGGGGCTTGGAGTATATTAGTGTTACAGTGAGGGGTGTGGAGTATATTAGTGTTACAGTGAGGGGCTTGGAGTATATCAGTGTTACAGTGAGGGGTGTGGAGTATATTAGTGTTACAGTGAGGGGTGTGGAGTATATTAGTGTTACAGTGAGCGGCTTGGAGTATATCAGTGTTACAGTGAGGGGTGTGGAGTATATTAGTGTTACAGAGAGGGGTGTGGAGTATATTAGTGTTACAGTGAGGGGTGTGGAGTATATTAGTGTTACAGTGAGGGGCTTGGAGTATATCAGTGTTACAGTGAGGGGTGTGGAGTATATTAGTGTTACAGTGAGGGGCTTGGAGTATATCAGTGTTACAGTGAGGGGTGTGGAGTATATTAGTGTTACACTGAGGGGTGTGGAGTATATTAGTGTTACAGTGAGGCGAATGGAGTATATTAGTGTTACAGTGAGGGGTGTGGAGTATATTAGTGTTACAGTGAGGGGAGTGGGGTATATTAGTGTTACAGTGAGGGGTGTGGAGTATATTAGTGTCACAGTGGGGGGTGTGGAGTATATTAGTGTCACAGTGAGGGGCGTGGAGTATATTAGTGTCACAGTGGGGGGTGTGGAGTATATTAGTGTCACAGTGAGGGGCGTGGAGTATATTAGTGTCACAGTGGGGGGTGTGGAGTATATTAGTGTCACAGTGGGGGGTGTGGAGTATATTAGTGTCACAGTGAGGGGCGTGGAGTATATTAGTGTTACAGTGAGGGGCGTGGAGTATATTAGTGTTACAGTGAGGGGTGTGGAGTATATTAGTGTTACAGTGAGGGGTGTGGGGTATATTAGCGTTACACTGAGGGGCGTGGAGTATATTAGTGTTACAGTGAGGGGTGTGGAGTATATTAGTGTTACAGTGAGGGGCTTGGAGTATATTAGTGTTACAGTGAGGGGTGTGGAGTATATTAGTGTTACAGTGAGGGGCTTGGAGTATATCAGTGTTACAGTGAGGGGTGTGGAGTATATTAGTGTTACAGTGAGGGGTGTGGAGTATATTAGTGTTACAGTGAGCGGCTTGGAGTATATCAGTGTTACAGTGAGGGGTGTGGAGTATATTAGTGTTACAGAGAGGGGTGTGGAGTATATTAGTGTTACAGTGAGGGGCTTGGAGTATATCAGTGTTACAGTGAGGGGTGTGGAGTATATTAGTGTTACAGTGAGGGGTGTGGAGTATATTAGTGTTACAGTGAGGGGCTTGGAGTATATCAGTGTTACAGTGAGGGGTGTGGAGTATATTAGTGTTACAGTGAGGGGCTTGGAGTATATCAGTGTTACAGTGAGGGGTGTGGAGTATATTAGTGTTACACTGAGGGGTGTGGAGTATATTAGTGTTACAGTGAGGCGAATGGAGTATATTAGTGTTACAGTGAGGGGTGTGGAGTATATTAGCGTTACAGTGAGGGGAGTGGGGTATATTAGTGTTACAGTGAGGGGTGTGGAGTATATTAGTGTCACAGTGGGGGGTGTGGAGTATATTAGTGTCACAGTGAGGGGCGTGGAGTATATTAGTGTCACAGTGGGGGGTGTGGAGTATATTAGTGTCACAGTGAGGGGCATGGAGTATATTAGTGTCACAGTGGGGGGTGTGGAGTATATTAGTGTCACAGTGAGGGGCGTGGAGTATATTAGTGTCACAGTGGGGGGTGTGGAGTATATTAGTGTCACAGTGAGGGGCGTGGAGTATATTAGTGTTACAGTGAGGGGCGTGGAGTATATTAGTGTTACAGTGAGGGGTGTGGAGTATATTAGTGTTACAGTGAGGGGTGTGGGGTATATTAGCGTTACACTGAGGGGCGTGGAGTATATTAGTGTTACAGTGAGGGGTGTGGGGTATATTAGTGTTACAGTGAGGGGTGTGGAGTATATTAGTGTCACAGTGGGGGGTGTGGAGTATATTAGTGTCACAGTGAGGGGCGTGGAGTATATTAGTGTCACAGTGAGGGGCGTGGAGTATATTAGTGTTACAGTGAGGGGTGTGGAGTATATCAGTGTTACAGTGAGGGGTGTGGAGTATATTAGTGTCACAGTGGGGGGCGTGGAGTATATTAGTGTCACAGTGAGGGGCGTGGAGTATATTAGTGTTACAGTGTGGGGTGTGGAGTATATTAGTGTCACAGTGAGGGGTGTGGAGTATATTAGTGTGACAGTGAGGGGCATGGAGTATATTAGTGTTAAAGTGAGGGGCATGGAGTATCTCAGTGTTACAGTGAGGGGTGTGGAGTATATTAGTGTTACAGTGAGGGGTGTGGAGTATATTAGTGTTACAGTGAGGGGTGTGGAGTATATTAGTGTTACAGTGAGGCGCATGGAGTATATTAGTGTTAAAGTGAGGGGCATGGAGTATATTATTGTTACAGTGAGGGGCATGGAGTATATCAGTTTTACAGTGAGGGGCTTGGAGTATATCAGTGTTACAGTGAGGGGTGTGGAGTATATTAGTGTTACAGTGAGGGGCTTGGAGTATATTAGTGTTACAGTGAGGGGTGTGGAGTATATTAGTGTTACAGTGAGGGGCTTGGAGTATATCAGTGTTACAGTGAGGGGTGTGGAGTATATTAGTGTTACAGTGAGGGGTGTGGAGTATATTAGTGTTACAGTGAGCGGCTTGGAGTATATCAGTGTTACAGTGAGGGGTGTGGAGTATATTAGTGTTACAGAGAGGGGTGTGGAGTATATTAGTGTTACAGTGAGGGGTGTGGAGTATATTAGTGTTACAGTGAGGGGCTTGGAGTATATCAGTGTTACAGTGAGGGGTGTGGAGTATATTAGTGTTACAGTGAGGGGCTTGGAGTATATCAGTGTTACAGTGAGGGGTGTGGAGTATATTAGTGTTACACTGAGGGGTGTGGAGTATATTAGTGTTACAGTGAGGCGAATGGAGTATATTAGTGTTACAGTGAGGGGTGTGGAGTATATTAGTGTTACAGTGAGGGGAGTGGGGTATATTAGTGTTACAGTGAGGGGTGTGGAGTATATTAGTGTCACAGTGGGGGGTGTGGAGTATATTAGTGTCACAGTGAGGGGCGTGGAGTATATTAGTGTCACAGTGGGGGGTGTGGAGTATATTAGTGTCACAGTGAGGGGCGTGGAGTATATTAGTGTCACAGTGGGGGGTGTGGAGTATATTAGTGTCACAGTGAGGGGCGTGGAGTATATTAGTGTCACAGTGGGGGGTGTGGAGTATATTAGTGTCACAGTGAGGGGCGTGGAGTATATTAGTGTTACAGTGAGGGGCGTGGAGTATATTAGTGTTACAGTGAGGGGTGTGGAGTATATTAGTGTTACAGTGAGGGGTGTGGGGTATATTAGCGTTACACTGAGGGGCGTGGAGTATATTAGTGTTACAGTGAGGGGTGTGGAGTATATTAGTGTTACAGTGAGGGGCTTGGAGTATATTAGTGTTACAGTGAGGGGTGTGGAGTATATTAGTGTTACAGTGAGGGGCTTGGAGTATATCAGTGTTACAGTGAGGGGTGTGGAGTATATTAGTGTTACAGTGAGGGGTGTGGAGTATATTAGTGTTACAGTGAGCGGCTTGGAGTATATCAGTGTTACAGTGAGGGGTGTGGAGTATATTAGTGTTACAGAGAGGGGTGTGGAGTATATTAGTGTTACAGTGAGGGGCTTGGAGTATATCAGTGTTACAGTGAGGGGTGTGGAGTATATTAGTGTTACAGTGAGGGGTGTGGAGTATATTAGTGTTACAGTGAGGGGCTTGGAGTATATCAGTGTTACAGTGAGGGGTGTGGAGTATATTAGTGTTACAGTGAGGGGCTTGGAGTATATCAGTGTTACAGTGAGGGGTGTGGAGTATATTAGTGTTACACTGAGGGGTGTGGAGTATATTAGTGTTACAGTGAGGCGAATGGAGTATATTAGTGTTACAGTGAGGGGTGTGGAGTATATTAGCGTTACAGTGAGGGGAGTGGGGTATATTAGTGTTACAGTGAGGGGTGTGGAGTATATTAGTGTCACAGTGGGGGGTGTGGAGTATATTAGTGTCACAGTGAGGGGCGTGGAGTATATTAGTGTCACAGTGGGGGGTGTGGAGTATATTAGTGTCACAGTGAGGGGCATGGAGTATATTAGTGTCACAGTGGGGGGTGTGGAGTATATTAGTGTCACAGTGAGGGGCGTGGAGTATATTAGTGTCACAGTGGGGGGTGTGGAGTATATTAGTGTCACAGTGAGGGGCGTGGAGTATATTAGTGTTACAGTGAGGGGCGTGGAGTATATTAGTGTTACAGTGAGGGGTGTGGAGTATATTAGTGTTACAGTGAGGGGTGTGGGGTATATTAGCGTTACACTGAGGGGCGTGGAGTATATTAGTGTTACAGTGAGGGGTGTGGGGTATATTAGTGTTACAGTGAGGGGTGTGGAGTATATTAGTGTCACAGTGGGGGGTGTGGAGTATATTAGTGTCACAGTGAGGGGCGTGGAGTATATTAGTGTCACAGTGAGGGGCGTGGAGTATATTAGTGTTACAGTGAGGGGTGTGGAGTATATCAGTGTTACAGTGAGGGGTGTGGAGTATATTAGTGTCACAGTGGGGGGCGTGGAGTATATTAGTGTCACAGTGAGGGGCGTGGAGTATATTAGTGTTACAGTGTGGGGTGTGGAGTATATTAGTGTCACAGTGAGGGGTGTGGAGTATATTAGTGTGACAGTGAGGGGCATGGAGTATATTAGTGTTAAAGTGAGGGGCATGGAGTATATCAGTGTTACAGTGAGGGGTGTGGAGTATATTAGTGTTACAGTGAGGGGTGTGGAGTATATTAGTGTTACAGTGAGGGGTGTGGAGTATATTAGTGTTACAGAGAGGGGTGTGGAGTATATTAGTGTGACAGTGAGGGGCATGGAGTATATTAGTTTTAAAGTGAGGGATGTGGAGTGTATTAGTGTTACAGTGAGGGGTGTGGAGTATATTAGTGTTACAGTGAGGGGTGTGGAGTATATTAGTGTGACAGTGAGGGGCATGGAGTATATTAGTTTTACAGTGAGGGGTGTGGAGTATATTAGTGTTACAGTGAGGGGTGTGGAGTATATTAGTGTTACAGTGAGGGGCATGGAGTATATTCGTGTTAAAGTGAGGGGCATGGAGTATATCAGTGTTACAGTGAGGGGTGTGGAGTATATTAGTGTGACAGTGAGGGGCATGGAGTATATTAGTGTTAAAGTGAGGGGCATGGAGTATATCAGTGTTACAGTGAGGGGTGTGGAGTATATTAGTGTTACAGTGAGGGGTGTGGAGTATATTAGTGTTACAGTGAGGGGTGTGGAGTATATTAGTGTTACAGTTAGGGGTGTGGAGTATATTAGTGTTACAGTGAGGGGCGTGGAGTATATTAGTGTTACCGTGAGGGGTGTGGAGTATATTAGTGTTACAGTGAGGGGTGTGGAGTATATTAGTGTTACAGTGAGGGGCCTGGAGTATATTAGTGTTCCAGTGAGGGGTGTGGAGTATATTAGTGTGACAGTGAGGGGCATGGAGTATATTAGTGTTACAGTGAGGGGCATGGAGTATATTAGTGTTAAAGTGAGGGGCATGGAGTATATTAGTGTTAAGGTGAGGGGTGTGGAGTATATTAGTGTGACAGTGAGGGGTGTGGAGTATATTAGAGTTACAGTGAGGGGTGTGGAGTATATTAGTGTTACAGTGAGGGGTGTGGAGTATATTAGTGTTACTGTGAGGGGTGTGGAGTATATTAGTTTTGCAGAGAGGGGCATGGAGTATATTGGTGTGAAAGTGAGGGGTGTGGAGTATATTAGTGTGAAAGTGAGGGGTGTGGAGTATATTAGTGTTACAGTGAGGGGCATGGAGTATATTAGTGTTAAAGTGAGGGGCATGGAGTATATTAGTGTTAAGGTGAGGGGTGTGGAGTATATTAGTGTGACAGTGAGGGGTGTGGAGTATATTAGAGTTACAGTGAGGGGTGTGGAGTATATTAGTGTTACAGTGAGGGGTGTGGAGTATATTAGTGTTACTGTGAGGGGTGTGGAGTATATTAGTGTTGCAGAGAGGGGCATGGAGTATATTGGTGTGAAAGTGAGGGGTGTGGAGTATATTAGTGTGACAGTGAGGGGTGTGGAGTATATTAGTGTTAAAGTGAGGGGTGTGGAGTATATTAGTGTGAAAGTGAGGGGTGTGGAGTATATTAGTGTTACAGTGAGGGGTGTGGAGTATATTAGTGTTAAAGTGAGGGGTGTGGAGTATATTAGTGTCACAGTGAGGGGTGTGGAGTATATTAGTGTCACAGTGAGGCGCATGGAGTATATTAGTGTTACAGAGAGGGGTGTGGAGTATATTAGTGTTACAGAGAGGGGTGTGGAGTATATTAGTGTCACAGTGGGGGGCGTGGAGTATATTAGTGTTACAGTGTGGGGTGTGGAGTATATTAGTGTCACAGTGAGGCGCATGGAGTATATTAGTGTTACAGAGAGGGGTGTGGAGTATATTAGTGTTACAGAGAGGGGTGTGGAGTATATTAGTGTCACAGTGGGGGGCGTGGAGTATATTAGTGTTACAGTGTGGGGTGTGGAGTATATTAGTGTCACAGTGAGGGGCGTGGAGTATATTAGTGTTACAGTGAGGGGTGTGGAGTATATTAGTGTGACAGTGAGGGGTGTGGAGTATATTAGTGTGACAGTGAGGGGCATGGAGTATATTAGTGTTAAAGTGAGGGGCATGGAGTATATCAGTGTTACAGTGAGGGGTGTGGAGTATATTAGTGTTACAGTGAGGGGTGTGGAGTATATTAGTGTTACAGTGAGGGGTGTGGAGTATATTAGTGTGACAGTGAGGGGCATGGAGTATATTAGTGTTACAGTGAGGGGTGTGGAGTATATTAGTGTTACAGTGAGGGGTGTGGAGTATATTAGTGTTACAGTGAGGGGCATGGAGTATATTCGTGTTAAAGTGAGGGGAATGGAGTATATCAGTGTTACAGTGAGGGGTGTGGAGTATATTAGTGTGACAGTGAGGGGTGTGGAGTATATTAGTGTTACAGTGAGGGGCTTGGAGTATATCAGTGTTACAGTGAGGGGTGTGGACTATATTAGTGTTACAGAGAGGGGTGTGGAGTATATTAGTGTTACAGTGAGGGGCTTGGAGTATATCAGTGTTACAGTGAGGGGTGTGGAGTATATTAGTGTTACAGTGAGGGGTGTGGAGTATATTAGTGTTACAGTGAGGGGCTTGGAGTATATCAGTGTTACAGTGAGGGGTGTGGAGTATATTAGTGTTACAGTGAGGGGCTTGGAGTATATCAGTGTTACAGTGAGGGGTGTGGAGTATATTAGTGTTACACTGAGGGGTGTGGAGTATATTAGTGTTACCGTGAGGGGTGTGGAGTATATTAGCGTTTCACTGAGGGGTGTGGGGTATTTTAGTGTTACAGTGAGGGGTGTGGGGTATATTAGTGTTACAGTGAGGGGTGTGGAGTATATTAGTGTCACAGTGGGGGGTGTGGAGTATATTAGTGTCACAGTGAGGGGCGTGGAGTATATTAGTGTTACAGTGAGGGGTGTGGAGTATATTAGTGTTACAGTGAGGGGTGTGGAGTATATTAGTGTCACAGTGGGGGGTGTGGAGTATATTAGTGTCACAGTGAGGGGCGTGGAGTATATTAGTGTTACAGTGAGGGGCGTGGAGTATATTAATGTTACAGTGAGGGGTGTGGAGTATATTAGTGTTACAGTGAGGGGTGTGGAGTATATTAGCGTTACACTGAGGGGTGTGGGGTATATTAGTGTTACAGTGAGGGGTGTGGAGTATATTAGTGTCACAGTGGGGGGTGTGGAGTATATTAGTGTCACAGTGAGGGGCGTGGAGTATATTAGTGTTACAGTGTGGGGTGTGGAGTATATTAGTGTCACAGTGAGGGGCGTGGAGTATATTAGTGTTACAGTGAGGGGTGTGGAGTATATTAGTGTTACAGTGAGGGGAGTGGAGTATATTAGTGTTACAGTGAGGGGTGTGGAGTATATTAGTGTCACAGTGGGGGGCGTGGAGTATATTAGTGTCACAGTGAGGGGCGTGGAGTATATTAGTGTTACAGTGTGGGGTGTGGAGTATATTAGTGTCACAGTGAGGGGCGTGGAGTATATTAGTGTTACAGTGAGGGGTGTGGAGTATATTAGTGTTACAGTGAGGGGTGTGGAGTATATTAGTGTGACAGTGAGGGGTGTGGAGTATATTAGTGTGACAGTGAGGGGCATGGAATATATTAGTTTTACAGTGAGGGGTGTGGAGTATATTAGTGTTACAGTGAGGGGTGTGGAGTATATTAGTGTTACAGTGAGGGGCATGGAGTATATCAGTGTTACAGTGAGGGGTGTGGAGTATATTAGTGTGACAGTGAGGGGCATGGAGTATATTAGTGTTAAAGTGAGGGGCATGGAGTATATCAGTGTTACAGTGAGGGATGTGGAGTATATAAGTGTTACAGTGAGGGGTGTGGAGTATATTAGTGTTACAGTGAGGCGCATGGAGTATATTAGTGTTACAGTGAGGGGCGTGGAGTATATTAGTGTTACAGTGAGGGGTGTGGAGTATATTAGTGTTACAGTGAGGGGTGTGGAGTATATTAGTGTTACAGTGAGGGGCCTGGAGTATATTAGTGTTCCAGTGAGGGGTGTGGAGTATATTAGTGTGACAGTGAGGGGCATGGAGTATATTAGTGTTACAGTGAGGGGCGTGGAGTATATTAGTGTTACAGTGAGGGGTGTGGAGTATATTAGTGTGACAGTGAGGGGCATGGAGTATATTAGTGTTAAAGTGAGGGGCATGGAGTATATTAGTGTTAAGGTGAGGGGTGTGGAGTATATTAGTGTGACAGTGAGGGGTGTGGAGTATATTAGAGTTACAGTGAGGGGTGTGGAGTATATTAGTGTTACAGTGAGGGGTGTGGAGTATATTAGTGTTACTGTGAGGGGTGTGGAGTATATTAGTGTTGCAGAGAGGGGCATGGAGTATATTAGTGTTAAAGTGAGGGGCATGGAGTATATTAGTGTTACAGTGAGGGGCATGGAGTATATTAGTGTGAAAGTGAGGGGTGTGGAGTATATTAGTGTGACAGTGAGGGGTGTGGAGTATATTAGTGTTAAAGTGAGGGGTGTGGAGTATATTAGTGTGAAAGTGAGGGGTGTGGAGTATATTAGTGTGACAGTGAGGGATGTGGAGTATATTATTGTTGCAGTGAGGGGTGTGGAGTATATTAGTGTGACAGTGAGGGGTGTGGAGTATATTAGAGTTACAGTGAGGGGTGTGGAGTATATTAGTGTTACAGTGAGGGGTGTGGAGTATATTAGTGTTACTGTGAGGGGTGTGGAGTATATTAGTGTTGCAGAGAGGGGCATGGAGTATATTAGTGTTAAAGTGAGGGGCATGGAGTATATTAGTGTTACAGTGAGGGGCATGGAGTATATTAGTGTGAAAGTGAGGGGTGTGGAGTATATTAGTGTGACAGTGAGGGGTGTGGAGTATATTAGTGTTAAAGTGAGGGGTGTGGAGTATATTAGTGTGAAAGTGAGGGGTGTGGAGTATATTAGTGTGACAGTGAGGGATGTGGAGTATATTATTGTTGCAGTGAGGGGTGTGGAGTATATTAGTTTTACAGTGAGGGGTGTGGAGTATATTAGTGTTAAAGTGAGGGGTGTGGAGTATATTAGTGTCACAGTGAGGGGTGTGGAGTATATTAGTGTCACAGTGAGGCGCATGGAGTATATTAGTGTTACAGAGAGGGGTGTGGAGTATATTAGTGTCACAGTGGGGGGCGTGGAGTATATTAGTGTTACAGTGTGGGGTGTGGAGTATATTAGTGTCACAGTGAGGGGCGTGGAGTATATTAGTGTTACAGTGAGGGGTGTGGAGTATATTAGTGTTACAGTGAGGGGTGTGGAGTATATTAGTGTGACAGTGAGGGGCATGGAGTATATTAGTGTTAAAGTGAGGGGCATGGAGTATATCAGTGTTACAGTGAGGGGTGTGGAGTATATTAGTGTTACAGTGAGGGGTGTGGAGTATATTAGTGTGACAGTGAGGCGCATGGAGTATATTAGTGTTACAGAGAGGGGTGTGGAGTATATTAGTGTTACAGAGAGGGGTGTGGAGTATATTAGTGTCACAGTGGGGGGCGTGGAGTATATTAGTGTTACAGTGTGGGGTGTGGAGTTTATTAGTGTCACAGTGAGGGGCGTGGAGTATATTAGTGTTACAGTGAGGGGTGTGGAGTATATTAGTGTTACAGTGAGGGGTGTGGAGTATATTAGTGTGACAGTGAGGGGCATGGAGTATATTAGTGTTAAAGTGAGGGGCATGGAGTATATCAGTGTTACAGTGAGGGGTGTGGAGTATATTAGTGTTACAGTGAGGGGTGTGGAGTATATTAGTGTTACAGTGAGGGGTGTGGAGTATGTTAGTGTGACAGTGAGGGGCATGGAGTATATTAGTGTTACAGTGAGGGGTGTGGAGTATATTAGTGTTACAGTGAGGGGTGTGGAGTATATTAGTGTTACAGTGAGGGGCATGGAGTATATTCGTGTTAAAGTGAGGGGCATGGAGTATATCAGTGTTACAGTGAGGGGTGTGGAGTATATTAGTGTGACAGTGAGGGTTGTGGAGTATATTAGTGTTACAGTGAGGGGCTTGGAGTATATCAGTGTTACAGTGAGGGGTGTGGAGTATATTAGTGTTACAGAGAGGGGTGTGGAGTATATTAGTGTTACAGTGAGGGGCTTGGAGTATATCAGTGTTACAGTGAGGGGTGTGGAGTATATTAGTGTTACAGTGAGGGGTGTGGAGTATATTAGTGTTACAGTGAGGGGCTTGGAGTATATCAGTGTTACAGTGAGGGGTGTGGAGTATATTAGTGTTACAGTGAGGGGCTTGGAGTATATCAGTGTTACAGTGAGGGGTGTGGAGTATATTAGTGTTACACTGAGGGGTGTGGAGTATATTAGTGTTACAGTGAGGCGAATGGAGTATATTAGTGTTACAGTGAGGGGTGTGGAGTATATTAGCGTTACACTGAGGGGTGTGGGGTATATTAGTGTTACAGTGAGGGGTGTGGGGTATATTAGTGTTACAGTGAGGGGTGTGGAGTATATTAGTGTCACAGTGGGGGGTGTGGAGTATATTAGTGTTACAGTGAGGGGTGTGGAGTATATTAGTGTTACAGTGAGGGGTGTGGAGTATATTAGTGTCACAGTGGGGGGTGTGGAGTATATTAGTGTCACAGTGAGGGGCGTGGAGTATATTAGTGTTACAGTGAGGGGCGTGGAGTATATTAATGTTACAGTGAGGGGTGTGGAGTATATTAGTGTTACAGTGAGGGGTGTGGGGTATATTAGCGTTACACTGAGGGGTGTGGAGTATATTAGTGTTACAGTGTGGGGTGTGGAGTATATTAGTGTCACAGTGAGGGGCGTGGAGTATATTAGTGTTACAGTGAGGGGTGTGGAGTATATTAGTGTTACAGTGAGGGGAGTGGAGTATATTAGTGTTACAGTGAGGGGTGTGGAGTATATTAGTGTCACAGTGGGGGGCGTGGAGTATATTAGTGTCACAGTGAGGGGCGTGGAGTATATTAGTGTTACAGTGTGGGGTGTGGAGTATATTAGTGTCACAGTGAGGGGCGTGGAGTATATTAGTGTTACAGTGAGGGGTGTGGAGTATATTAATGTTACAGTGAGGGGTGTGGAGTATATTAGTGTGACAGTGAGGGGCATGGAGTATATTAGTGTTAAAGTGAGGGGCATGGAGTATATCAGTGTTACAGTGAGGGGTGTGGAGTATATTAGTGTTACAGTGAGGGGTGTGGAGTATATTAGTGTTACAGTGAGGGGTGTGGAGTATATTAGTGTGACAGTGAGGGGCATGGAGTATATTAGTGTTACAGTGAGGGGTGTGGAGTATATTAGTGTTACAGTGAGGGGTGTGGAGTATATTAGTGTTACAGTGAGGGGCATGGAGTATATTCGTGTTAAAGTGAGGGGCATGGAGTATATCAGTGTTACAGTGAGGGGTGTGGAGTATATTAGTGTGACAGTGAGGGGCATGGAGTATATTAGTGTTAAAGTGAGGGGCATGGAGTGTATCAGTGTTACAGTGAAGGGTGTGGAGTATATTAGTGTTACAGTGAGGGGTGTGGAGTATATTAGTGTTACAGTGAGGCGCATGGAGTATATTAGTGTTACAGTGAGGGGTGTGGAGTATATTAGTGTTACAGTGAGGGGTGTGGAGTATATTAGTGTTACAGTGAGGCGCATGGAGTATTTTAGTGTTACAGTGAGGGGTGTGGAGTATATTAGTGTTAAAGTGAGGGGCATGGAGTATATCAGTGTTACAGTGAGGGGTGTGGAGTATATTAGTGTTACAGTGAGGGGTGTGGAGTATATTAGTGTTACAGTGAGGCGCATGGAGTATATTAGTGTTACAGTGAGGGGTGTGGAGTATATTAGTGTTACAGTGAGGGGTGTGGAGTATATTAGTGTTACAGTGAGGGGCATGGAGTATATTAGTGTTACAGTGAGGGGTGTGGAGTTTATTAGTGTTACAGTGAGGGGCATGGAGTATATTAGTGTGACAGTGAGGGGTGTGGAGTATATTAGTGTTACAGTGAGGGGCATGGAGTATATCAGTGTTACAGTGAGGGGTGTGGAGTATATTAGTGTTACAGTGAGGGGTGTGGAGTATATTAGTGTTACAGTGAGGCGCATGGAGTATATTAGTGTTACAGTGAGGGGCGTGGAGTATATTAGTGTTACAGTGAGGGGTGTGGAGTATATTAGTGTTACAGTGAGGGGTGTGGAGTATATTAGTGTTACAGTGAGGGGCCTGGAGTATATTAGTGTTCCAGTGAGGGGTGTGGAGTATATTAGTGTGACAGTGAGGGGCATGGAGTATATTAGTGTTACAGTGAGGGGCATGGAGTATATTAGTGTGAAAGTGAGGGGTGTGGAGTATATTAGTGTGACAGTGAGGGGTGTGGAGTATATTAGTGTTACTGTGAGGGGTGTGGAGTATATTAGTGTTGCAGAGAGGGGCATGGAGTATATTAGTGTTAAAGTGAGGGGCATGGAGTATATTAGTGTGAAAGTGAGGGGTGTGGAGTATATTAGTGTGACAGTGAGGGGTGTGGAGTATATTAGTGTTAAAGTGAGGGATTTGGAGTATATTAGTGTTAAAGTGAGGGGTGTGGAGTATATTAGTGTGACAGTGAGGGATGTGGAGTATATTATTGTTGCAGTGAGGGGTGTGGAGTATATTAGTGTTACAGTGAGGGGTGTGGAGTATATTAGTGTTACAGTGAGGGGTGTGGAGTATATTAGTGTGACAGTGAGGGGCATGCAGTATATTAGTGTTACAGTGAGGGGCATGGAGTATATTAGTGTTAAAGTGAGGGGCATGGAGTATATCAGTGTTACAGTGAGGGGTGTGGAGTATATTAGTGTTACAGTGAGGGGTGTGGAGTATATTAGTGTTACAGTGAGGCGCATGGAGTATATTAGTGTTACAGTGAGGGGCGTGGAGTCTATTAGTGTTACAGTGAGGGGTGTGGAGTATATTAGTGTTACAGTGAGGGGTGTGGAGTATATTAGTGTTACAGTGAGGGGCCTGGAGTATATTAGTGTTCCAGTGAGGGGTGTGGAGTATATTAGTGTGACAGTGAGGGGCATGGAGTATATTAGTGTTACAGTGAGGGGCATGGAGTATATTAGTGTGAAAGTGAGGGGTGTGGAGTATATTAGTGTGACAGTGAGGGGTGTGGAGTATATTAGTGTTACTGTGAGGGGTGTGGAGTATATTAGTGTTGCAGAGAGGGGCATGGAGTATATTAGTGTTAAAGTGAGGGGCATGGAGTATATTAGTGTGAAAGTGAGGGGTGTGGAGTATATTAGTGTGACAGTGAGGGGTGTGGAGTATATTAGTGTTAAAGTGAGGGATTTGGAGTATATTAGTGTTAAAGTGAGGGGTGTGGAGTATATTAGTGTGACAGTGAGGGATGTGGAGTATATTATTGTTGCAGTGAGGGGTGTGGAGTATATTAGTGTTACAGTGAGGGGTGTGGAGTATATTAGTGTTACAGTGAGGGGTGTGGAGTATATTAGTGTGACAGTGAGGCGCATGGAGTATATTAGTGTTACAGAGAGGGGTGTGGAGTATATTAGTGTTACAGAGAGGGGTGTGGAGTATATTAGTGTCACAGTGGGGGGCGTGGAGTATATTAGTGTTACAGTGTGGGGTGTGGAGTATATTAGTGTCACAGTGAGGGGCGTGGAGTATCTTAGTGTTACAGTGAGGGGTGTGGAGTATATTAGTGTTACAGTGAGGGGTGTGGAGTATATTAGTGTGACAGTGAGGCGCATGGAGTATATTAGTGTTAAAGTGAGGGGCATGGAGTATATCAGTGTTACAGTGAGGGGTGTGGAGTATATTAGTGTTACAGTGAGGGGTGTGGAGTATATTAGTGTTACAGTGAGGGGTGTGGAGTATATTAGTGTGACAGTGAGGGGCATGGAGTATATTAGTGTTACAGTGAGGGGTGTGGAGTATATTAGTGTTACAGTGAGGGGTGTGGAGTATATTAGTGTTACAGTGAGGAGCATGGAGTATATTCGTGTTAAAGTGAGGGGCATGGAGTATATCAGTGTTACAGTGAGAGGTGTGGAGTATATTAGTGTGACAGTGAGGGGTGTGGAGTATATTAGTGTTACAGTGAGGGGCTTGGAGTATATCAGTGTTACAGTGAGGGGTGTGGAGTATATTAGTGTTACAGAGAGGGGTGTGGAGTATATTAGTGTTACAGTGAGGGGTTTGGAGTATATCAGTGTTACAGTGAGGGGTGTGGAGTATATTAGTGTTACAGTGAGGGGTGTGGAGTATATTAGTGTTACAGTGAGGGGCTTGGAGTATATCAGTGTTACAGTGAGGGGTGTGGAGTATATTAGTGTTACAGTGAGGGGCTTGGAGTATATCAGTGTTACAGTGAGGGGTGTGGAGTATATTAGTGTTACACTGAGGGGTGTGGAGTATATTAGTGTTACAGTGAGGCGAATGGAGTATATTAGTGTTACAGTGAGGGGTGTGGAGTATATTAGCGTTACACTGAGGGGTGTGGAGTATATTAGTGTCACAGTGGGGGGTGTGGAGTATATTAGTGTCACAGTGAGGGGTGTGGAGTATATTAGTGTTACAGTGAGGGGTGTGGAGTATATTAGTGTTACAGTGAGGGGCGTGGAGTATATTAGTGTTACAGTGAGGGGTGTGGAGTATATTAGTGTTACAGTGAGGGGCGTGGAGTATATTAGTGTTACAGTGAGGGGCGTGGAGTATATTAATGTTACAGTGAGGGGTGTGGAGTATATTAGTGTTACAGTGAGGGGTGTGGGGTATATTAGCGTTACACTGAGGGGTGTGGGGTATATTAGTGTTACAGTGAGGGGTGTGGAGTATATTAGTGTCACAGTGGGGGGTGTGGAGTATATTAGTGTCACAGTGAGGGGCGAAGAGTATATTAGTGTTACAGTGTGGGGTGTGGAGTATATTAGTGTCACAGTGAGGGGCGTGGAGTATATTAGTGTTACAGTGAGGGGTGTGGAGTATATTAGTGTTACAGTGAGGTGAGTGGAGTATATTAGTGTTACAGCGGGGGGTGTGGAGTATATTAGTGTCACAGTGGGGGGCGTGGAGTATATTAGTGTCACAGTGAGGGGCGTGGAGTATATTAGTGTTACAGTGTGGGGTGTGGAGTATATTAGTGTCACAGTGAGGGGCGTGGAGTATATTAGTGTTACAGTGTGGGGTGTGGAGTATATTAGTGTGACAGTGAGGGGCATGGAGTATATTAGTTTTACAGTGAGGGGTGTGGAGTATATTAGTGTTACAGTGAGGGGTGTGGAGTATATTAGTGTTACAGTGAGGGGTGTGGAGTATATTAGTGTTACAGAGAGGGGCGTGGAGTATATTAGTGTTACAGTGAGGGGTGTGGAGTATATTAGTGTTACAGTGAGGGGTGTGGAGTATATTAGTGTGACAGTGAGGGGCATGGAGTATATTAGTTTTACAGTGAGGGGTGTGGAGTATATTAGTGTTACAGTGAGGGGTGTGGAGTATATTAGTGTTACAGTGAGGGGCATGGAGTATATTAGTGTTACAGTGAGGGGTGTGGAGTATATTAGTGTTACAGTGAGGGGTGTGGAGTATATTAGTGTGACAGTGAGGGGCATGGAGTATATTAGTGTTAAAGTGAGGGGCATGGAGTATATCATTGTTACAGTGAGGGGTGTGGAGTATATTAGTGTTACAGTGAGGGGTGTGGAGTAAATTAGTGTTACAGTGAGGGGTGTGGAGTATATTAGTGTGACAGTGAGGGGCATGGAGTATATTAGTGTTACAGTGAGGGGTGTGGAGTATATTAGTGTTACAGTGAGGGGTGTGGAGTATATTAGTGTTACAGTGAGGGGCATGGAGTATATTCGTGTTAAAGTGAGGGGCATGGAGTATATCAGTGTTACAGTGAGGGGTGTGGAGTATATTAGTGTGACAGTGAGGGGTGTGGAGTATATTAGTGTTACAGTGAGGGGCTTGGAGTATATCAGTGTTACAGTGAGGGGTGTGGAGTATATTAGTGTTACAGAGAGGGGTGTGGAGTATATTAGTGTTACAGTGAGGGGCTTGGAGTATATCAGTGTTACAGTGAGGGGTGTGGAGTATATTAGTGTTACAGTGAGGGGTGTGGAGTATATTAGTGTTACAGTGAGGGGCTTGGAGTATATCAGTGTTACAGTGAGGGGTGTGGAGTATATTAGTGTTACAGTGAGGGGCTTGGAGTATATCAGTGTTACAGTGAGGGGTGTGGAGTATATTAGTGTTACACTGAGGGGTGTGGAGTATATTAGTGTTACAGTGAGGCGAATGGAGTATATTAGTGTTACAGTGAGGGGTGTGGAGTATATTAGCGTTACACTGAGGGGTGTGGAGTATATTAGTGTCACAGTGGGGGGTGTGGAGTATATTAGTGTCACAGTGAGGGGCGTGGAGTATATTAGTGTTACAGTGAGGGGCGTGGAGTATATTAATGTTACAGTGAGGGGTGTGGAGTATATTAGTGTTACAGTGAGGGGTGTGGGGTATATTAGCGTTACACTGAGGGGTGTGGGGTATATTAGTGTTACAGTGAGGGGTGTGGAGTATATTAGTGTCACAGTGGGGGGTGTGGAGTATATTAGTGTCACAGTGAGGGGCGTGGAGTATATTAGTGTTACAGTGTGGGGTGTGGAGTATATTAGTGTCACAGTGAGGGGCGTGGAGTATATTAGTGTTACAGTGAGGGGTGTGGAGTATATTAGTGTTACAGTGAGGGGAGTGGAGTATATTAGTGTTACAGTGGGGGGTGTGGAGTATATTAGTGTCACAGTGAGGGGCGTGGAGTATATTAGTGTTACAGTGGGGGGCGTGGAGTATATTAGTGTTACAGTGGGGGGCGTGGAGTATATTAGTGTCACAGTGAGGGGCGTGGAGTATATTAGTGTTACAGTGTGGGGTGTGGAGTATATTAGTGTCACAGTGAGGGGCGTGGAGTATATTAGTGTTACAGTGAGGGGTGTGGAGTATATTAGTGTTACAGTGAGGGGTGTGGAGTATATTAGTGTGACAGTGAGGGGCATGGAGTATATTAGTTTTACAGTGAGGGGTGTGGAGTATATTAGTGTTACAGTGAGGCGCATGGAGTATATTAGTGTTACAGTGAGGGGTGTGGAGTATATTAGTGTTACAGAGAGGGGCGTGGAGTATATTAGTGTTACAGTGAGGGGTGTGGAGTATATTAGTGTTACAGTGAGGGGTGTGGAGTATATTAGTGTGACAGTGAGGGGCATGGAGTATATTAGTTTTACAGTGAGGGGTGTGGAGTATATTAGTGTTACAGTGAGGGGTGTGGAGTATATTAGTGTTACAGTGAGGGGCATGGAGTATATTAGTGTTACAGTGAGGGGTGTGGAGTATATTCGTGTTAAAGTGAGGGGCATGGAGTATATCAGTGTTACAGTGAGGGGTGTGGAGTATATTAGTGTGACAGTGAGGGGCATGGAGTATATTAGTGTTAAAGTGAGGGGCATGGAGTATATCAGTGTTACAGTGAGGGGTGTGGAGTATATTAGTGTTACAGTGAGGGGTGTGGAGTATATTAGTGTTACAGTGAGGCGCATGGAGTATATTAGTGTTACAGTGAGGGGCGTGGAATATATTAGTGTTACAGTGAGGGGTGTGGAGTATATTAGTGTTACAGTGAGGGGTGTGGAGTATATTAGTGTTACAGTGAGGGGCCTGGAGTATATTAGTGTTCCAGTGAGGGGTGTGGAGTATATTAGTGTGACAGTGAGGGGCATGGAGTATATTAGTGTTACAGTGAGGGGCATGGAGTATATTAGTGTTAAAGTGAGGGGCATGGCGTAGATTAGTGTTAAGGTGAGGGGTGTGGAGTATATTAGTGTGACAGTGAGGGGTGTGGTGTATATTAGAGTTACAGTGAGGGGTGTGGAGTATATTAGTGTTGCAGAGAGGGGCATGGAGTATATTAGTGTTAAAGTGAGGGGCATGGAGTATATTAGTGTTACAGTGAGGGGCATGGAGTATATTAGTGTGAAAGTGAGGGGTGTGGAGTATATTAGTGTGACAGTGAGGGGTGTGGAGTATATTAGTGTTAAAGTGAGGGGTGTGGAGTATATTAGTGTGAAAGTGAGGGGTGTGGAGTATATTATTGTTGCAGTGAGGGGTGTGGAGTATATTAGTGTTACAGTGAGGGGTGTGGAGTATATTAGTGTTAAAGTGAGGGGTGTGGAGTATATTAGTGTCACAGTGAGGGGTGTGGAGTATATTAGTGTCACAGTGAGGCGCATGGAGTATATTAGTGTTACAGAGAGGGGGGTGGAGTATATTAGTGTTACAGAGAGGGGTGTGGAGTATATTAGTGTCACAGTGGGGGGCGTGGAGTATATTAGTGTTACAGTGTGGGGTGTGGAGTATATTAGTGTCACAGTGAGGCGCATGGAGTATATTAGTGTTACAGAGAGGGGTGTGGAGTATATTAGTGTTACAGAGAGGGGTGTGGAGTATATTAGTGTCACAGTGGGGGGCGTGGAGTATATTAGTGTTACAGTGTGGGGTGTGGAGTATATTAGTGTCACAGTGAGGGGCGTGGAGTATATTAGTGTTACAGTGAGGGGTGTGGAGTATATTAGTGTTACAGTGAGGGCTGTGGAGTATATTAGTGTGACAGTGAGGGGCATGGAGTATATTAGTGTTAAAGTGAGGGGCATGGAGTATATCAGTGTTACAGTGAGGGGTGTGGAGTATATTAGTGTTACAGTGAGGGGTGTGGAGTATATTAGTGTTACAGTGAGGGGTGTGGAGTATATTAGTGTGACAGTGAGGGGCATGGAGTATATTAGTGTTACAGTGAGGGGTGTGGAGTATATTAGTGTTACAGTGAGGGGTGTGGAGTATATTAGTGTTACAGTGAGGGGCATGGAGTATATTCGTGTTAAAGTGAGGGGCATGGATTATATCAGTGTTACAGTGAGGGGTGTGGAGTATATTAGTGTGACAGTGAGGGGTGTGGAGTATATTAGTGTTACAGAGAGGGGTGTGGAGTATATTAGTGTTACAGTGAGGGGCTTGGAGTATATCAGTGTTACAGTGAGGGGTGTGGAGTATATTAGTGTTTCAGTGAGGGGTGTGGAGTATATTAGTGTTACAGTGAGGGGCTTGGAGTATATCAGTGTTACAGTGAGGGGTGTGGAGTATATTAGTGTTACACTGAGGGGTGTGGAGTATATTAGTGTTACAGTGAGGCGAATGTAGTATATTAGTGTTACAGTGAGGGGTGTGGAGTATATTAGCGTTACACTGAGGGGTGTGGGGTATATTAGTGTTACAGTGAGGGGTGTGGGGTATATTAGTGTTACAGTGAGGGGTGTGGAGTATATTAGTGTCACAGTGGGGGGTGTGGAGTATATTAGTGTCACAGTGAGGGGCGTGGAGTATATTAGTGTTACAGTGAGGGGTGTGGAGTATATTAGTGTTACAGTGAGGGGTGTGGAGTATATTAGTGTCACAGTGGGGGGTGTGGAGTATATTAGTGTCACAGTGAGGGGCGTGGAGTATATTAGTGTCACAGTGAAGGGCGTGGAGTATATTAGTGTTACAGTGTGGGGTGTGGAGTATATTAGTGTCACAGTGAGGGGCGTGGAGTATATTAGTGTTACAGTGAGGGGTGTGGAGTATATTAGTGTTACAGTGAGGGGCGTGGAGTATATTAATGTTACAGTGAGGGGTGTGGAGTATATTAGTGTTACAGTGAGGGGTGTGGGGTATATTAGCGTTACACTGAGGGGTGTGGGGTATATTAGTGTTACAGTGAGGGGTGTGGAGTATATTAGTGTCACAGTGGGGGGTGTGGAGTATATTAGTGTCACAGTGAAGGGCGTGGAGGATATTAGTGTTACAGTGTGGGGTGTGGAGTATATTAGTGTCACAGTGAGGGGCGTGGAGTATATTAGTGTTACAGTGAGGGGTGTGGAGTATATTAGTGTTACAGTGAGGGGAGTGGAGTATATTAGTGTTACAGTGGGGGGCGTGGAGTATATTAGTGTCACAGTGAGGGGCGTGGAGTATATTAGTGTTACAGTGTGGGGTGTGGAGTATATTAGTGTCACAGTGAGGGGCGTGGAGTATATTAGTGTTACAGTGAGGGGTGTGGAGTATATTAATGTTACAGTGAGGGGTGTGGAGTATATTAGTGTGACAGTGAGGGGCATGGAGTATATTAGTGTTAAAGTGAGGGGCATGAAGTATATCAGTGTTACAGTGAGGGGTGTGGAGTATATTAGTGTTACAGTGAGGGGTGTGGAGTATATTAGTGTTACAGTGAGGGGTGTGGAGTATATTAGTGTGACAGTGAGGGGCATGGAGTATATTAGTGTTACAGTGAGGGGTGTGGAGTATATTAGTGTTACAGTGAGGGGCATGGAGTATATTCGTGTTAAAGTGAGGGGCATGGAGTATATCAGTGTTACAGTGAGGGGTGTGGAGTATATTAGTGTGACAGTGAGGGGCATGGAGTATATTCGTGTTAAAGTGAGGGGCATGGAGTATATCAGTGTTACAGTGAGGGGTGTGGAGTATATTAGTGTGACAGTGAGGGGCATGGAGTATATTAGTGTTAAAGTGAGGGGCAAGGAGTATATCGGTGTTACAGTGAGGGGTGTGGAGTATATTAGTGTTACAGTGAGGGGTGTGGAGTATATTAGTGTTACAGTGAGGGGCATGGAGTATATTCGTGTTAAAGTGAGGGGCATGGAGTATATCAGTGTTACAGTGAGGGGTGTGGAGTATATTAGTGTGACAGTGAGGGGCATGGAGTATATTAGTGTTAAAGTGAGGGGCAAGGAGTATATCGGTGTTACAGTGAGGGGTGTGGAGTATATTAGTGTTACAGTGAGGGGTGTGGAGTATATTAGTGTTACAGTGAGGCGCATGGAGTATATTAGTGTTACAGTGAGGGGTGTGGAGTATATTATTGTTACAGTGAGGGGTGTGGAGTATATTAGTGTTACAGTGAGGGGCATGGAGTATATTAGTGTTACAGTGAGGGGTGTGGAGTTTATTAGTGTTACAGTGAGGGGCATGGAGTATATTAGTGTTACAGTGAGGGGTGTGGAGTATATTAGTGTTACAGTGAGGGGTGTGGAGTATATTAGTGTTACAGTGAGGGGCCTGGAGTATATTAGTGTTCCAGTGAGGGGTGTGGAGTATATTAGTGTGACAGTGAGGGGCATGCAGTATATTAGTGTTACAGTGAGGGGCATGGAGTATATTAGTGTTAAAGTGAGGGGCATGGAGTATATCAGTGTTACAGTGAGGGGTGTGGAGTATATTAGTGTTACAGTGAGGGGTGTGGAGTATATTAGTGTTACAGTGAGGCGCATGGAGGATATGAGTGTTACAGTGAGGGGCGTGGAGTATATTAGTGTTACAGTGAGGGGTGTGGAGTATATTAGTGTTACAGTGAGGGGTGTGGAGTATATTAGTGTTACAGTGAGGGGCCTGGAGTATATTAGTGTTCCAGTGAGGGGTGTGGAGTATATTAGTGTGACAGTGAGGGGCATGCAGTATATTAGTGTTTCAGTGAGGGGCATGGAGTATATTAGTGTTAAAGTGAGGGGCATGGAGTATATCAGTGTTACAGTGAGGGGTGTGGAGTATATTAGTGTTACAGTGAGGGGTGTGGAGTATATTAGTGTTACAGTGAGGCGCATGGAGTATATTAGTGTTGCAGTGAGGGGCGTGGAGTATATTAGTGTTACAGTGAGGGGTGTGGAGTATATTAGTGTTACAGTGAGGGGTGTGGAGTATATTAGTGTTACAGTGAGGGGCCTGGAGTATATTAGTGTTCCAGTGAGGGGTGTGGAGTATATTAGTGTGACAGTGAGGGGCATGGAGTATATTAGTGTTACAGTGAGGGGCATGGAGTATATTAGTGTGAAAGTGAGGGGCATGGAGTATATTAGTGTTAAGGTGAGGGGTGTGGAGTATATTAGTGTGACAGTGAGGGGTGTGGAGTATATTAGAGTTACAGTGAGGGGTGTGGAGTATATTAGTGTTACAGTGAGGGGTGTGGAGTATATTAGTGTTACTGTGAGGGGTGTGGAGTATATTAGTGTTGCAGAGAGGGGCATGGAGTATATTAGTGTTAAAGTGAGGGGCATGGAGTATATTAGTGTTACAGTGAGGGGCATGGAGTATATTAGTGTGAAAGTGAGGGGTGTGGAGTATATTAGTGTGACAGTGAGGGGTGTGGAGTATATTAGTGTTAAAGTGAGGGGTGTGGAGTATATTAGTGTTAAAGTGAGGGGTGTGGAGTATATTAGTGTGACAGTGAGGGATGTGGAGTATATTATTGTTGCAGTGAGGGGTGTGGAGTATATTAGTGTTACAGTGAGGGGTGTGGAGTATATTAGTGTTAAAGTGAGGGGTGTGGAGTATATTAGTGTGACAGTGAGGCGCATGGAGTATATTAGTGTTACAGAGAGGGGTGTGGAGTATATTAGTGTTACAGAGAGGGGTATGGAGTATATTAGTGTCACAGTGGGGGGCGTGGAGTATATTAGTGTTACAGTGTGGGGTGTGGAGTATATTAGTGTCACAGTGAGGGGCGTGGAGTATATTAGTGTTACAGTGAGGGGTGTGGAGTATATTAGTGTTACAGTGAGGGGTGTGGGGTATATTAGTGTGACAGTGAGGGGCATGGAGTATATTAGTGTTAAAGTGAGGGGCATGGAGTATATCAGTGTTACAGTGAGGGGTGTGGAGTATATTAGTGTTACAGTGAGGGGTGTGGAGTATATTAGTGTTACAGTGAGGGGTGTGGAGTATATTAGTGTGACAGTGAGGGGCATGGAGTATATTAGTGTTACAGTGAGGGGTGTGGAGTATATTAGTGTTACAGTGAGGGGTGTGGAGTATATTAGTGTTACAGTGAGGGGCATGGAGTATATTCGTGTTAAAGTGAGGGGCATGGAGTATATCAGTGTTACAGTGAGGGGTGTGGAGTATATTAGTGTGACAGTGAGGGGTGTGGAGTATATTAGTGTTACAGTGAGGGGCTTGGAGTATATCAGTGTTACAGTGAGGGGTGTGGAGTATATTAGTGTTACAGAGAGGGGTGTGGAGTATATTAGTGTTACAGTGAGGGGCTTGGAGTATATCAGTGTTACAGTGAGGGGTGTGGAGTATATTAGTGTTACAGTGAGGGGTGTGGAGTATATTAGTGTTACAGTGAGGGGCTTGGAGTATATCAGTGTTACAGTGAGGGGTGTGGAGTATATTAGTGTTACAGTGAGGGGCCTGGAGTATATCAGTGTTACAGTGAGGGGTGTGGAGTATATTAGTGTTACACTGAGGGGTGTGGAGTATATTTGTGTTACAGTGAGGCGAATGGAGTATATTAGTGTTACAGTGAGGGGTGTGGAGTATATTAGCGTTACACTGAGGGGTGTGGGGTATTTTAGTGTTACAGTGAGGGGTGTGGGATATATTAGTGTTACAGTGAGGGGTGTGGAGTATATTAGTGTCACAGTGGGGGGTGTGGAGTATATTAGTGTCACAGTGAGGGGCGTGGAGTATATTAGTGTTACAGTGAGGGGTGTGGAGTATATTAGTGTTACAGTGAGGGGTGTGGAGTATATTAGTGTCACAGTGGGGGGTGTGGAGTATATTAGTGTCACAGTGAGGGGCGTGGAGTATATTAGTGTTACAGTGAGGGGCGTGCAGTATATTAATGTTACAGTGAGGGGTGTGGAGTATATTAGTGTTACAGTGAGGGGTGTGGGGTATATTAGCGTTACACTGAGGGGTGTGGGGTATATTAGTGTTACAGTGAGGGGTGTGGAGTATATTAGTGTCACAGTGGGGGGTGTGGAGTATATTAGTGTCACAGTGAGGGGCGTGGAGTATATTAGTGTTACAGTGTGGGGTGTGGAGTATATTAGTGTCACAGTGAGGGGCGTGGAGTATATTAGTGTTACAGTGAGGGGTGTTGAGTATATTAGTGTTACAGTGAGGGGAGTGGAGTATATTAGTGTTACAGTGAGGGGTGTGGAGTATATTAGTGTCACAGTGGGGGGCGTGGAGTATATTAGTGTCACAGTGAGGGGCGTGGAGTATATTAGTGTTACAGTGTGGGGTGTGGAGTATATTAGTGTCACAGTGAGGGGCGTGGAGTATATTAGTGTTACAGTGAGTGGTGAGGAGTATATTAGTGTTACAGTGAGGGGTGTGGAGTATATTAGTGTGACAGTGAGGGGCATGGAGTATATTAGTGTTAAAGTGAGGGGCATGGAGTATATCAGTCATACAGTGAGGGGTGTGGAGTATATTAGTGTTACAGTGAGGGGTGTGGAGTATAATAGTGTTACAGTGAGGGGTGTGGATAATATTAGTGTGACAGTGAGGGGCATGGAGTATATTAGTGTTACAGTGAGGGGTGTGGAGTATATTAGTGTTAAAGTGAGGGGTGTGGAGTATATTAGTGTTACAGTGAGGGGCATGGAGTATATTCGTGTTAAAGTGAGGGGCATGGAGTATATCAGTGTTACAGTGAGGGGTGTGGAGTATATTAGTGTGACAGTGAGGGGCATGGAGTATATTAGTGTTAAAGTGAGGGGCATGGAGTATATCAGTGTTACAGTGAGGGGCCTGGAGTATATTAGTGTTCCAGTGAGGGGTGTGGAGTATATTAGTGTGACAGTGAGGGGCATGGAGTATATTAGTGTTACAGTGAGGGGCATGGAGTATATTAGTGTTAAAGTGAGGGGCATGGAGTATATCAGTGTTACAGTGAGGGGTGTGGAGTATATTAGTGTTACAGTGAGGGGTGTGGAGTATATTAGTGTTACAGTGAGGCGCATGGAGTATATTAGTGTTACAGTGAGGGGCGTGGAGTATATTAGTGTTACAGTGAGGGGTGTGGAGTATATTAGTGTTACAGTGAGGGGTGTGGAGTATATTAGTGTTACAGTGAGGGGCCTGGAGTATATTAGTGTTCCAGTGAGGGGTGTGGAGTATATTAGTGTGACAGTGAGGGGCATGGAGTATATTAGTGTTACAGTGAGGGGCATGGAGTATATTAGTGTTAAAGTGAGGGGCATGGAGTATATTAGTGTTAAGGTGAGGGGTGTGGAGTATATTAGTGTGACAGTGAGGGGTGTGGAGTATATTAGAGTTACAGTGAGGGGTGTGGAGTATATTAGTGTTGCAGAGAGGGGCATGGAGTATATTAGTGTTAAAGTGAGCGGCATGGAGTATATTAGTGTTACAGTGAGGGGTGTGGAGTATATTAGTGTGACAGTGAGGGGTGTGGAGTATATTAGTGTTAAAGTGAGGGGCATGGAGTATATTAGTGTTACAGTGGGGGGTGTGGAGTATATTAGTGTGAAAGTGAGGGGTGTGGAGTATATTAGTGTGACAGTGAGGGGTGTGGAGTATATTAGTGTTAAAGTGAGGGGTGTGGAGTATATTAGTGTTAAAGTGAGGGGTGTGGAGTATATTAGTGTGACAGTGAGGGATGTGGAGTATATTATTGTTGCAGTGAGGGGTGTGGAGTATATTAGTGTTACAGTGAGGGGTGTGGAGTATATTAGTGTTAAAGTGAGGGGTGTGGAGTATATTAGTGTGACAGTGAGGCGCATGGAGTATATTAGTGTTACAGTGAGGGGTGTGGAGTATATTAGTGTTACAGAAAGGGGTGTGGAGTATATTAGTGTCACAGTGGGGGGCGTGGAGTATATTAGTGTTACAGTGTGGGGTGTGGAGTATATTAGTGTCACAGTGAGGGGCGTGGAGTATATTAGTGTTACAGTGAGGGGTGTGGAGTATATTAGTGTTACAGTGAGGGGTGTGGAGTATATTAGTGTTACAGTGAGGGGCATGGAGTATATTCGTGTTAAAGTGAGGGGCATGGAGTATATCAGTGTTACAGTGAGGGGTGTGGAGTATATTAGTGTGACAGTGAGGGGTGTGGAGTATATTAGTGTTACAGTGAGGGGCTTGGAGTATATCAGTGTTACAGTGAGGGGTGTGGAGTATATTAGTGTTACAGAGAGGGGTGTGGAGTATATTAGTGTTACAGTGAGGGGCTTGGAGTATATCAGTGTTACAGTGAGGGGTGTGGAGTATATTAGTGTTACAGTGAGGGGTGTGGAGTATATTAGTGTTACAGTGAGGGGCTTGGAGTATATCAGTGTTACAGTGAGGGGTGTGGAGTATATTAGTGTTACAGTGAGGGGCTTGGAGTATATCAGTGTTACAGTGAGGGGTGTGGAGTATATTAGTGTTACACTGAGGGGTGTGGAGTATATTAGTGTTACAGTGAGGCGAATGGAGTATATTAGTGTTACAGTGAGGGGTGTGGAGTATATTAGCGTTACACTGAGGGGTGTGGGGTATATTAGTGTTACAGTGAGGGGTGTGGGGTATATTAGTGTTACAGTGAGGGGTGTGGAGTATATTAGTGTCACAGTGGGGGGTGTGGAGTATATTAGTGTCACAGTGAGGGGCGTGGAGTACATTAGTGTTACAGTGAGGGGTGTGGAGTATATTAGTGTTACAGTGAGGGGTGTGGAGTATATTAGTGTCACAGTGGGGGGTGTGGAGTATATTAGTGTCACAGTGAGGGGCGTGGAGTATATTAGTGTTACAGTGAGGGGCGTGGAGTATATTAATGTTACAGTGAGGGGTGTGGAGTATATTAGTGTTACAGTGAGGGGTGTGGGGTATATTAGCGTTACACTGAGGGGTGTGGGGTATATTAGTGTTACAGTGAGGGGTGTGGAGTATATTAGTGTCACAGTGGGGGGTGTGGAGTATATTAGTGTCACAGTGAGGGGCGTGGAGTATATTAGTGTTACAGTGTGGGGTGAGGAGTATATTAGTGTCACAGTGAGGGGCGTGGAGTATATTAGTGTTACAGTGAGGGGTGTGGAGTATATTAGTGTTACAGTGAGGGGAGTGGAGTATATTAGTGTTACAGTGAGGGGTGTGGAGTATATTAGTGTCACAGTGGGGGGCGTGGAGTATATTAGTGTCACAGTGAGGGGCGTGGAGTATATTAGTGTTACAGTGAGGGGTGTGGAGTATATTAGTGTGACAGTGAGGGGCATGGAGTATATTAGTGTTAAAGTGAGGGGCATGGAGTATATCAGTGTTACAGTGAGGGGTGTGGAGTATATTAGTGTTACAGTGAGGGGTGTGGAGTATATTAGTGTTACAGTGAGGGGTGTGGAGTATATTAGTGTGACAGTGAGGGGCATGGAGTATATTAGTGTTACAGTGAGGGGTGTGGAGTATATTAGTGCTACAGTGAGGGGTGTGGAGAATATTAGTGTTACAGTGAGGGGCATGGAGTATATTCGTGTTAATGTGAGGGGCATGGAGTATATCAGTGTTACAGTGAGGGGTGTGGAGTATATTAGTGTGACAGTGAGGGGCATGGAGTATATTAGTGTTAAAGTGAGGGGCATGGAGTATATCAGTGTTACAGTGAGGGGTGTGGAGTATATTAGTGTTACAGTGAGGGGTGTGGAGTATATTAGTGTTACAGTGAGGCGCATGGAGTATATTAGTGTTACAGTGAGGGGTGTGGAGTATATTAGTGTTACAGTGAGGGGTGTGGAGTATATTAGTGTTACAGTGAGGGGTGTGGAGTATATCAGTGTTACAGTGAGGGGTGTGGAGTATATTAGTGTTACAGTGAGGGGTGTGGAGTATATTAGTGTTACAGTGAGGGGCCTGGAGTATATTAGTGTTCCAGTGAGGGGTGTGGAGTATATTAGTGTGACAGTGAGGGGCATGGAGTATATTAGTGTTACAGTGAGTGGCATGGAGTATATTAGTGTTAAAGTGAGGGGCATGGAGTATATTAGTGTTAAGGTGAGGGGTGTGGAGTATATTAGTGTGACAGTGAGGGGTGTGGAGTATATTAGAGTTACAGTGAGGGGTGTGGAGTATATTAGTGTTACAGTGAGGGGTGTGGAGTATATTAGTGTTGCAGAGAGGGGCATGGAGTATATTAGTGTTAAAGTGAGGGGCATGGAGTATATTAGTGTTACAGTGAGGGGCATGGAGTATATTAGTGTGAAAGTGAGGGGTGTGGAGTATATTAGTGTGACAGTGAGGGGTGTGGAGTATATTAGTGTTAAAGTGAGGGGTGTGGAGTATATTAGTGTGACAGTGAGGGATGTGGAGTATATTATTGTGCAGTGAGGGGTGTGGAGTATATTAGTGTTACAGTGAGGGGTGTGGAGTATATTAGTGTTAAAGTGAGGGGTGTGGAGTATATTAGTGTGACAGTGAGGCGCATGGAGTATATTAGTGTTACAGAGAGGGGTGTGGAGTATATTAGTGTTACAGTGAGGGGTGTGGAGTATATTAGTGTCACAGTGAGGGGTGTGGAGTATATTAGTGTGACAGTGAGGGGCATGGAGTATATCAGTGTTACAGTGAGGGGTGTGGAGTATATTAGTGTTACAGTGAGGGGTGTGGAGTATATTAGTGTTACAGTGAGGGGTGTGGAGTATATTAGTGTGACAGTGAGGGGCATGGAGTATATTAGTGTTACAGTGAGGGGTGTGGAGTATATTAGTGTTACAGTGAGGGGTGTGGAGTATATTAGTGTTACAGTGAGGGGCATGGAGTATATTCGTGTTAAAGTGAGGGGCATGGAGTATATCAGTGTTACAGTGAGGGGTGTGGAGTATATTAGTGTTACAGTGAGGGGCATGGAGTATATTAGTGTGAAAGTGAGGGGTGTGGAGTATATTAGTGTGACAGTGAGGGGTGTGGAGTATTTTAGTGTTAAAGTGAGGGGTTTGGAGTATATTAGTGTTAAAGTGAGGGGTGTGGAGTATATTAGTGTGACAGTGAGGGATGTGGAGTATATTATTGTTGCAGTGAGGGGTGTGGAGTATATTAGTGTTACAGTGAGGGGTGTGGAGTATATTAGTGTTAAAGTGAGGGGTGTGGAGTATATTAGTGTTACAGTGAGGCGCATGGAGTATATTAGTGTTACAGAGAGGGGTGTGGAGTATATTAGTGTTACAGAGAGGGGTGTGGAGTATATTAGTGTCACAGTGGGGGGCGTGGAGTATATTAGTGTTACAGTGTGGGGTGTGGAGTATATTAGTGTCACAGTGAGGGGCGTGGAGTATATTAGTGTTACAGTGAGGGGTGTGGAGTATATTAGTGTTACAGTGAGGGGTGTGGAGTATATTAGTGTGACAGTGAGGGGCATGGAGTATATTAGTGTTAAAGTGAGGGGCATGGAGTATATCAGTGTTACAGTGAGGGGTGTGGAGTATATTAGTGTTACAGTGAGGGGTGTGGAGTATATTAGTGTTACAGTGAGGGGTGTGGAGTATATTAGTGTGACAGTGAGGGGCATGGAGTATATTAGTGTTACAGTGAGGGGTGTGGAGTATATTAGTGTTACAGTGAGGGGTGTGGAGTATATTAGTGTTACAGTGAGGGGCATGGAGTATATTCGTGTTAAAGTGAGGGGCATGGAGTATATCAGTGTTACAGTGAGGGGTGTGGAGTATATTAGTGTGACAGTGAGGGGTGTGGAGTATATTAGTGTTACAGTGAGGGGCTTGGAGTATATCAGTGTTACAGTGAGGGGTGTGGAGTATATTAGTGTTACAGTGAGGGGTGTGGAGTATATTAGTGTTACAGTGAGGGGCTTGGAGTAGATCAGTGTTACAGTGAGGGGTGTGGAGTATATTCGTGTTACAGTGAGGGGCTTGGAGTATATCAGTGTTACAGTGAGGGGTGTGGAGTATATTAGTGTTACACTGAGGGGTGTGGAGTATATTAGTGTCACAGTGGGGGGTGTGGAGTATATTAGTGTCACAGTGAGGGGCGTGGAGTATATTAGTGTTACAGTGAGGGGTGTGGAGTATATTAGTGTTACAGTGAGGGGTGTGGAGTATATTAGTGTCACAGTGGGGGGTGTGGAGTATATTAGTGTCACAGTGAGGGGCGTGGAGTATATTAGTGTTACAGTGAGAGGCGTGGAGTATATTAATGTTACAGTGAGGGGTGTGGAGTATATTAGTGTTACAGTGAGGGGTGTGGGGTATATTAGCGTTACACTGAGGGGTGTGGGGTATATTAGTGTTACAGTGAGGGGTGTGGAGTATATTAGTGTCACAGTGGGGGGTGTGGAGTATATTAATGTCACAGTGAGGGGCGTGGAGTATATTAGTGTTACAGTGTGGGCTGTGGAGTATATTAGTGTCACAGTGAGGGGCGTGGAGTATATTAGTGTTACAGTGAGGGGTGTGGAGTATATTAGTGTTACAGTGAGGGGAGTGGAGTATATTAGTGTTACAGTGAGGGGTGTGGAGTATATTAGTGTCACAGTGGGGGGCGTGGAGTATATTAGTGTCACAGTGAGGGGCGTGGAGTATATTAGTGTTACAGTGTGGGGTGTGGAGTATATTAGTGTCACAGTGAGGGGCGTGGAGTATATTAGTGTTACAGTGAGGGGTGTGGAGTATATTAGTGTTACAGTGAGGAGTGTGGGGTATATTAGCGTTACACTGAGGGGTGTGGGGTATATTAGTGTTACAGTGAGGGGTGTGGAGTATATTAGTGTCACAGTGAGGGGTGTGGAGTATATTAGTGTCACAGTGAGGGGCGTGGAGTATATTAGTGTTACAGTGTGGGGTGTGGAGTATATTAGTGTCACAGTGAGGGGCGTGGAGTATATTAGTGTTACAGTGAGGGGTGTGGAGTATATTAGTGTTACAGTGAGGGGTGTGGAGTATATTAGTGTCACAGTGGGGGGTGTGGAGTATATTAGTGTCACAGTGAGGGGCGTGGAGTATATTAGTGTTACAGTGAGGGGCGTGGAGTATATTAATGTTACAGTGAGGGGCGTGGAGTATATTAGTGTCACAGTGAGGGGCGTGGAGTATATTAGTATTACAGTGTGGGGTGTGGAGTATATTAGTGTCACAGTGAGGGGCGTGGAGTATATTAGTGTTACAGTGAGGGGTGTGGAGTATATTAGTGTTACAGTGAGGAGTGTGGGGTATATTAGCGTTACACTGAGGGGTGTGGGGTATATTAGTGTTACAGTGAGGGGTGTGGAGTATATTAGTGTCACAGTGGGGGGTGTGGAGTATATTAGTGTCACTGTGAGGGGCGTGGAGTATATTAGTGTTACAGTGTGGGGTGTGGAGTATATTAGTGTCACAGTGAGGGGCGTGGAGTATATTAGTGTTACAGTGAGTGGTGTGGAGTATATTAGTGTTACAGTGAGGGGAGTGGAGTATATTAGTGTTACAGTGAGGGGTGTGGAGTATATTAGTGTCACAGTGGGGGGCGTGGAGTATATTAGTGTCACAGTGAGGGGCGTTGAGTATATTAGTGTTACAGTGTGGGGTGTGGAGTATATTAGTGTCACAGTGAGGGGCGTGGAGTATATTAGTGATACAGTGAGTGGTGTGGAGTATATTAGTGTTACAGTGAGGGGTGTGGAGTATATTAGTGTGACAGTGAGGGGCATGGAGTATATTAGTGTTAAAGTGAGGGGCATGGAGTATATCAGTGTTACAGTGAGGGGTGTGGAGTATATTAGTGTTACAGTGAGGGGTGTGGAGTATATTAGTGTTACAGTGAGGGGTGTGGAGTATATTAGTGTGACAATGAGGGGCATGGAGTATATTAGTGTTACAGTGAGGGGTGTGGAGTATATTAGTGTTACAGTGAGGGGTGTGGAGTATATTAGTGTTACAGTGAGGGGCATGGAGTATATTCGTGTTAAAGTGAGGGGCATGGAGTATATCAGTGTTACAGTGAGGGGTGTGGAGTATATTAGTGTGACAGTGAGGGGCATGGAGTATATTAGTGTTAAAGTGAGGGGCATGGAGTATATCAGTGTTACAGTGAGGGGTGTGGAGTATATTAGTGTTACAGTGAGGGGTGTGGAGTATATTAGTGTTACAGTGAGGCGCATGGAGTATATTAGTGTTACAGTGAGGGGTGTGGAGTATATTAGTGTTACAGTGAGGGGTGTGGAGTATGTTAGTGTTACAGTGAGGGGTGTGCAGTTTATTAGTGTTACAGTGAGGGGCATGGAGTATATTAGTGTTACAGTGAGGGGTGTGGAGTATATTAGTGTTACAGTGAGGGGTGTGGAGTATATTAGTGTTACAGTGAGGGGCCTGGAGTATATTAGTGTTCCAGTGAGGGGTGTGGAGTATATTAGTGTGACAGTGAGGGGCATGGAGTATATTAGTGTTACAGTGAGGGGCATGGAGTATATCAGTGTTACAGTGAGGGGTGTGGAGTATATTAGTGTTACAGTGAGGCGCATGGAGTATATTAGTGTTACAGTGAGGGGCGTGGAGTATATTAGTGTTACAGTGAGGGGTGTGGAGTATATTAGTGTTACAGTGAGGGGTGTGGAGTATATTAGTGTTACAGTGAGGGGCCTGGAGTATATTAGTGTTCCAGTGAGGGGTGTGGAGTATATTAGTGTGACAGTGAGTGGCATGGAGTATATTAGTGTTACAGTGAGGGGCATGGAGTATATTAGTGTTAAAGTGAGGGGCATGGAGTATATTAGTGTTAAGGTGAGGGGTGTGGAGTATATTAGTGTTACAGTGAGGGGTGTTTAGTATATTAGTGTTACAGTGAGGGGTGTGGAGGATATTAGTGTTAAAGTGAGGGGTGTGCAGTATATTAGTGTTACAGTGAGGGGTGTGGAGGATATTAGTGTTACAGTGAGGGGTGTGGAGTATATTAGAGTTAAAGTGAGGGGTGTGCAGTATATTAGTGTTACAGTGAGGGGTGTGGAGTATATTAGTGTTACTGTGAGGGGTGTGGAGTATATTAGTGTTGCAGAGAGGGGCATGGAGTATATTAGTGTTAAAGTGAGGGGCATGGAGTATATTAGTGTTACAGTGAGGGGTGTGGAGTATATTAGTGTGAAAGTGAGGGGTGTGGAGTATATTAGTGAGACAGTGAGGGGTGTGGAGTATATTAGTGTTAAAGTGAGGGGCATGGAGTATATTAGTGTTACAGTGGGGGGTGTGGAGTATATTAGTGTGAAAGTGAGGGGTGTGGAGTATATTAGTGTGACAGTGAGGGGTGTGGAGTATATTAGTGTTAAAGTGAGGGGTGTGGAGTATATTAGTGTTAAAGTGAGGGGTGTGGAGTATATTAGTGTGACAGTGAGGGATGTGGAGTATATTATTGTTGCAGTGAGGGGTGTGGAGTATATTAGTGTTACAGTGAGGGGTGTGGAGTATATTAGTGTTAAAGTGAGGGGTGTGGAGTATATTAGTGTGACAGTGAGGCGCATGGAGTATATTAGTGTTACAGTGAGGGGTGTGGAGTATATTAGTGTTCCAGAGAGGGGTGTGGAGTATATTAGTGTCACAGTGGGGGGCGTGGAGTATATTAGTGTTACAGTGTGGGGTGTGGAGTATATTAGTGTCACAGTGAGGGGCGTGGAGTATATTAGTGTTACAGTGAGGGGTGTGGAGTATATTAGTGTTACAGTGAGGGGTGTGGAGTATATTAGTGTCACAGTGAGGGGCATGGAGTATATTAGTGTTAAAGTGAGGGGCATGGAGTATATCAGTGTTACAGTGAGGGGTGTGGAGTATATTAGTGTTACAGTGAGGGGTGTGGAGTATATTAGTGTTACAGTGAGGGGTGTGGAGTATATTAGTGTGACAGTGAGGGGCATGGAGTATATTAGTGTTACAGTGAGGGGTGTGGAGTATATTAGTGTTACAGTGAGGGGTGTGGAGTATATTAGTGTTACAGTGAGGGGCATGGAGTATATTCGTGTTAAAGTGAGGGGCATGGAGTATATCAGTGTTACAGTGAGGGGTGTGGAGTATATTAGTGTGACAGTGAGGGGTGTGGAGTATATTAGTGTTACAGTGAGGGGCTTGGAGTATATCAGTGTTACAGTGAGGGGTGTGGAGTATATTAGTGTTACAGAGAGGGGTGTGGAGTATATTAGTGTTACAGTGAGGGGCTTGGAGTATATCAGTGTTACAGTGAGGGGTGTGGAGTATATTAGTGTTACAGTGAGGGGTGTGGAGTATATTAGTGTTACAGTGAGGGGCTTGGAGTATATCAGTGTTACAGTGAGGGGTGTGGAGTATATTAGTGTTACAGTGAGGGGCTTGGAGTATATCAGTGTTACAGTGAGGGGTGTGGAGTATATTAGTGTTACAGTGAGGGGTGTGGAGTATATTAGTGTTACACTGAGGCGAATGGAGTATATTAGTGTTACAGTGAGGGGTGTGGAGTATATTAGCGTTACACTGAGGGGTGTGGGGTATATTAGTGTTACAGTGAGGGGTGTGGGGTATATTAGTGTTACAGTGAGGGGTGTGGAGTATATTAGTGTCACAGTGAGGGGCGTGGAGTATATTAGTGTTACAGTGAGGGGTGTGGAGTATATTAGTGTTACAGTGAGGGGTGTGGAGTATATTAGTGTCACAGTGGGGGGTGTGGAGTATATTAGTGTCACAGTGAGGGGCGTGGAGTATATTAGTGTTACAGTGAGGGGCGTGGAGTATATTAATGTTACAGTGAGGGGTGTGGAGTATATTAGTGTTACAGTGAGGGGTGTGGGGTATATTAGCGTTACACTGAGGGGTGTGGGGTATATTAGTGTTACAGTGAGGGGTGTGGAGTATATTAGTGTCACAGTGGGGGGTGTGGAGTATACTAGTGTCACAGTGAGGGGCGTGGAGTATATTAGTGTTACAGTGTGGGGTGTGGAGTATATTAGTGTCACAGTGAGGGGCGTGGAGTATATTAGTGTTACAGTGAGGGGTGTGGAGTATATTAGTGTTACAGTGAGGGGAGTGGAGTATATTAGTGTTACAGTGAGGGGTGTGGAGTATATTAGTGTCACAGTGGGGGGCGTGGAGTATATTAGTGTCACAGTGAGGGGCGTGGAGTATATTAGTGTTACAGTGAGGGGTGTGGAGTATATTAGTGTTACAGTGAGGGGTGTGGAGTATATTAGTGTGACAGTGAGGGGCATGGAGTATATTAGTGTTAAATTGAGGGGCATGGAGTATATCAGTGTTACAGTGAGGGGTGTGGAGTATATTAGTGTTACAGTGAGGGGTGTGGAGTATATTAGTGTTACAGTGAGGGGTGTGGAGTATATTAGTGTGACAGTGAGGGGCATGGAGTATATTAGTGTTACAGTGAGGGGTGTGGAGTATATTAGTGTTACAGTGAGGGGTGTGGAGTATATTAGTGTTACAGTGAGGGGCATGGAGTATATTCGTGTTAAAGTGAGGGGCAAGGAGTATATCAGTGTTACAGTGAGGGGTGTGGAGTATATTAGTGTGACAGTGAGGGGCATGGAGTATATTAGTGTTAAAGTGAGGGGCATGGAGTATATCAGTGTTACAGTGAGGGGTGTGGAGTATATTAGGGGTGTGGAGTATATTAGTGTTACAGTGAGGCGCATGGAGTATATTAGTGTTACAGTGAGGGGTGTGGAGTATATTAGTGTTACAGTGAGGGGTGTGGAGTATATTAGTGTTACAGTGAGGGGCATGGAGTATATTAGTGTTACAGTGAGGGGTGTGGAGTTTATTAGTGTTACAGTGAGGGGCATGGAGTATATTAGTGTTACAGTGAGGGGTGTGGAGTATATCAGTGTTACAGTGAGGGGTGTGGAGTATATTAGTGTTACAGTGAGGGGTGTGGAGTATATTAGTGTTACAGTGAGGGGCCTGGAGTCTTTTAGTGTTCCAGTGAGGGGTGTGGAGTATATTAGTGTGACCGTGAGGGGCGTGGAGTATATTAATGTTACAGTGAGGGGCATGGAGTATATTAGTGTTAAAGTGAGGGGCATGGAGTATATTAGTGTTAAGGTGAGGGGTGTGGAGTATATTAGTGTGACAGTGAGGGGCGTGGAGTATATTAATGTTACAGTGAGGGGCATGGAGTATATTAGTGTTAAAGTGAGGGGCATGGAGTATATTAGTGTTACAGTGAGGGGTGTGGAGTATATCAGTGTTACAGTGAGGGGTGTGGAGTATATTAGTGTTACAGTGAGGGGTGTGGAGTATATTAGTGTTACAGTGAGGGGCCTGGAGTATATTAGTGTTCCAGTGAGGGGTGTGGAGTATATTAGTGTGACAGTGAGGGGCGTGGAGTATATTAATGTTACAGTGAGGGGCCTGGAGTATATTAGTGTTCCAGTGAGGGGTGTGGAGTATATTAGTGTTCCAGTGAGGGGTGTGGAGTATATTAGTGTTACAGTGAGGGGTGTGGAGTATATCAGTGTTACAGTGAGGGGTGTGGAGTATATTAGTGTTACAGTGAGGGGTGTGGAGTATATTAGTGTTACAGTGAGGGGCCTGGAGTATATTAGTGTTCCAGTGAGGGGTCTGGAGTATATTACTGTGACAGTGAGGGGCATGGAGTATATTAGTGTGACAGAGAGGGGTGTGGAGTATATTAGTGTTACAGTGAGGGGCATGGAGTATATTAGTGTTAAAGTGAGGGGCATGGAGTATATTAGTGTTACAGTGAGGGGTGTGGAGTATATTAGTGTGACAGTGAGGGGTGTGGAGTATATTAGAGTTACAGTGAGGGGTGTGGAGTATATTAGTGTTACAGTGAGGGGTGTGGAGTATATTAGTGTTGCAGAGAGGGGCATGGAGTATATTAGTGTTAAAGTGAGGGGCATGGAGTATATTAGTGTGAAAGTGAGGGGTGTGGAGTATATTAGTGTGACAGTGAGGGGTGTGGAGTATATTAGTGTTAAAGTGAGGGGTGTGGAGTATATTAGTGTGACAGTGAGGGATGTGGAGTATATTATTGTGCAGTGAGGGGTGTGGAGTATATTAGTGTTACAGTGAGGGGTGTGGAGTATATTAGTGTTAAAGTGAGGGGTGTGGAGTATATTAGTGTGACAGTGAGGCGCATGGAGTATATTAGTGTTACAGAGAGGGGTGTGGAGTATATTAGTGTTACAGAGAGGGGTGTGGAGTATATTAGTGTCACAGTGGGGGGCGTGGAGTATATTAGTGTCACAGTGAGGGGCGTGGAGTATATTAGTGTTACAGTGTGGGGTGTGGAGTATATTAGTGTGACAGTGAGGCGCATGGAGTATATTAGTGTTACAGAGAGGGGTGTGGAGTATATTAGTGTTACAGAGAGGGGTGTGGAGTATATTAGTGTTACAGTGAGGGGTGTGGAGTATATTAGTGTTACAGAGAGGGGTGTGGAGTATATTAGTGTTAAAGTGAGGGGCATGGAGTATATTAGTGTTACAGTGAGGGGTGTGGAGTATATTAGTGTTAAAGTGAGGGCTGTGGAGTATATTAGTGTTACAGAGAGGGGCATGGAGTATATTAGTGTTACAGTGAGGGGTGTGGAGTATATTAGTGTTACAGTGAGGGGTGTGGAGTATATTAGTGTTACAGAGAGGGGTGTGGAGTATATTAGTGTTACAGTGAGGGGTGTGGAGTATATTAGTGTTACAGTGAGGGGTGTGGAGTATATTAGTGTTAAAGTGAGGGGTGTGGAGTATATTAGTGTTAAAGTGAGGGGCATGGAGTATATTAGTGTTAAAGTGAGGGGTGTGGAGTATATTAGTGTTACAGAGAGGGGTATGGAGTATATTAGTGTTAAAGTGAGGGGTGTGGAGTATATTAGTGTTACAGTGAGGGGTGTGGAGTATATTAGTGTTACAGTGAGGGGTGTGGAGTATATTAGTGTTAAAGTGAGGGGTGTGGAGTATATTAGTGTTAAAGTGAGGGGCGTGGAGTATATTAGTGTTACAGAGAGGGGTGTGGAGTATATTAGTGTTACAGAGAGGGGTGTGGAGTATATTTGTGTTACAGTGAGGAGTGTGGAGTATATCAGTGTTACTGTGAGGGGTGTGGAGTATATTAGTGTTACAGTGAGGGGTGTGGAGTATATCAGTGTTACTGTGAGGGGTGTGGAGTATATTAGTGTTACAGTGAGGGGTGTGGAGTATATTAGTGTTACAGTGAGGGGTGTGGAGTATATCAGTGTTACTGTGAGGGGTGTGGACTATATCAGTGTGACAGTGAGGGGTGTGGACTATATCAGTGTGACAGTGAGGGGTGTGGAGTATATTAGTGTTACAGTGAGGGGTGTGGAGTATATTAGTGTGACAGTGAAGGGCATGGAGTATATTAGTGTTACAGTGAGGAGTGTGGAGTATATCAGTGTTAAAGTGAGGGGTGTGGAGTATATTAGTGTTAAAGTGAGGGGTGTGGAGTATATTAGTGTTACAGTGAGGGATGTGGAGTATATTATTGTTGCAGTGAGGGGTGTGGAGTATATTAGTGTTACAGTGAGGGGTGTGGAGTATATTAGTGTTACAGTGAGGGGTGTGGAGTATATTAGTGTGACAGTGAGGCGCATGGAGTATATTAGTGTTACAGAGAGGGGTGTGGAGTATATTAGTGTTACAGAGAGGGGTGTGGAGTATATTAGTGTTACAGTGAGGGGTGTGGAGTATATTAGTGTTACAGAGAGGGGTGTGGAGTATATTAGTGTTGCAGTGAGGGGTGTGGAGTATATTAGTGTTAAAGTCAGGGGCAGGGAGTATATTAGTGTTACAGTGAGGCGCATGGAGTATATTAGTGTTACAGTGAGGGGTGTGGAGTATATTAGTGTTACAGTGAGGGGCATGGAGTATATTAGTGTTAAAGTGAGGGGCATGGAGTATATCAGTGTTACAGTGAGGGGTGTGGAGTATATTAGTGTTACAGTGAGGGGTGTGGAGTATATTAGTGTTACAGTGAGGGGTGTGGAGTATATTAGTGTGACAGTGAGGGGCATGGAGTATATTAGTGTTACAGTGAGGGGTGTGGAGTATATTAGTGTTACAGTGAGGGGTGTGGAGTATATTAGTGTTACAGTGAGGGGCATGGAGTATATTCGTGTTAAAGTGAGGGGCATGGAGTATATCAGTGTTACAGTGAGGGGTGTGGAGTATATTAGTGTGACAGTGAGGGGTGTGGAGTATATTAGTGTTACAGTGAGGGGCTTGGAGTATATCAGTGTTACAGTGAGGGGTGTGGAGTATATTAGTGTTACAGAGAGGGGTGTGGAGTATATTAGTGTTACAGTGAGGGGCTTGGAGTATATCAGTGTTACAGTGAGGGGTGTGGAGTATATTAGTGTTACAGTGAGGGGTGTGGAGTATATTAGTGTTACAGTGAGGGGCTTGGAGTATATCAGTGTTACAGTGAGGGGTGTGGAGTATATTAGTGTTACAGTGAGGGGCTTGGAGTATATCAGTGTTACAGTGAGGGGTGTGGAGTATATTAGTGTTACAGTGAGGGGTGTGGAGTATATTAGTGTTACACTGAGGCGAATGGAGTATATTAGTGTTACAGTGAGGGGTGTGGAGTATATTAGCGTTACACTGAGGGGTGTGGGGTATATTAGTGTTACAGTGAGGGGTGTGGGGTATATTAGTGTTACAGTGAGGGGTGTGGAGTATATTAGTGTCACAGTGAGGGGCGTGGAGTATATTAGTGTTACAGTGAGGGGTGTGGAGTATATTAGTGTTACAGTGAGGGGTGTGGAGTATATTAGTGTCACAGTGGGGGGTGTGGAGTATATTAGTGTCACAGTGAGGGGCGTGGAGTATATTAGTGTTACAGTGAGGGGCGTGGAGTATATTAATGTTACAGTGAGGGGTGTGGAGTATATTAGTGTTACAGTGAGGGGTGTGGGGTATATTAGCGTTACACTGAGGGGTGTGGGGTATATTAGTGTTACAGTGAGGGGTGTGGAGTATATTAGTGTCACAGTGGGGGGTGTGGAGTATACTAGTGTCACAGTGAGGGGCGTGGAGTATATTAGTGTTACAGTGTGGGGTGTGGAGTATATTAGTGTCACAGTGAGGGGCGTGGAGTATATTAGTGTTACAGTGAGGGGTGTGGAGTATATTAGTGTTACAGTGAGGGGAGTGGAGTATATTAGTGTTACAGTGAGGGGTGTGGAGTATATTAGTGTCACAGTGGGGGGCGTGGAGTATATTAGTGTCACAGTGAGGGGCGTGGAGTATATTAGTGTTACAGTGAGGGGTGTGGAGTATATTAGTGTTACAGTGAGGGGTGTGGAGTATATTAGTGTGACAGTGAGGGGCATGGAGTATATTAGTGTTAAATTGAGGGGCATGGAGTATATCAGTGTTACAGTGAGGGGTGTGGAGTATATTAGTGTTACAGTGAGGGGTGTGGAGTATATTAGTGTTACAGTGAGGGGTGTGGAGTATATTAGTGTGACAGTGAGGGGCATGGAGTATATTAGTGTTACAGTGAGGGGTGTGGAGTATATTAGTGTTACAGTGAGGGGTGTGGAGTATATTAGTGTTACAGTGAGGGGCATGGAGTATATTCGTGTTAAAGTGAGGGGCAAGGAGTATATCAGTGTTACAGTGAAGGGTGTGGAGTATATTAGTGTGACAGTGAGGGGCATGGAGTATATTAGTGTTAAAGTGAGGGGCATGGAGTATATCAGTGTTACAGTGAGGGGTGTGGAGTATATTAGGGGTGTGGAGTATATTAGTGTTACAGTGAGGCGCATGGAGTATATTAGTGTTACAGTGAGGGGTGTGGAGTATATTAGTGTTACAGTGAGGGGTGTGGAGTATATTAGTGTTACAGTGAGGGGCATGGAGTATATTAGTGTTACAGTGAGGGGTGTGGAGTTTATTAGTGTTACAGTGAGGGGCATGGAGTATATTAGTGTTACAGTGAGGGGTGTGGAGTATATCAGTGTTACAGTGAGGGGTGTGGAGTATATTAGTGTTACAGTGAGGGGTGTGGAGTATATTAGTGTTACAGTGAGGGGCCTGGAGTCTTTTAGTGTTCCAGTGAGGGGTGTGGAGTATATTAGTGTGACCGTGAGGGGCGTGGAGTATATTAATGTTACAGTGAGGGGCATGGAGTATATTAGTGTTAAAGTGAGGGGCATGGAGTATATTAGTGTTAAGGTGAGGGGTGTGGAGTATATTAGTGTGACAGTGAGGGGCGTGGAGTATATTAATGTTACAGTGAGGGGCATGGAGTATATTAGTGTTAAAGTGAGGGGCATGGAGTATATTAGTGTTACAGTGAGGGGTGTGGAGTATATCAGTGTTACAGTGAGGGGTGTGGAGTATATTAGTGTTACAGTGAGGGGTGTGGAGTATATTAGTGTTACAGTGAGGGGCCTGGAGTATATTAGTGTTCCAGTGAGGGGTGTGGAGTATATTAGTGTGACAGTGAGGGGCGTGGAGTATATTAATGTTACAGTGAGGGGCCTGGAGTATATTAGTGTTCCAGTGAGGGGTGTGGAGTATATTAGTGTTCCAGTGAGGGGTGTGGAGTATATTAGTGTTACAGTGAGGGGTGTGGAGTATATCAGTGTTACAGTGAGGGGTGTGGAGTATATTAGTGTTACAGTGAGGGGTGTGGAGTATATTAGTGTTACAGTGAGGGGCCTGGAGTATATTAGTGTTCCAGTGAGGGGTCTGGAGTATATTACTGTGACAGTGAGGGGCATGGAGTATATTAGTGTGACAGAGAGGGGTGTGGAGTATATTAGTGTTACAGTGAGGGGCATGGAGTATATTAGTGTTAAAGTGAGGGGCATGGAGTATATTAGTGTTACAGTGAGGGGTGTGGAGTATATTAGTGTGACAGTGAGGGGTGTGGAGTATATTAGAGTTACAGTGAGGGGTGTGGAGTATATTAGTGTTACAGTGAGGGGTGTGGAGTATATTAGTGTTGCAGAGAGGGGCATGGAGTATATTAGTGTTAAAGTGAGGGGCATGGAGTATATTAGTGTGAAAGTGAGGGGTGTGGAGTATATTAGTGTGACAGTGAGGGGTGTGGAGTATATTAGTGTTAAAGTGAGGGGTGTGGAGTATATTAGTGTGACAGTGAGGGATGTGGAGTATATTATTGTGCAGTGAGGGGTGTGGAGTATATTAGTGTTACAGTGAGGGGTGTGGAGTATATTAGTGTTAAAGTGAGGGGTGTGGAGTATATTAGTGTGACAGTGAGGCGCATGGAGTATATTAGTGTTACAGAGAGGGGTGTGGAGTATATTAGTGTTACAGAGAGGGGTGTGGAGTATATTAGTGTCACAGTGGGGGGCGTGGAGTATATTAGTGTCACAGTGAGGGGCGTGGAGTATATTAGTGTTACAGTGTGGGGTGTGGAGTATATTAGTGTGACAGTGAGGCGCATGGAGTATATTAGTGTTACAGAGAGGGGTGTGGAGTATATTAGTGTTACAGAGAGGGGTGTGGAGTATATTAGTGTTACAGTGAGGGGTGTGGAGTATATTAGTGTTACAGAGAGGGGTGTGGAGTATATTAGTGTTAAAGTGAGGGGCATGGAGTATATTAGTGTTACAGTGAGGGGTGTGGAGTATATTAGTGTTAAAGTGAGGGCTGTGGAGTATATTAGTGTTACAGAGAGGGGCATGGAGTATATTAGTGTTACAGTGAGGGGTGTGGAGTATATTAGTGTTACAGTGAGGGGTGTGGAGTATATTAGTGTTACAGAGAGGGGTGTGGAGTATATTAGTGTTACAGTGAGGGGTGTGGAGTATATTAGTGTTACAGTGAGGGGTGTGGAGTATATTAGTGTTAAAGTGAGGGGTGTGGAGTATTTTAGTGTTAAAGTGAGGGGCATGGAGTATATTAGTGTTAAAGTGAGGGGTGTGGAGTATATTAGTGTTACAGAGAGGGGTATGGAGTATATTAGTGTTAAAGTGAGGGGTGTGGAGTATATTAGTGTTACAGTGAGGGGTGTGGAGTATATTAGTGTTACAGTGAGGGGTGTGGAGTATATTAGTGTTAAAGTGAGGGGTGTGGAGTATATTAGTGTTAAAGTGAGGGGCATGGAGTATATTAGTGTTACAGAGAGGGGTGTGGAGTATATTAGTGTTACAGAGAGGGGTGTGGAGTATATTTGTGTTACAGTGAGGAGTGTGGAGTATATCAGTGTTACTGTGAGGGGTGTGGAGTATATTAGTGTTACAGTGAGGGGTGTGGAGTATATCAGTGTTACTGTGAGGGGTGTGGAGTATATTAGTGTTACAGTGAGGGGTGTGGAGTATATTAGTGTTACAGTGAGGGGTGTGGAGTATATCAGTGTTACTGTGAGGGGTGTGGACTATATCAGTGTGACAGTGAGGGGTGTGGACTATATCAGTGTGACAGTGAGGGGTGTGGAGTATATTAGTGTTACAGTGAGGGGTGTGGAGTATATTAGTGTGACAGTGAAGGGCATGGAGTATATTAGTGTTACAGTGAGGAGTGTGGAGTATATCAGTGTTAAAGTGAGGGGTGTGGAGTATATTAGTGTTAAAGCGAGGGGTGTGGAGTATATTAGTGTTACAGTGAGGGATGTGGAGTATATTATTGTTGCAGTGAGGGGTGTGGAGTATATTAGTGTTACAGTGAGGGGTGTGGAGTATATTAGTGTTACAGTGAGGGGTGTGGAGTATATTAGTGTGACAGTGAGGCGCATGGAGTATATTAGTGTTACAGAGAGGGGTGTGGAGTATATTAGTGTTACAGTGAGGGGTGTGGAGTATATTAGTGTTACAGAGAGGGGTGTGGAGTATATTAGTGTTGCAGTGAGGGGTGTGGAGTATATTAGTGTTAAAGTGAGGGGCAGGGAGTATATTAGTGTTACAGTGAGGCGCATGGAGTATATTAGTGTTACAGTGAGGGGTGTGGAGTATATTCGTGTTACAGTGAGGGGCATGGAGTATATTAGTGTTAAAGTGAGGGGCATGGAGTATATTAGTGTTAAAGTGAGGGGCATGGAGTATATTAGTGTTAAAGTGAGGGCTGTGGAGTATATTAGTGTTACAGTGAGGGGCATGGAGTATATTAGTGTTACAGTGAGGAGCGTGGAGTATATTAGTGTTACAGTGAGGGGTGTGGAGTATATTAGTGTTACAGTGAGGGGTGTGGAGTATATTAGTGTTACAGAGAGGGGTGTGGAGTATATTAGTGTTACAGTGAGGGGTGTGGAGTATATTAGAGTTACAGAGAGGGGTGTGGAGTATATTAGTGTTACAGAGAGGGGTGTGGAGTATATTAGTGTTACAGTGAGGGGTGTGGAGTATATTAGTGTTAAAGTGAGGGGTGTGGAGTATATTAGTGTTAAAGTGAGGGGCATGGAGTATATTAGTGTTAAAGTGAGGGGTGTGGAGTATATTAGTGTTACAGAGAGGGGTGTGGAGTATATTAGTGTTACAGAGAGGGGTGTGGAGTATATTAGTGTTAAAGTGAGGGGTGTGGAGTATATTAGTGTTACAGAGAGGGGTGTGGAGTATATTTGTGTTACAGTGAGGAGTGTGGAGTATATCAGTGTTACTGTGAGGGGTGTGGAGTATATTAGTGTTACAGTGAGGGGTGTGGAGTATATTAGTGTTACAGTGAGGAGTGTGGAGTATATCAGTGTTACTGTGAGGGGTGTGGAGTATATTAGTGTTACAGTGAGGAGTGTGGAGTATATCAGTGTTACTGTGAGGGGTGTGGAGTATATTAGTGTTACAGTGAGGGGTGTGGAGTATATTAGTGTTACAGTGAGGGGTGTGGAGTATATTAGTGTGACAGTGAGGGGCATGGAGTATATTAGTGTTACAGTGAGGAGTGTGGAGTATATCAGTGTTACAGTGAGGGGTGTGGAGTATATTAGTGTTACAGTGAGGGGTGTGGAGTATATTAGTGTTACAGAGAGGGGCATGGAGTATATTAGTGTTACAGTGAGGGGTGTGGAGTATTTTAGTGTTACAGAGAGGGGTGTGGAGTATATTAGTGTGACAGTGAGGGGTGTGGAGTATATTAGTGTCACAGTGAGGGGTGTGGAGTATATCAGTGTTACAGTGAGGGGTGTGGAGTATATCAGTGTTACAGTGAGGGGTGTGGAGTATATTAGTGTCACAGTGAGGGGTGTGGAGTATATCAGTGTTACTGTGAGGGGTGTGGAGTATATTAGTGTTACAGTGAGGGGTGTGGAGTATATTAGTGTTACAGTGAGGGGTGTGGAGTATATTAGTGTCACAGTGAGGGGTGTGGAGTATATCAGTGTTACAGTGAGGGGTGTGGAGTATATTAGTTTTACAGTGAGGGGCGTGGAGTATATTAGTGTTACAGTGAGGAGCGTGGAGTATATTAGTGTTACAGTGAGGGGTGTGGAGTATATTAGTGTTACAGAGAGGGGTGTGGAGTATATTAGTGTTACAGAGAGGGGCATGGAGTATATTAGTGTTACAGTGAGGGGTGTGGAATATATTAGTGTTACAGAGAGGGGCATGGAGTATATTAGTGTTACAGTGAGGGGTGTGGAGTATATTAGTGTGACAGTGAGGGGTGTGGAGTATATTAGTGTTACAGTGAGGGGTGTGGAGTATATTAGTGTCACAGTGAGGAGTGTGGAGTATATTAGTGTTTCAGTGAGGGGTGTGGAGTATATTAGTGTTACTGTGAGGGGTGTGGAGTATATTAGTGTTACAGTGAGGAGTGTGGAGTATATCAGTGTTACAGTGAGGGGCTTGGAGTATATTAGTGTTACAGTGAGGAGTGTGGAGTATATTAGTGTTTCAGTGAGGGGTGTGGAGTATATTAGTGTTACTGTGAGGGGTGTGGAGTATATTAGTGTTACAGTGAGGAGTGTGGAGTATATCAGTGTTACAGTGAGGGGCTTGGAGTATATTGGTGTTACAGTGAGGAGTGTGGAGGATATTAGTGTTACAGTGAGGGGTGTGGAGTATATTAGTGTTACTGTGAGGGGTGTTTAGTATATTAGTGTTACATTGAGGGGTGTGGAGTATATTAGTGTTACAGTGAGGAGTGTGGAGTATATCAGTGTTACTGTGAGGGGTGTGGAGTATATTAGTGTTACAGTGAGGAGTGTGGAGTATATCAGTGTTACAGTGAGGGGTGTGGAGTATATTAGTGTTACAGTGAGGGGTGTGGAGTATATTAGTGTTACAGTGAGGGGTGTGGAGTATATTAGTGTTACAGTGAGGGGTGTGGGATATATCAGTGTTACAGTGAGGGGTGTGGAGTATATTAGTGTTACAGTGAGGGGTGTGGAGTATATTAGTGTTACAGTGAGGGGTGTGGAGTATATTAGTGTGACAGTGAGGGGTGTGGAGTATATTAGTGTTACAGAGAGGGGCATGGAGTATATTAGTGTTACAGTGAGGGGTGTGGAGTATATTAGTGTTACAGTGAGGGGTGTGGAGTATATTAGTGTTACACTGAGGGGTGTGGAGTATATCAGTGTTACAGTGAGGAGTGTGGAGTATATCAGTGTTACAGTGAGGGGTGTGGAGTATATTAGTGTTGCAGTGAGGGGTGTGGAGTATATTAGTGTTACAGTGAGGGGTGTGGGATATATCAGTGTTACAGTGAGGGGTGTGGGGTATATCAGTGTTACAGTGAGGGGTGTGGCGTATATCAGTGTTACAGTGAGGAGTGTGGAGTATATTAGTGTTACAGTGAGGGGTGTTTAGTATATTAGTGTTACAGTGAGGGGTGTGGAGTATATTAGTGTTACAGTGAGGGGTGTGGGATATATCAGTGTTACAGTGAGGGGTGTGGAGTATATTAGTGTTACAGTGAGGGGCATGGAGTATATTAGTGTCACAGTGAGGGGTGTGGAGTATATTAGTGTTACAGTGAGGGGTGTGGGATATATCAGTGTTACAGTGAGGGGTGTGGAGTATATTAGTGTTACAGTGAGGGGTGTGGGATATATCAGTGTTACAGTGAGGGGTGTGGAGTATATTAGTGTTACAGTGAGGGGCATGGAGTATATTAGTGTCACAGTGAGGGGTGTGGAGTATATTAGTGTTACAGAGAGGGGCGTGGAGTATATTTGTGTTACAGTGAGGAGTGTGGAGTATATTAGTGTTACAGTGAGGGGTGTTTAGTATATTAGTGTTACAGTGAGGGGTGTATAGTATATTAGTGTTACAGTGAGGGGTGTGGAGTATATTAGTGTTACAGTGAGGGGTGTGGAGTATATTAGTGTTACAGTGAGGGGTGTTTAGTATATTAGTGTTACAGTGAGGGGTGTGGAGTGTATTAGTGTTACAGTGAGGGTCATGGAGTATATTAGTGTTACAGTGAGGGGTGTGGAGTATATTAGTGTTACAGTGAGGGGTGTGGAGTATATTAGTGTTACAGAGAGGGGCATGGAGTATATTAGTGTTACAGTGAGGGGTGTTTAGTATATTAGTGTTACAGTGAGGGGTGTGGAGTATATTTGTGTTACAGTGAGGGGTGTTTAGTATATTAGTGTTACAGTGAGGGGTGTGGAGGATATTAGTGTTCCAGTGAGGGGTGTGGAGTATATTAGTGTTACAGTGAGGGGTGTTTAGTATATTAGTGTTACAGTGAGGGGTGTGGAGGATATTAGTGTTACAGTGAGGGGTGTGGAGTATATTAGTGTTACAGTGAGGGGTGTTTAGTATATTAGTGTTACAGTGAGGGGTGTGGAGGATATTAGTGTTACAGTGAGGGGTGTGGAGTATATTAGTGTTACAGTGAGGGGTGTTTAGTATATTAGTGTTACAGTGAGGAGTGTGGAGTATATCAGTGTTACTGTGAGGGTTGTGGAGTATATTAGTGTTACAGTGAGGGGTGTGGAGTATATTAGTGTTACAGTGAGGAGTGTGGAGTATATCAGTGTTACTGTGAGGGTTGTGGAGTATATTAGTGTTACAGTGAGGAGTGTGGAGTATATCAGTGTTACAGTGAGGGGTGTGGAGTATATTAGTGTTACAGTGAGGGGTGTGGGGTATATCAGTGTTACAGTGAGGAGTGTGGAGTATATTAGTGTTACAGTGAGGGGTGTGGAGTATATTAGTGTTACAGTGAGGGGTGTGGGGTATATCAGTGTTACTGTGAGGGGTGTGGAGTATATTAGTGTTGCAGTGAGGGGTGTGGAGTATATTAGTGTTACAGTGAGGGGTGTGGAGTATATTTGTGTTACAGTGAGGAGTGTGGAGTATATTAGTGTTACAGTGAGCGGTGTGGAGTATATTAGTGTTACAGTGAGGGGTGTGGGATATATCAGTGTTACAGTGAGGGGCATGGAGTATATTAGTGTTACAGTGAGGGGTGTGGAGTATATTAGTGTTACAGTGAGGGGCATGGAGTATATTAGTGTTACAGTGAGGGGCGTGGAGTATATTTGTGTTACAGTGAGGAGTGTGGAGTATATTAGTGTTACAGTGAGGGGTGTTTAGTATATTAGTGTTACAGTGAGGGGTGTTTAGTATATTAGTGTTACAGTGAGGGGTGTGGAGTATATTAGTGTTACAGTGAGGGGTGTGGAGTATATTAGTGTTACAGTGAGGGGCATGGAGTATATTAGTGTTACAGTGAGGGGCGTGGAGTATATTTGTGTTACAGTGAGGAGTGTGGAGTATATTAGTGTTACAGTGAGGGGTGTTTAGTATATTAGTGTTACAGTGAGGGGTGTTTAGTATATTAGTGTGACAGTGAGGGGTGTGGAGTATATTAGTGTGACAGTGAGGCGCATGGAGTATATTAGTGTTACAGAGAGGGGTGTGGAGTATATTAGTGTTACAGTGAGGGGTGTGGAGTATATTAGTGTTACAGTGAGGGGCGTGGGGTATATTAGTGTTACAGTGAGGGGCATGGAGTATATTATTGTTACAGTGAGGGGTGTGGAGTATATTAGTGTTACAGAGAGGGGTGTGGAGTATATTAGTGTGACAGTGAGGGGTGTGGAGTATATTAGTGTTACAGTGAGGGGTGTGGAGTATATTAGTGTTACAGTGAGGGGTGTGGAGTATATTAGTGTGACAGTGAGGGGTGTGGAGTATATTAGTGTTACAGTGAGGGGTGTGGAGTATATTAGTGTTACAGTGAAGGGTGTGGAGTATATTAGTGTTACAGAGAGGGGTGTGGAGTATATTAGTGTGACAGTGAGGGGTGTGGAGTATATTAGTGTTACAGTGAGGGGCATGGAGTATATTAGTGTTACAGAGAGGGGCATGGAGTATATTAGTGTTACAGTGAAGGGTGTGGAGTATATTAGTGTTACAGAGAGGGGCATGGAGTATATCAGTGTTACAGTGAGGGGTGTGGAGTATATTAGTGTTACAGTGAGGGGTGTGGAGTATATTAGTGTAACAGTGAGGGGTGTGGAATATATTAGTGTTACAGAGAGGGGCATGGAGTATATCAGTGTTACAGTGAGGGGTGTGGAGTATATTAGCGTTACAGTGAGGGGTGTGGAGTATATCAGTGTTACAGTGAGGTGTGTGGTGTATATTAGTGTTACAGTGAGGCACATGGAGCATATTAGTGTTACAGAGAGGGGCATGGAGTATATCAGTGTTACAGTGAGGGGTGTGGAGTATATTAGCGTTACAGTGAGGGGTGTGGAGTATATCAGTGTTACAGTGAGGTGTGTGGAGTATATTTGTGTTACAGTGAGGCACATGGAGTATATTAGTGTTACAGAGAGGGGCATGGAGTATATCAGTGTTACAGTGAGGGGTGTGGAGTATATCAGTGTTACAGTGAGGGGCGTGGAGTATATTAGTGTTACAGTGAGGGGCATGGAGTATAGTAGTGTTACAGTGAGGGGCTTGGAGTATATTAGTGTTACAGAGAGGGGTGTGGAGTATATTAGTGTGACAGTGAGGGGTGTGGAGTATATTAGTGTTACAGTGAGGGGCGTGGAGTATATTAGTGTTACAGTGAGGGGCGTGGAGTATATTTGTGTTACAGTGAGGAGTGTGGAGTATATTAGTGTTACAGTGAGGGGTGTTTAGTATATTAGTGTTACAGTGAGGGGTGTGGAGTATATTAGTGTGACAGTGAGGGGCATGGAGTATATTAGTGTTACAGTGAGGAGTGTGGAGTATATCAGTGTTACAGTGAGGGGTGTGGAGTATATTAGTGTTACAGTGAGGGGTGTGGAGTATATTAGTGTTACAGAGAGGGGCATGGAGTATATTAGTGTTACAGTGAGGGGTGTGGAGTATATTAGTGTTACAGAGAGGGGTGTGGAGTATATTAGTGTGACAGTGAGGGGTGTGGAGTATATTAGTGTCACAGTGAGGGGTGTGGAGTATATCAGTGTTACAGTGAGGGGTGTGGAGTATATCAGTGTTACAGTGAGGGGTGTGGAGTATATTAGTGTCACAGTGAGGGGTGTGGAGTATATCAGTGTTACTGTGAGGGGTGTGGAGTATATTAGTGTTACAGTGAGGGGTGTGGAGTATATTAGTGTTACAGTGAGGGGTGTGGAGTATATTAGTGTCACAGTGAGGGGTGTGGAGTATATCAGTGTTACAGTGAGGGGTGTGGAGTATATTAGTGTGACAGTGAGGGGCATGGAGTATATTAGTGTTACAGTGAGGGGTGTGGAGTATATTAGTGTTACAGAGAGGGGCATGGAGTATATTAGTGTTACAGTGAGGGGTGTGGAGTATATTAGTGTTACAGAGAGGGGCATGGAGTATATTAGTGTTACAGTGAGGGGTGTGGAGTATATTAGTGTTACAGAGAGGGGCATGGAGTATATTAGTGTCACAGTGAGGAGTCTGGAGTATATTAGTGTTTCAGTGAGGGGTGTGGAGTATATTAGTGTTACTGTGAGGGGTGTGGAGTATATTAGTGTTACAGTGAGGAGTGTGGAGTATATCAGTGTTACAGTGAGGGGCTTGGAGTATATTAGTGTTACAGTGAGGAGTGTGGAGTATATTAGTGTTTCAGTGAGGGGTGTGTAGTATATTAGTGTTACTGTGAGGGGTGTGGAGTATATTAGTGTTACAGTGAGGAGTGTGGAGTATATCAGTGTTACAGTGAGGGGCTTGGAGTATATTAGTGTTACAGTGAGGAGTGTGGAGGATATTAGTGTTACAGTGAGGGGTGTGGAGTATATTAGTGTTACTGTGAGGGGTGTTTAGTATATTAGTGTTACATTGAGGGGTGTGGAGTATATTAGTGTTACAGTGAGGAGTGTGTAGTATATCAGTGTTACTGTGAGGGGTGTGGAGTATATTAGTGTTACAGTGAGGAGTGTGGAGTATATCAGTGTTACAGTGAGGGGTGTGGAGTATATTAGTGTTACAGTGAGGGGTGTGGAGTATATTAGTGTTACAGTGAGGGGTGTGGAGTATATTAGTGTTACAGTGAGGGGTGTGGGATATATCAGTGTTACAGTGAGGGGTGTGGAGTATATTAGTGTTACAGTGAGGGGTGTGGAGTATATTAGTGTGACAGTGAGGGGTGTGGAGTATATTAGTGTTACAGAGAGGGGCATGGAGTATATTAGTGTTACAGTGAGGGATGTGGAGGATATTAGTGTTACAGTGAGGGGTGTGGAGTATATTAGTGTTACAGTGAGGGGTGTGGAGTATATTAGTGTTAAACTGAGGGGTGTGGAGTATATCAGTGTTACAGTGAGGAGTGTGGAGTATATCAGTGTTACAGTGAGGGGTGTGGAGTATATTAGTGTTGCAGTGAGGGGTGTGGAGTATATTAGTGTTACAGTGAGGGGTGTGGGATATATCAGTGTTACAGTGAGGGCTGTGGGGTATATCAGTGTTACAGTGAGGGGTGTGGGGTATATCAGTGTTACAGTGAGGAGTGTGGAGTATATTAGTGTTACAGTGAGGGGTGTTTAGTATATTAGTGTTAAAGTGAGGGGTGTGGAGTATATTAGTGTTACAGTGAGGGGTGTGGGATATATCAGTGTTACAGTGAGGGGTGTGGAGTATATTAGTGTTACAGTGAGGGGCATGGAGTATATTAGTGTCACAGTGAGGGGTGTGGAGTATATTAGTGTTACAGTGAGGGGTGTGGGATATATCAGTGTTACAGTGAGGGGTGTGGAGTATATTAGTGTTACAGTGAGGGGTGTGGGATATATCAGTGTTACAGTGAGGGGTGTGGAGTATATTAGTGTTACAGTGAGGGGCCTGGAGTATATTAGTGTTACAGTGAGGGGTGTTTAGTATATTAGTGTTACAGTGAGGGGTGTATAGTATATTAGTGTTACAGTGAGGGGTGTGGAGTATATTAGTGTTACAGTGAGGGGTGTGGAGTATATTAGTGTTACAGTGAGGGGTGTTTAGTATATTAGTGTTACAGTGAGGGGTGTGGAGTATATTAGTGTTACAGTGAGGGTCATGGAGTATATTAGTGTTACAGTGAGGGGTGTGGAGTATATTAGTGTTACAGTGAGGGGTGTGGAGTATATTAGTGTTGCAGTGAGGGGTGTGGAGTATATTAGTGTTACAGTGAGGGGTGTGGAGTATATTTGTGTTACAGTGAGGAGTGTGGAGTATATTAGTGTTACAGTGAGCGGTGTGGAGTATATTAGTGTTACAGTGAGGGGTGTGGGATATATCAGTGTTACAGTGAGGGGCATGGAGTATATTAGTGTTACAGTGAGGGGTGTGGAGTATATTAGTGTTACAGTGAGGGGCATGGAGTATATTAGTGTTACAGTGAGGGGCGTGGAGTATATTTGTGTTACAGTGAGGAGTGTGGAGTATATTAGTGTTACAGTGAGGGGTGTTTAGTATATTAGTGTTACAGTGAGGGGTGTTTAGTATATTAGTGTTACAGTGAGGGGTGTGGAGTATATTAGTGTTACAGTGAGGGGTGTGGAGTATATTAGTGTTACAGTGAGGGGCATGGAGTATATTAGTGTTACAGTGAGGGGCGTGGAGTATATTTGTGTTACAGTGAGGAGTGTGGAGTATATTAGTGTTACAGTGAGGGGTGTTTAGTATATTAGTGTTACAGTGAGGGGTGTTTAGTATATTAGTGTGACAGTGAGGGGTGTGGAGTATATTAGTGTGACAGTGAGGCGCATGGAGTATATTAGTGTTACAGAGAGGGGTGTGGAGTATATTAGTGTTACAGTGAGGGGTGTGGAGTATATTAGTGTTACAGTGAGGGGCGTGGGGTATATTAGTGTTACAGTGAGGGGCATGGAGTATATTATTGTTACAGTGAGGGGTGTGGAGTATATTAGTGTTACAGAGAGGGGTGTGGAGTATATTAGTGTGACAGTGAGGGGTGTGGAGTATATTAGTGTTACAGTGAGGGGTGTGGAGTATATTAGTGTTACAGTGAGGGGTGTGGAGTATATTAGTGTGACAGTGAGGGGTGTGGAGTATATTAGTGTTACAGTGAGGGGTGTGGAGTATATTAGTGTTACAGTGAAGGGTGTGGAGTATATTAGTGTTACAGAGAGGGGTGTGGAGTATATTAGTGTGACAGTGAGGGGTGTGGAGTATATTAGTGTTACAGTGAGGGGCATGGAGTATATTAGTGTTACAGAGAGGGGCATGGAGTATATTAGTGTTACAGTGAAGGGTGTGGAGTATATTAGTGTTACAGAGAGGGGCATGGAGTATATCAGTGTTACAGTGAGGGGTGTGGAGTATATTAGTGTTACAGTGAGGGGTGTGGAGTATATTAGTGTAACAGTGAGGGGTGTGGAATATATTAGTGTTACAGAGAGGGGCATGGAGTATATCAGTGTTACAGTGAGGGGTGTGGAGTATATTAGCGTTACAGTGAGGGGTGTGGAGTATATCAGTGTTACAGTGAGGTGTGTGGTGTATATTAGTGTTACAGTGAGGCACATGGAGCATATTAGTGTTACAGAGAGGGGCATGGAGTATATCAGTGTTACAGTGAGGGGTGTGGAGTATATTAGCGTTACAGTGAGGGGTGTGGAGTATATCAGTGTTACAGTGAGGTGTGTGGAGTATATTTGTGTTACAGTGAGGCACATGGAGTATATTAGTGTTACAGAGAGGGGCATGGAGTATATCAGTGTTACAGTGAGGGGTGTGGAGTATATCAGTGTTACAGTGAGGGGCGTGGAGTATATTAGTGTTACAGTGAGGGGCATGGAGTATAGTAGTGTTACAGTGAGGGGCTTGGAGTATATTAGTGTTACAGAGAGGGGTGTGGAGTATATTAGTGTGACAGTGAGGGGTGTGGAGTATATTAGTGTTACAGTGAGGGGCGTGGAGTATATTAGTGTTACAGTGAGGGGCGTGGAGTATATTTGTGTTACAGTGAGGAGTGTGGAGTATATTAGTGTTACAGTGAGGGGTGTTTAGTATATTAGTGTTACAGTGAGGGGTGTGGAGTATATTAGTGTGACAGTGAGGGGCATGGAGTATATTAGTGTTACAGTGAGGAGTGTGGAGTATATCAGTGTTACAGTGAGGGGTGTGGAGTATATTAGTGTTACAGTGAGGGGTGTGGAGTATATTAGTGTTACAGAGAGGGGCATGGAGTATATTAGTGTTACAGTGAGGGGTGTGGAGTATATTAGTGTTACAGAGAGGGGTGTGGAGTATATTAGTGTGACAGTGAGGGGTGTGGAGTATATTAGTGTCACAGTGAGGGGTGTGGAGTATATCAGTGTTACAGTGAGGGGTGTGGAGTATATCAGTGTTACAGTGAGGGGTGTGGAGTATATTAGTGTCACAGTGAGGGGTGTGGAGTATATCAGTGTTACTGTGAGGGGTGTGGAGTATATTAGTGTTACAGTGAGGGGTGTGGAGTATATTAGTGTTACAGTGAGGGGTGTGGAGTATATTAGTGTCACAGTGAGGGGTGTGGAGTATATCAGTGTTACAGTGAGGGGTGTGGAGTATATTAGTGTGACAGTGAGGGGCATGGAGTATATTAGTGTTACAGTGAGGGGTGTGGAGTATATTAGTGTTACAGAGAGGGGCATGGAGTATATTAGTGTTACAGTGAGGGGTGTGGAGTATATTAGTGTTACAGAGAGGGGCATGGAGTATATTAGTGTTACAGTGAGGGGTGTGGAGTATATTAGTGTTACAGAGAGGGGCATGGAGTATATTAGTGTCACAGTGAGGAGTCTGGAGTATATTAGTGTTTCAGTGAGGGGTGTGGAGTATATTAGTGTTACTGTGAGGGGTGTGGAGTATATTAGTGTTACAGTGAGGAGTGTGGAGTATATCAGTGTTACAGTGAGGGGCTTGGAGTATATTAGTGTTACAGTGAGGAGTGTGGAGTATATTAGTGTTTCAGTGAGGGGTGTGTAGTATATTAGTGTTACTGTGAGGGGTGTGGAGTATATTAGTGTTACAGTGAGGAGTGTGGAGTATATCAGTGTTACAGTGAGGGGCTTGGAGTATATTAGTGTTACAGTGAGGAGTGTGGAGGATATTAGTGTTACAGTGAGGGGTGTGGAGTATATTAGTGTTACTGTGAGGGGTGTTTAGTATATTAGTGTTACATTGAGGGGTGTGGAGTATATTAGTGTTACAGTGAGGAGTGTGTAGTATATCAGTGTTACTGTGAGGGGTGTGGAGTATATTAGTGTTACAGTGAGGAGTGTGGAGTATATCAGTGTTACAGTGAGGGGTGTGGAGTATATTAGTGTTACAGTGAGGGGTGTGGAGTATATTAGTGTTACAGTGAGGGGTGTGGAGTATATTAGTGTTACAGTGAGGGGTGTGGGATATATCAGTGTTACAGTGAGGGGTGTGGAGTATATTAGTGTTACAGTGAGGGGTGTGGAGTATATTAGTGTGACAGTGAGGGGTGTGGAGTATATTAGTGTTACAGAGAGGGGCATGGAGTATATTAGTGTTACAGTGAGGGATGTGGAGGATATTAGTGTTACAGTGAGGGGTGTGGAGTATATTAGTGTTACAGTGAGGGGTGTGGAGTATATTAGTGTTAAACTGAGGGGTGTGGAGTATATCAGTGTTACAGTGAGGAGTGTGGAGTATATCAGTGTTACAGTGAGGGGTGTGGAGTATATTAGTGTTGCAGTGAGGGGTGTGGAGTATATTAGTGTTACAGTGAGGGGTGTGGGATATATCAGTGTTACAGTGAGGGCTGTGGGGTATATCAGTGTTACAGTGAGGGGTGTGGGGTATATCAGTGTTACAGTGAGGAGTGTGGAGTATATTAGTGTTACAGTGAGGGGTGTTTAGTATATTAGTGTTAAAGTGAGGGGTGTGGAGTATATTAGTGTTACAGTGAGGGGTGTGGGATATATCAGTGTTACAGTGAGGGGTGTGGAGTATATTAGTGTTACAGTGAGGGGCATGGAGTATATTAGTGTCACAGTGAGGGGTGTGGAGTATATTAGTGTTACAGTGAGGGGTGTGGGATATATCAGTGTTACAGTGAGGGGTGTGGAGTATATTAGTGTTACAGTGAGGGGTGTGGGATATATCAGTGTTACAGTGAGGGGTGTGGAGTATATTAGTGTTACAGTGAGGGGCCTGGAGTATATTAGTGTTACAGTGAGGGGTGTTTAGTATATTAGTGTTACAGTGAGGGGTGTATAGTATATTAGTGTTACAGTGAGGGGTGTGGAGTATATTAGTGTTACAGTGAGGGGTGTGGAGTATATTAGTGTTACAGTGAGGGGTGTTTAGTATATTAGTGTTACAGTGAGGGGTGTGGAGTATATTAGTGTTACAGTGAGGGTCATGGAGTATATTAGTGTTACAGTGAGGGGTGTGGAGTATATTAGTGTTACAGTGAGGGGTGTGGAGTATATTAGTGTTACAGAGAGGGGCATGGAGTATATTAGTGTTACAGTGAGGGGTGTTTAGTATATTAGTGTTACAGTGAGGGGTGTGGAGTATATTTGTGTTACAGTGAGGGGTGTTTAGTATATTAGTGTTACAGTGAGGGGTGTGGAGGATATTAGTGTTACAGTGAGGGGTGTGGAGTATATTAGTGTTACAGTGAGGGGTGTTTAGTATATTAGTGTTACAGTGAGGGGTGTGGAGGATATTAGTGTTACAGTGAGGGGTGTGGAGTATATTAGTGTTACAGTGAGGGGTGTTTAGTATATTAGTGTTACAGTGAGGGGTGTGGAGGATATTAGTGTTACAGTGAGGGGTGTGGAGTATATTAGTGTTACAGTGAGGGGTGTTTAGTATATTAGTGTTACAGTGAGGAGTGTGGAGTATATCAGTGTTACTGTGAGGGTTGTGGAGTATATTAGTGTTACAGTGAGGGGTGTGGAGTATATTAGTGTTACAGTGAGGAGTGTGGAGTATATCAGTGTTACTGTGAGGGTTGTGGAGTATATTAGTGTTACAGTGAGGAGTGTGGAGTATATCAGTGTTACAGTGAGGGGTGTGGAGTATATTAGTGTTACAGTGAGGGGTGTGGGGTATATCAGTGTTACAGTGAGGAGTGTGGAGTATATTAGTGTTACAGTGAGGGGTGTGGAGTATATTAGTGTTACAGTGAGGGGTGTGGGGTATATCAGTGTTACTGTGAGGGGTGTGGAGTATATTAGTGTTGCAGTGAGGGGTGTGGAGTATATTAGTGTTACAGTGAGGGGTGTGGAGTATATTTGTGTTACAGTGAGGAGTGTGGAGTATATTTGTGTTACAGTGAGCGGTGTGGAGTATATTAGTGTTACAGTGAGGGGTGTGGGATATATCAGTGTGACAGTGAGGGGCATGGAGTATATTAGTGTTACAGTGAGGGGTGTGGAGTATATTAGTGTTACAGTGAGGGGCATGGAGTATATTAGTGTTACAGTGAGGGGTGTGGAGTATATTTGTGTTACAGTGAGGAGTGTGGAGTATATTAGTGTTACAGTGAGGGGTGTTTAGTATATTAGTGTTACAGTGAGGGGTGTTTAGTATATTAGTGTTACAGTGAGGGGTGTGGAGTATATTAGTGTTACAGTGAGGGGTGTGGAGTATATTAGTGTTACAGTGAGGGGCATGGAGTATATTAGTGTTACAGTGAGGGGCGTGGAGTATATTTGTGTTACAGTGAGGAGTGTGGAGTATATTAGTGTTACAGTGAGGGGTGTTTAGTATATTAGTGTTACAGTGAGGGGTGTTTAGTATATTCGTGTGACAGTGAGGGGTGTGGAGTATATTAGTGTGACAGTGAGGCGCATGGAGTATATTAGTGTTACAGAGAGGGGTGTGGAGTATATTAGTGTTACAGTGAGGGGTGTGGAGTATATTAGTGTTACAGTGAGGGGCGTGGGGTATATTAGTGTTACAGTGAGGGGCATGGAGTATATTATTGTTACAGTGAGGGGTGTGGAGTATATTAGTGTTACAGAGAGGGGTGTGGAGTATATTAGTGTGACAGTGAGGGGTGTGGAGTATATTAGTGTTCCAGTGAGGGGTGTGGAGTATATTAGTGTTCCAGTGAGGGGTGTGGAGTATATTAGTGTGACAGTGAGGGGTGTGGAGTATATTAGTGTTACAGTGAGGGGTGTGGAGTATATTAGTGTTACAGAGAGGGGCATGGAGTATATTAGTGTTACAGTGAAGGGTGTGGAGTATATTAGTGTTACAGAGAGGGGTGTGGAGTATATTAGTGTGACAGTGAGGGGTGTGGAGTATATTAGTGTTACAGTGAGGGGCATGGAGTATATTAGTGTTACAGAGAGGGGCATGGAGTATATTAGTGATACAGTGAAGGGTGTGGAGTATATTAGTGTTACAGAGAGGGGCATGGAGTATATCAGTGTTACAGTGAGGGGTGTGGAGTATATTAGTGTTACAGTGAGGGGTGTGGAGTATATTAGTGTAACAGTGAGGGGTGTGGAATATATTAGTGTTACAGAGAGGGGCATGGAGTATATCAGTGTTACAGTGAGGGGTGTGGAGTATATTAGCGTTACAGTGAGGGGTGTGGAGTATATCAGTGTTACAGTGAGGTGTGTGGTGTATATTAGTGTTACAGTGAGGCACATGGAGCATATTAGTGTTACAGAGATTGGCATGGAGTTTATCAGTGTTACAGTGAGGGGTGTGGAGTATATCAGCGTTACAGTGAGGGGTGTGGAGTATATCAGTGTTACAGTGAGGTGTGTGGAGTATATTTGTGTTACAGTGAGGCACATGGAGTATATTAGTGTTACAGAGAGGGGCATGGAGTATATTAGTATTACAGTGAAGGGTGTGGAGTATATTAGTGTTACAGAGAGGGGCATGGAGTATATCAGTGTTACAGTGAGGGGTGTGGAGTATATTAGCGTTACAGTCAGGGGTGTGGAGTATATCAGTGTTACAGTGAGGTGTGTGGAGTATATTAGTGTTACAGTGAGGCACATGGAGTATATTAGTGTTACAGAGAGGGGCATGGAGTATATCAGTGTTACAGTGAGGGGTGTGGAGTATATCAGTGTTACAGTGAGGGGCGTGGAGTATATTAGTGTTACAGTGAGGGGCATGGAGTATAGTAGTGTTACAGTGAGGGGCTTGGAGTATATTAGTGTTACAGAGAGGGGTGTGGAGTATATTAGTGTGACAGTGAGGGGTGTGGAGTATATTAGTGTTACAGTGAGGGGCGTGGAGTATATTAGTGTTACAGTGAGGGGCGTGGAGTATATTTGTGTTACAGTGAGGAGTGTGGAGTATATTAGTGTTACAGTGAGGGGTGTTTAGTATATTAGTGTTACAGTGAGGGGTGTGGAGTATATTAGTGTGACAGTGAGGCGCGTGGAGTATATTAGTGTCACAGTGAGGGGTGTGGAGTATATTAGTGTTACAGTGAGGGGTGTGGAGTATATTAGTGTTACAGTGAGGGGCGTGGGGTATATTAGTGTTACAGTGAGGGGCATGGAGTATATTAGTGTTACAGTGAGGGGTGTGGAGTATATTAGTGTTACAGTGAGGGGCGTGGGGTATATTAGTGTTACAGTGAGGGGCATGGAGTATATTATTGTTACAGTGAGGGGTGTGGAGTATATTAGTGTTACAGAGAGGGGTGTGGAGTATATTAGTGTGACAGTGAGGGGTGTGGAGTATATTAGTGTTACAGTGAGGGGTGTGGAGTATATTAGTGTTACAGTGAGGGGTGTGGAGTATATTAGTGTGACAGTGAGGGGTGTGGAGTATATTAGTGTTACAGTGAGGGGTGTGGAGTATATTAGTGTGACAGTGAGGGGTGTGGTGTATATTAGTGTTACAGTGAGGCGCATGGAGTATATTAGTGTTACAGAGAGGGGCATGGAGTATATTAGTGTTACAGTGAAGGGTGTGGAGTATATTAGTGTTACAGAGAGGGGTGTGGAGTATATTAGTGTGACAGTGAGGGGTGTGGAGTATATTAGTGTTACAGTGAGGGGCATGGAGTATATTAGTGTTACAGAGAGGGGCATGGAGTATATTAGTGTTACAGTGAAGGGTGTGGAGTATATTAGTGTTACAGAGAGGGGCATGGAGTATATCAGTGTTACAGTGAGGGGTGTGGAGTATATTAGTGTTACAGTGAGGGGTGTGGAGTATATTAGTGTAACAGTGAGGGGTGTGGAATATATTAGTGTTACAGAGAGGGGCATGGAGTATATCAGTGTTACAGTGAGGGGTGTGGAGTATATTAGCGTTACAGTGAGGGGTGTGGAGTATATCAGTGTTACAGTGAGGTGTGTGGAGTATATTTGTGTTACAGTGAGGCACATGGAGTATATTAGTGTTACAGAGAGGGGCATGGAGTATATTAGTGTTACAGTGAAGGGTGTGGAGTATATTAGTGTTACAGAGAGGGGCATGGAGTATATCAGTGTTACAGTGAGGGGTGTGGAGTATATTAGCGTTACAGTGAGGGGTGTGGAGTATATCAGTGTTACAGTGAGGTGTGTGGAGTATATTAGTGTTACAGTGAGGCACATGGAGTATATTAGTGTTACAGTGAGGGGCATGGAGTATAGTAGTGTTACAGTGAGGGGCTTGGAGTATATTAGTGTTACAGAGAGGGGTGTGGAGTATATTAGTGTGACAGTGAGGGGTGTGGAGTATATTAGTGTTACAGTGAGGGGTGTGGAGTATATTAGTGTTACAGTGAGGGGTGTGGAGTATATTAGTGTGACAGTGAGGGGTGTGGAGTATATTAGTGTTACAGTGAGGCGCATGGAGTATATTAGTGTTACAGAGAGGGGCATGGAGTATATTAGTGTTACAGTGAAGGGTGTGGAGTATATTAGTGTTACAGAGAGGGGTGTGGAGTATATTAGTGTGGCAGTGAGGGGTGTGGAGTATATTAGTGTTACAGTGAGGGGCATGGAGTATATTAGTGTTACAGAGAGGGGCATGGAGTATATTAGTGTTACAGTGAAGGGTGTGGAGTATATTAGTGTTACAGAGAGGGGCATGGAGTATATCAGTGTTACAGTGAGGGGTGTGGAGTATATTAGTGTTACAGTGAGGGGTGTGGAGTATATTAGTGTAACAGTGAGGGGTGTGGAGTATATTAGTGTTACAGAGAGGGGCATGGAGTATATCAGTGTTACAGTGAGGGGTGTGGAGTATATTAGCGTTACAGTGAGGGGTGTGGAGTATATCAGTGTTACAGTGAGGGGTGTGGAGTATATTAGCGTTACAGTGAGGGGTGTGGAGTATATCAGTGTTACAGTGAGGTGTGTGGAGTATATTTGTGTTACAGTGAGGCACATGGAGTATATTAGTGTTACAGAGAGGGGCATGGAGTATATTAGTGTTACAGTGAAGGGTGTGGAGTATATTAGTGTTACAGAGAGGGGCATGGAGTATATCAGTGTTACAGTGAGGGGTGTGGAGTATATTAGCGTTACAGTGAGGGGTGTGGAGTATATCAGTGTTACAGTGAGGTGTGTGGAGTATATTAGTGTTACAGTGAGGCACATGGAGTATATTAGTGTTACAGAGAGGGGCATGGAATATATCAGTGTTACAGTGAGGGGTGTGGAGTATATTAGCGTTACAGTGAGGGGTGTGGAGTATATCAGTGTTACAGTGAGGTGTGTGGAGTATATTAGTGTTACAGTGAGGCACATGGAGTATATTAGTGTTGCATTGAGGGGCATGGAGTATATTAGTGTTACAGTGAGGGGTGTGGAGTATATTGGTGTTACAGTGAGGGGCATGGAGTATATTAGTGTTACAGTGAGGGGCATGGAGTATATTAGTGTTACAATGAGGGGTGTGGAGTATATTAGTGTTACAGACAGGGGCATGGAGTATATCAGTGTTACAGTGAGGGGCGTGGAGTATATTTGTGTTACAGTGAGGAGTGTGGAGTATATTAGTGTTACAGTGAGGGGTGTTTAGTATATTAGTGTTACAGTGAGGGGTGTTTAGTATATTAGTGTTACAGTGAGGGGTGTGGAGTATATTAGTGTTGCAGAGAGGGGCATGGAGTATATTAGTGTTACAGTGAGGAGCGTGGAGTATATTAGTGTTACAGAGAGGGGCATGGAGTATATTAGTGTTACAGTGAGGGGTGTGGAGTATATTAGTGTTACAGTGAGGAGTGTGGAGTATATTAGTGACAGTGAGGGGTGTTTAGTATATTAGTGTTACAGAGAGGGGCATGGAGTATATTAGTGTTACAGTGAGGGGTGTGGAGTATATTCGTGTTACAGTGAGGAGTGTGGAGTATATTAGTGTTACAGTGAGGGGTGTTTAGTATATTAGTGTTACAGTGATGGGTGTGGAGTATATCATTGTTACATTGAGGCGTGTGGAGTATATCAGTGTTACAGTGAGGGGTGTGGGGTGCATCAGTGTTACAGTGAGGGGTGTGGGGTATATCAGTGTTACAGTGAAGGGTGTGGGGTATATCAGTGTTACAGTGAGGAGTGTGGGGTATATCAGTGTTGCAGTGAGGGGCATGGGGTATATCAGTGTTCCAGTGAGGGGTGTGGGATATATCAGTGTTACAATGAGGAGGGTGGAGTATATCAGTGTTACAGTGAGGGGTGTGGGATATATCAGTGTTACAGTGAGGGGTGTGGGGTATATCAGTGCTACAGTGAGGAGTGTGGGGTATATCCGTGTAATTGTGAGGGGTATGGGGTATATCAGTGTTACAGTGAGAGGTGTGGGGTATATCAGATTGTTACAGTGAGGGTGTGGGGTATATCAGTGTTACAGTGAGGGGTGTGGGGTATATCAGTGTTACAGTGAGGGGTGTGGGGTATATCAGTGTTACAGTGAGGAGTGTGGGTTATATCAGTGTTTCAGTGAGGGGTGTGGGGTATATCAGCGTTACAATGAGGGGTGTTGGGGTTTATCCGTGTTACAGTAAGGAGTGTGGGGTATATCAGTGTTACAGTGAGGGGTGTTTGGGTTTATCAGTGTTCCATTGAGGGGTGTGGGGTATATCAGTGTTACAGTGAGGGGTGTGGGGTATATCAGAGTATTACAGTGAGGGGTGTGGGGTATATCAGTGTTCCATTGAGGGGTGTGGGGTATATCAGTGTTACAGTGAGGGGTGTGGGGTATATCAGTGTTACAGTGAGGGGTGTGGGGTATATCAGAGTGTTACAGTGAGGGGTGTGGGGTATATCAGTGTTCCATTGAGGGGTGTGGGGTATATCAGAGTGTTGCAGTGAGGGGTATGGAGTATATTAGTGTTACAGTGAGGGGTGTGGGGTATATCAGTGTTACAGTGAGGGGTGTGGGATATATCAGAGTGTTACAGTGAGGGGTGTGGGGTATATCAGTGTTACAGTGAGGGGTGTGGGGTATATCAGTGTTACAATGAGGGGTGTTTGGGTTTATCAGTGTTCCATTGAGGGGTGTGGGGTATATCAGAGTGTTGCAGTGAGGGGTATGGAGTATATTAGTGTTACAGTGAGGGGTGTGGGGTATATCAGTGTTACAGTGAGGGGTGTGGGATATATCAGAGTGTTACAGTGAGGGGTGTGGGGTATATCAGTGTTACAGTGAGGGGTGTGGGATATATCAGAGTGTTACAGTGAGGGGTGTGGGTTATATCAGTGTTGCAGTGAGGGGTGTGGGTTATATCAGAGTGTTACAGTGAGGGGTGTTGGGGTATATCAGAGTGTTACAGTGAGGGGTGTGGGATATATCAGAGTGTTACAGTGAGGAGTGTGGGATATATCAGAGTGTTACAGTGAGGGGTGTGGGTTATATCAGTGTTGCAGTGAGGGGTGTGGGTTATATCAGAGTGTTACAGTGAGGGGTGTTGGGGTATATCAGAGTGTTACAGTGAGGGGTGTGGGATATATCAGAGTGTTACAGTGAGGAGTGTGGGATATATCAGAGTGTCACAGTGAGGAGTTTGGGGTATATCAGAGTGTTACAGTGAGGGGTGTGGGTTATATCAGAGTGTTACAGTGAGGGGTGTGGGTTATATCAGAGTGTTACAGTGAGGGGTGTTGGGGTATATCAGAGTGTTACAGTGAGGGGTGTTGGGGTATATCAGAGCGTTACAGTGAGGGGTGTGGGATATATCAGAGTGTTACAGTGAGGGGCGTGGGATATATCAGAGTGTTACAGTGAGGGGTGTGGGATATATCAGAGTGTTACAGTGAGGGGTGTGGGATATATCAGAGTGTTACAGTGAGGGGTGTGGGATATATCAGAGTGTTACAGTGAGGGGTGTGGGATATATCAGAGTGTTACAGTGAGGGGTGTTGGGGTATATCAGAGTGTTACAGTGAGGGGTGTGGGATATATCAGAGTGTTACAGTGAGGGGTGTGGGATATATCAGAGTGTTACAGTGAGGGGTGTGGGATATATCAGAGTGTTACAGTGAGGGGTGTTGGGGTATATCAGAGTGTTACAGTGAGGGGTGTGGGATATATCAGAGTGTTACAGTGAGGGGTGTGGGGTATATCAGAGTGTTACAGTGAGGGGTGTGGGTTATATCAGTGTTACAGTGAGGGGTGTGGGATATATCAGAGTGTTACAGTGAGGGGTGTGGGATATATCAGAGTGTTACAGTGAGGGGTGTGGGGTATATCAGAGTGTTACAGTGAGGGGTGTGGGTTATATCAGTGGTACAGTGAGGGGTGTGGGGTATATCAGAGTGTTACAGTGAGGGGTGTGGGTTATATCAGAGTGTTACCGTGAGGGGTGTGGGATATATCAGAGTGTTACAGTGAGGGGTGTGGGTTATATCAGAGTGTTACCGTGAGGGGTGTGGGTTATATCAGAGTGTTACAGTGAGGGGTGTGGGTTATATCAGAGTGTTACAGTGAGGGGTGTGGGATATATCAGAGTGTTACAGTGAGGGGTGTGGGATATATCAGAGTGTTACAGTGAGGGGTGTGGGGTATATCAGAGTGTTACAGTGAGGGGTGTGGGTTATATCAGAGTGTTACAGTGAGGGGTGTGGGATATATCAGAGTGTTACAGTGAGGGGTGTGGGATATATCAGAGTGTTACAGTGAAGGGTGTGGGTATATCAGAGTGTTACAGTGAGGGGTGTGGGATATATCAGAGTGTTACAGTGAGGGGTGTGGGTTATATCAGAGTGTTACAGTGAGGGGTGTGGGATATATCAGAGTGTTACAGTGAGGGGTGTGGGGTATATCAGAGTGTTACAGTGAGGGGTGTGGGATATATCAGAGTGTTACAGTGAGGGGTGTGGGTTATATCAGAGTGTTACAGTGAGGGGTGTGGGTTATATCAGAGTGTTACAGTGAGGGGTGTGGGATATATCAGAGTGTTACAGTGAGGGGTGTGGGATATATCAGAGTGTTACAGTGAGGGGTGTGGGGTATATCAGAGTGTTACAGTGAGGGGTGTGGGTTATATCAGAGTGTTACAGTGAGGGGTGTGGGTTATATCAGAGTGTTACAGTGAGGGGTGTGGGATATATCAGAGTGTTACAGTGAGGGGTGTGGGTTATATCAGTGGTACAGTGAGGGGTGTGGGATATATCAGAGTGTTACAGTGAGGGGTGTGGGTTATATCAGAGTGTTACAGTGAGGGGTGTGGGTTATATCAGAGTGTTACAGTGAGGGGTGTGGGATATATCAGAGTGTTACAGTGAGGGGTGTGGGATATATCAGAGTGTTACAGTGAGGGGTGTGGGGTATATCAGAGTGTTACAGTGAGGGGTGTGGGTTATATCAGTGGTACAGTGAGGGGTGTGGGATATATCAGAGTGTTACAGTGAGGGGTGTGGGATATATCAGAGTGTTACAGTGAGGGGTGTGGGTTATATCAGAGTGTTACAGTGAGGGGTGTGGGATATATCAGAGTGTTACAGTGAGGGGTGTGGGTTATATCAGAGTGTTACAGTGAGGGGTGTGGGATATATCAGAGTGTTACAGTGAGGGGTGTGGGTTATATCAGAGTGTTACAGTGAGGGGTGTGGGATATATCAGAGTGTTACAGTGAGGGGTGTGGGTTATATCAGAGTGTTACAGTGAGGGGTGTGGGTTATATCAGTGGTACAGTGAGGGGTGTGGGATATATCAGAGTGTTACAGTGAGGGGTGTGGGTTATATCAGAGTGTTACAGTGAGGGGTGTGGGTTATATCAGAGTGTTACAGTGAGGGGTGTGGGATATATCAGAGTGTTACAGTGAGGGGTGTGGGATATATCAGAGTGTTACAGTGAGGGGTGTGGGTTATATCAGTGGTACAGTGAGGGGTGTGGGATATATCAGAGTGTTACAGTGAGGGGTGTGGGTTATATCAGAGTGTTACAGTGAGGGGTGTGGGTTATATCAGAGTGTTACAGTGAGGGGTGTGGGATATATCAGAGTGTTACAGTGAGGGGTGTGGGATATATCAGAGTGTTACAGTGAGGGGTGTGGGGTATATCAGAGTGTTACAGTGAGGGGTGTGGGTTATATCAGTGGTACAGTGAGGGGTGTGGGTTATATCAGAGTGTTACAGTGAGGGGTGTGGGATATATCAGAGTGTTACAGTGAGGGGTGTGGGTTATATCAGAGTGTTACAGTGAGGGGTGTGGGATATATCAGAGTGTTACAGTGAGGGGTGTGGGTTATATCAGAGTGTTACAGTGAGGGGTGTGGGTTATATCAGTGGTACAGTGAGGGGTGTGGGATATATCAGAGTGTTACAGTGAGGGGTGTGGGTTATATCAGAGTGTTACAGTGAGGGGTGTGGGATATATCAGAGTGTTACAGTGAGGGGTGTGGGTTATATCAGAGTGTTACAGTGAGGGGTGTGGGTTATATCAGAGTGTTACAGTGAGGGGTGTGGGTTATATCAGTGGTACAGTGAGGGGTGTGGGTTATATCAGAGTGTTACAGTGAGGGGTGTGGGTTATATCAGAGTGTTACAGTGAGGGGTGTGGGTTATATCAGAGTGTTACAGTGAGGGGTGTGGGGTGGTGATGCATTGAGTTGTGGGTGACCACTTACTGTCCTCACTGGTCCTGACACTGGACACTGCACTCCATTCACTCCACAGTCTCCTGTTTGTCTCTTCCTGTCGCCCACATTGTATTCGGAACTCATACAGTGTGAATGTTTGCAGATCTTCCAGCTCGTATTCTGTCGCATCGATTCCAATTTCATCATGTGAAATCTTTAATGAAAGGCAGAAAGTGCAGTCAGACTGTGGGGAGCTGCTGTGGCATAAAGGGAGGACTTCGCCATCTTGGCATTCCCGAACACTGCTATCTATTGATGTTAATATCTATTGATGTTACAGTGAAAGGGCAGCTCTCTGGTCAGGTGCTCTGTTCAAAGTTAAATCATGCATCAAATGTGAAATATGATTTTCTCAGATTAAAACAACTTTACACTCAGGAAGCAGCTTCTTTTGGCTCTTTATCTCTATTTTGCAGCCTGACTAAAATCAGCTGCTTTCACTACCTCACCCAACTCCACCCTGACATCTTACACACCAGCAAGAGCACAGACACCCTCATTAACCTCGAATTACTCAGTGTCACTGAGCACCAGTAAGAACAGGGAGTGGAAGGATGGGCGAGGGTTGCTGCTGCACGGCGGGTGGGAGAGATGGCCACCTTCAGCAGTTGAGCCAGGGGCCTATGTCTGAGGGATCCAAGTCTCAGGCCTCAGGTGTCAGGCCCCCAGTATTCCGAAAAGCAATGATTCAGGAGCATCAATCTCACATGCAGGCTTCTGAATCACAAGGTTCTGGGTTCACATCCTACTCCAGAGACCTGAGCACAAAAATCCAGGCTGACAGTGGAAGGCAGCACTGAGGGAATGCTGCACTGTCGGAGATGCTGGCTTTCAGATGAGACTTTAATCCAAGGCCCCATTTGCCTCCTCGGGTGGATGTAAAAGATCCCATGGCACTATTTGAAGAGCAGGGGAGTTATCTCCAGTGTCCTGGCCAGTATTTATCCCTCAATCAACATCCCAAAATCAGATTATCTGCTCATTATCACATTGCTGTTTGTGAGAGTTTGCTGTGCCCAAACTGGCTGCTGCATTTCCTACATTACAATAGTGACTACACTTCAAGATTACCTCATTGGCTGTAAAGTGTTTTGATATTGTTCTGTGGTCATGAAAAGCCCTATATAAATGCAAGTCTTTCTTTCAGTGGAGACAAGTTCCATGCATGTGGTTCAGACAATGGATAAATGGGAAGATACCATTATGCAGCAATGACACAATACAGGAAGTGTCTGATGACCTGCAGAACCCCCTGGAGGCAGTGACTGCCCAGGAGATTCCTGCATCTTCCAGATTTCAGCAAGGAATGCTGACAATATCGGTGGTTTCTGCAGTGTTAGTTGTCGCTGATTCTATAAATGCTTTAGCAGGACGATGTCAACAGCTAATTGCAACTGTTCAGTCCATGATGACACCAATCAGACCACCCCTAATGCCACTCGTAAACACAGACCCTCAGATCAGACCATCAATTCCTTCCTGGAATTCCTCAGTAAAGTGATGCTGATGCCCAGGCTTTTTGGGAGTGTCACCCAGGTGGTGAAGAGAGTCAATGAGGAGAGACAGAGTGTCTCACCCACCCTGTGTGTTTATCCTGTCTGCCTCTCACCTGAGCTCTCATCTAAAGAGAGCTCCAAGGAAGAGAAGATAATGCCTTTCTCCCAACAAGGGCTGAAGTGGAAGGGGCAAAGGTTGACCTACCTCAGTCCAGTCCAGATCACCTGCTACTCTGTACTGAAGCTCAAACTGCAAACTGGCTGAATCGAAGTTGGTGGGTTTCGTCCACGAGATCTGTATGGCCTTTGGATCGTCCTGCGCAGGTTCTCCGGTCACAGCGACTGGAGGCAGGGGCTTCACTAAAGCAACAACATAGCACAGTATAGGAAAGTGTAAGCAGTTTGAAAAGCACTGACACCCATTACCTGACTGGGAAACTGCACCCTCTGGGGCTGGCTCTGAAACACTTAAAACCATTAGGCCTCAGACTCTATCAGTGCAATGTACAACTGGGGCAGCATTTAGCCTCAGTACCTTAGCATTAAGAAGAGGGAAACTAACCAGGATTCCTGCTGCTAAAGAATAACAGAATCATAGAAATTTACAGCACAAAAGGAGGCCATTGGGCTCATTGTCTCCATGCTGGCCGACAAGGAGCTATCCAACCTAATCCCACTTCCCAGCTCTTGCTCCGTGGTCTTGTAGGTTATGGCACTTCAGGTGCATATCCAAATATTTTTTCAATGTTGTAAGGGTTTCTTCCTCTACCACCCTTTCAGACAGCGATTTCCAGATCCCTACCAACCTCTGCATTAAAAAACTTACCCCTCGAATCTCCTCTAAACCTCCGACCTGTTACCCTAAACCTATGCCCCGTGGTTATGGACCTCCTCAAACAAAGGAAATAGGGCCTTTCTATCCATTCTATCCAGACCCCTCATGATTTTATGCACTTCATTTAGGTCTCCCCTCAGCCTCCTCTGTTCCAAGCAAAATAACTAAAATTCTCTATTCCAGGCAACATCCTCATAAATCTCCTCTGTACCCTCTCAACTGCAATCACATCTTTCCAATAGTGTGGAGATCAAAACAGCTGACAGTACTCAAGCTGTAGCCTAACTAGTGTTTTATACCGTTCCAACATAACTTTCCAGCTCCAAAATTCTATGTCTTAACGAATAAAGGCAAGTATCCCATGTGCCTTCTTGATCACCTTCAGGATCTGTGGACACGCTTCCCAAGGTCCCTCTGTTGCTCTACACTTCTCAAAATCCGACCATTTATTGTGTATTCCCGTGCCTTGTTAGCTTTCCCCAAATGCATGACCTCACACTTCTCTAGATTGAACTCCATTTGCCACTGTTCCAGCCACCTGACTAGTCCATTCATATCTTCCTGCAGCCTACAGCTTTCTGCTTAATTCTCAATCATATGGATAGTTTTTGCATCGTCTTAATCTTACCCCCATATTCAAATTTGTAAAATTGTAGCCCAGTGAGAGTCAATGCCAGTGGAACAGTATCCCAGTGAGCGTCAGTGTGTGTGGAACTGTATCCCAGTGAGAGTCAGTGTGTGTGGAACTGTATCCCAGTGAGAGTCAGTATGTGTGGAACTGTATCCCAGTGAGAGTCAGTGTGTGTGGAACTGCATCCTAGTGAGAGTCAGTATGTGTGGAACTGCACCCCAGTGAGAGTCAGTGTGTGGAACTGTATCCCAGTGAGAGTCAGTGTGTGTGGAACTGTATCCCAGTGAGAGTCAGTGTGTGTGGAACTGCATCCTAGTGAGAGTCAGTATGTGTGGAACTGCACCCCAGTGAGAGTCAGTGTGTGTGTAACTGTACCCCAGTGAGAGTCAGTGTGTGTGGAACTGCATCCCAGTGAGAGTCAGTGTGTGTGGAACTGCATCCTAGTGAGAGTCAGTATGTGTGGAACTGTATCCCAGTGAGAGTCAGTGTGTGTGGAACTGCATCCTAGTGAGAGTCAGTATGTGTGGAACTGTATCCCAGTGAGAGTCAGTGTGTGTGGAACTGTATCCCAGTGAGAGTCAGTGTGTGTGGAACTGTATCCCAGTGAGAGTCAGTATGTGTGGAACTGTATCCCAGTGAGAGTCAGTGTGTGTGGAACTGCATCCTAGTGAGAGTCAGTATGTGTGGAACTGCACCCCAGTGAGAGTCAGTGTGTGTGTAACTGTACCCCAGTGAGAGTCAGTGTGTGTGGAACTGCATCCTAGTGAGAGTCAGTATGTGTGGAACTGTATCCCAGTGAGAGTCAGTGTGTGTGGAACTGCATCCTAGTGAGAGTCAGTATGTGTGGAACTGTATCCCAGTGAGAGTCAGTGTGTGTGGAACTGTATCCCAGTGAGAGTCAGTGTGTGTGGAACTGTATCCCAGTGAGAGTCAGTGTGTGTGGAACTGCATCCTAGTGAGAGTCAGTGTGTGTGGAACTGCATCCCAGTGAGAGTCAGTGTGTGTGGAACTGTATCCCAGTGAGAGTCAGTGTGTGTGGAACTGTACCTCAGTGAGAGTCAGTGTGTGTGGAACTGCATCCCAGTGAGAGTCAGTGTGTGTGGAACTGTACCCCAGTGAGAGTCAGTGTGTGTGGAACTGTATCCCAGTGAGAGTCAGTGTGTGTGGAACTGTACCTCAGTGAGAGTCAGTGTGTGTGGAACTGTACCTCAGTGAGAGTCAGTGTGTGTGGAACTGCATCCCAGTGAGAGTCAGTGTGTGTGGAACTGTACCCCAGTGAGAGTCAGTGTGTGGAACTGTATCCCAGTGAGAGTCAGTGTGTGTGGAACTGTATCCCAGTGAGAGTCAGTGCCTGTGCAACTGTAGTCCAGTGAGAGTCAGTGCCTGTGGAACTGCATCCCAGTGAGAGTCAGTGTGTGTGGAACTGTATCCCAGTGAGAGTCAGTGCGTGTGGAACTGCATCCCAGTGAGAGTCAGTGTGTGTGGAACTGTATCCCAGTGAGAGTCAGTGCGTGTGGAACTGCATCCCAGTGAGAGTCAGTGTGTGTGGAACTGTATCCCAGTGAGAGTCAATGCCTGTGGAACTGTATCCCAGTGAGAGTCAGTGTGTGTGGAACTGCATCCCAGTGAGAGTCGTGTGTGTGAAACTGTATCCCAGTGAGAGTCAGTGTGTGTGGAACTGCATCCCAGTGAGAGTCAGTGTGTGTGGAACTGTACCCCAGTGAGAGTCAGTGCCTGTGGAACTGTAGCCCAGTGAGAGTCAGTGCCTGTGCAACTGTAGTCCAGTGAGAGTCAATGCCTGTGGAACTGTATCCCAGTGAGAGTCAGTGTGTGTGGAACTGCATCCCAGTGAGAGTCAGTGTGTGTGGAACTGTATCCCAGTGAGAGTCAGTGTGTGTGGATCTGTATCCCAGTGAGAATCAGTGCCTGGGGAACTGTATCCCAGTGCGAGTCAGTGTGTGTGGAACTGTATCCCAGTGAGAGTCAGTGCATGTGGATCTGTATCCCAGTGAGAGTCAGTGCCTGGGGAAATGTATCCCAGTGCGAGTCGGTGCCTGTGGATCTGTATCCCAGTGAGAGTCGGTCCTGTGGAACTGTATCCCAGTGAGTGTCAGTGCCTGGGGAACTGTATCCCAGTGAGAATCATTGCCTGGGGAACTGTATCCCAGTGCGAGTCAGTGCATGTGGAACTGTATCGCAGTGCGGGTCAGTGCCTGTGGGACTGTGTTCCCAGTGAGAGTCAGTGCCTGTGGGATTGTTTCCCAATGAGAATCAGTGCCTGGGGAACTATACCCCAGTGAGAATCAGTGCCTGTGGAACTGTAACCCAGTGAGTGTCAGTGCCTGTGGAACTGCATCCCAGTGAGAGTCAGTGCCTGAGAAACTGTATCCCAGTGAGAGTCAGTGCTGGGGAACTGTATCCCAGTGGGAGTCAGTGCCTGTGGAACTGTACCCCAGTGAGAGTCCGTGCCTGTGAAACTGTACTCCAGTGAGAATCACTGCCTGGGGAACTGTATCCCAGTGGGAGTCAGTGCCTGGAAACTGTATCCCAGTGAGAGTCAGTGCCTATGGAACTGTATCCCAGTGAGAGTCAGTGCCTGTAGAACTGTAGCCCAGTGAGAGTCAGTGCCTGTGGAACTGTATCCCAGTGGGAGTCAGTGCCTGGGGAACTGTATCCCAGTGCGAGTTGATGCCTGTGGATCTGTATCCCAGTGAGAGTCTGTCCTGTGGAACTGTATCCCAGTGAGTGTCAGTGCTGTGGAACTGTATCCCAGTGACAGTCAGTGCCTGTGGAACTGTATCCCAGTGAGAGTCAGTGCCTGTAGAACTGTAGCCCAGTGAGAGTCAGTGCCTGTGGAACTCTATCCCAGTGGGAGTCAGTGCCTGTGGAACTGTATCCCAGTGAGAATCAGTGCCTGGGGAACTGTATCCCAGTGCGAGTTGATGCCTGTGGATCTGTATCCCAGTGAGAGTCTGTCCTGTGGAACTGTATCCCAGTGAGTGTCAGTGCTGTGGAACTGTATCCCAGTGAGAGTCAGTGCCTGTGGGACTGTATCCCAATGAGAATCAGTGCCTGAGAAACTGTATCCCAGTGAGAATCAGTGCCTGTGGAACTGTATCCCAGTGAGAATCAGTGCCTGGGAACTGTATCCCAGTGAGAGTCAGTGCCTGTGGGACTGTATCCCAATGAGAATCAGTGCCTGAGAAACTGTATCCCAGTGAGAATCAGTGCTGGGGAACTGTATCCCAGTGGGAGTCAGTGCCTGTGGAACTGTATCCCAGTGAGAATCAGTGCCTGGGGAACTGTATCCCAGTGGGAGTCAGTGCCTGGGGAACTGTATCCCAGTGAGAGTCAGTGCCTGTGGGACTGTATCCCAGTGGGAGTCAGTGCCTGGGGAACTGTATCCCAATGAGAATCAGTGCCTGGGGAACTGTATCCCAGTGGGAGTCAGTGCCTGTGGGACTGTATCCCAATGAGAATCAGTGCCTGAGAAACTGTATCCCAGTGAGAATCAGTGCTGGGGAACTGTACCCCAGTGGGAGTCAGTGCCTGTGGAACTGTATCCCAGTGAGAATCCGTGCCTGGGAACTGTATCCCAGTGCGGGTCAGTGCCTGTGGAACTGTATCCCAGTGAGAGTCAGTACTTATGGAACTGTAGCCCAGTGACGTCAGTGCCTGCAGAACTGTAGCCCAGTGAGAGTCAGTGCCTGTGGAACTGTATCCCAGTGAGAGTCAGTACATATGGAACTGTAGCCTAGTGACGTCAGTGCCTGTAGAACTGTACCCCAGTGAGAGTCGGGGCCTGTGGATCTGTAGCCCAGTGAGAGTCCGTGCCTGTGAAACTGTACTCCAGTGAGAATCACTGCCTGGGGAACTGTATACCAGTGAGAGTCAGTGCCTGTGAAACTGTACTCCAATGAGAGTCAGTGCCTGTGGAACTGTATCCCAGTGGGAGTCAGTGCCTGTGGATCTATATCCCAGTGAGAGTCGGTCCTGTGGAACTGTATCCCAGTGAGAGTCAGTGCCTGTGGGACTGTATCCCAATGAGAATCAGTGCCTGGGGAACTGTATCCCAGTGCGAGTCAGTGCCTGTGGATCTATATCCCAGTGAGAGTCAGTGCCTGTGGATCTATATCCCAGTGAGAGTCGGTCCTGTGGAACTGTATCCCAATGAGAATCAGTGCCTGGGGAACTGTATCCCAGTGAGAATCAGTGCCTGGGGAACTGTATCCCAGTGCGAGTCAGTGCCTGTGGATCTGTATCCCAGTGCGAGTCAGTGCCTGTGGATCTGTATCCCAGTGAGAATCAGTGCCTGGGGAACTGTATCCCAGTGCGAGTCAGTGCCTGTGGATCTATATCCCAGTGAGAGTCGGTCCTGTGGAACTGTATCCCAATGAGAATCAGTGCCTGGGGAACTGTATCCCAGTGGGAGTAAGTGCCTGTGGAACTGTATCCCAGTGAGAATCAGTGCCTGGAAACTGTATCCCAGTGAGAGTCAGTGCCTGTGGAACTGTATCCCAGTGAGAATCAGTGCCTGGGGAACTGTACCCCAGTGAGTGTCAGTGCCTGTGAAACTGTACTCCAGTGAGAGTCAGTGCCTGTGGAACTGTATCCCAGTGAGAGTCAGTGCCTGTGGAACAGTATCCCAGTGGGAGTCAGTGCCTGTGGAACTGTATCCCAGTGAGAGTCAGTGCCTGTGGAACTGTATCCCAGTGAGTGTCAGTGCTGTGGAACTGTATCCCAGTGACAGTCAGTGCCTGTGGGACTGTATCCCAGTGAGAGTCAGTGCCTTTGGAACTGTATCCCAGTGAGAGTCAGTACATATGGAACTGTATCCCAGTGAGAATCAGTGCCTGGGGAACTGTACACCAGTGCGGGTCAGTGCCTGTGGAACTGTATCACAGTGAGAGTCAGTGCCTGGGGAACAGTCCTCCAGTGAGAGTCAGTGCCTGTGGAACAGTATCCCAGTGAGAATCAGTGCCTGGGGAACTGTATCCCAGTGAGAGTCAGTGCCTGGGGAACTGTATCCCAGTGAGAGTCAGTGCCTGTGGAACTGTATCCCAGTGAGAGTCAGTGCCTGGGGAACTGTATCCCAGTGAGAGTCAGTGCTTGAGGAACTGTACCCCAGTGAGAGTCAGTGCCTGTGAAACTGTACTCCAGTGAGAGTCAGTGCCTGGGGAACTGTACCCCAGTGAGAGTCAGTGCCTGTGGAACTGTATCCCAGTGAGAGTCGGTGCTTGAGGAACTGTACCCCAATGAGAGTCAGTGCCTGTGAAACTGTCCTCCAGTGAGAGTCAGTGCCTGTGGAACAGTATCGCAGTGAGAATCAGTGCCTGGGGAACTGTACCCCAGTGAGTGTCAGTGCCTGTGAAACTGTACTCCAGTGAGAGTCAGTGCCTGTGGAACTGTACCCCAGTGAGAGTCAGTGCCTGTGAAACTGTACTCCAGTGAGAGTCAGTGCCTGTGGAACTGTATCCCAGTGAGAGTCAGTGCCTGTGGAACAGTATCTCAGTGGGAGTCAGTGCCTGTGGAACTGTATCCCAGTGAGAGTCAGTGCCTGTGGAACAGTATCCCAGTGAGAGTCAGTGCCTGTGAAACTGTACCCCAGTGAGAGTCAGTGCCTGTGGAACTGTACCCCAGTGAGAGTCAGTGCCTGTGAAACTGTACTCCAGTGAGAGAGTGCCTGTGGAACAGTATCCCAGTGGGAGTCAGTGCCTGTGGAACTGTATCCCAGTGAGAATCAGTGCCTGGGGAACTGTATCCCAGTGAGAGTCAGTGCCTGTGGAACTGTATCCCAGTGAGAGTCGGTCCTGTGGAACAGTATCCCAGTGGGAGTCAGTGCCTGTGGAACTGTATCCCAGTGAGAGTCAGTGCCTGTGGAACTGTATCCCAGTGAGAGTCAATGCCTGTGAAACTGTACTCCAGTGAGAGTCAGTGCCTGTGGAACTGTACCCCAGTGAGAGTCAGTGCCTGTGAAACTGTACTCCAGTGAGAGTCAGTGCCTGTGGAACTGTATCCCAGTGAGTGTCAGTGCTGTGGAACTGTATCCCAGTGACAGTCAGTGCCTGTGGGACTGTATCCCAGTGAGAGTCAGTGCCTTTGGAACTGTATCCCAGTGAGAGTCAGTACATATGGAACTGTATCCCAGTGAGAATCAGTGCCTGGGGAACTGTACACCAGTGCGGGTCAGTGCCTGTGGAACTGTATCCCAGTGAGAGTCAGTGCCTGGGGAACTGTCCTCCAGTGAGAGTCAGTGCCTGTGGAACAGTATCCCAGTGAGAATCAGTGCCTGGGGAACTGTATCCCAGTGAGAGTCAGTGCCTGGGGAACTGTATCCCAGTGAGAGTCAGTGCCTGTGGAACTGTATCCCAGTGAGAGTCAGTGCCTGTGGAACTGTATCCCAGTGAGAGTCAGTACTTATGGAACTGTATCCCAGTGAGAGTCAGTGCCTGTGGGACTGTATCCCAGTGAGAGTCAGTGCCTGGGGAACTGTATCCCAGTGAGAATCACTGTCTGGGGAACTGTATCCCAGTGGGAGTCAGTGCCTTTGGAACTGTATCCCAGTGAGAGTCAGTACATATGGAACTGTATCCCAGTGAGTGTCAGTGCCTGTGGGACTGTATCCCAGTGAGAGTCAGTGCCTGGGGAACTGTATCCCAGTGAGAATCAGTTGTCTGGGGAACTGTATCCCAGTGGGAGTCAGTGCCTGTGGAACTGTATCCCAGTGAGAATCCGTGCCTGGGAACTGTATCCCAGTGCAGGTCAGTGCCTGTGGAACTGTATCCCAGTGAGAGTCAGTGCCTGTGAAACTGTATCCCAGTGAGAGTCAGTACATATGGAACTGTAGCCCAGTGACGTCAGTGCCTGTAGAACTGTAGCCCAGTGAGAGTCAGTGCCTGTGGAACTGTACCCCAGTGAGAGTCGGTGCTTGAGGAGCTGTACCCCAGTGAGAGTCAGTGCCTGTGGAACTGTATACCAGTGAGAGTCAGTGCCTGTGAATATGTACTCCAGTGAGAGTCAGTGCCTGTGGAACTGTATCCCAGTGCGAGTCAGTGCCTGTGGAACTGTATCCCAGTGAGAGTCAGTGCCTGTGGAACTGTATACCAGTGAGAGTCAGTGCCTGTGAATATGTACTCCAGTGAGAGTCAGTGCCTGTGGAACTGTATCCCAGTGCGAGTCAGTGCCTGTGGAACTGTATCCCAGTGAGAGTCAGTGCCTGTGGAACTGTAGCCCAGTGGGAGTCAGTGCCTGGGGAACTGTCCTCCAGTGAGAGTCAGTGCCTGTGGAACAGTATCCCAGTGAGAATCAGTGCCTGGGGAACTGTATCCCAGTGAGAGTCAGTGCCTGGGGAACTGTATCCCAGTGAGAGTCAGTGCCTGTGGAACTGTATCCCAGTGAGAGTCAGTGCCTGTGGAACTGTATCCCAGTGAGAGTCAGTACTTATGGAACTGTATCCCAGTGAGAGTCAGTGCCTGGGGAACTGTATCCCAGTGAGAATCACTGTCTGGGGAACTGTATCCCAGTGGGAGTCAGTGCCTTTGGAACTGTATCCCAGTGAGAGTCAGTACATATGGAACTGTATCCCAGTGAGTGTCAGTGCCTGTGGGACTGTATCCCAGTGAGAGTCAGTGCCTGGGGAACTGTATCCCAGTGAGAATCAGTTGTCTGGGGAACTGTATCCCAGTGGGAGTCAGTGCCTGTGGAACTGTATCCCAGTGAGAATCCGTGCCTGGGAACTGTATCCCAGTGCAGGTCAGTGCCTGTGGAACTGTATCCCAGTGAGAGTCAGTGCCTGTGAAACTGTATCCCAGTGAGAGTCAGTACATATGGAACTGTAGCCCAGTGACGTCAGTGCCTGTAGAACTGTAGCCCAGTGAGAGTCAGTGCCTGTGGAACTGTACCCCAGTGAGAGTCGGTGCTTGAGGAGCTGTACCCCAGTGAGAGTCAGTGCCTGTGGAACTGTATACCAGTGAGAGTCAGTGCCTGTGAATATGTACTCCAGTGAGAGTCAGTGCCTGTGGAACTGTATCCCAGTGCGAGTCAGTGCCTGTGGAACTGTATCCCAGTGAGAGTCAGTGCCTGTGGAACTGTATACCAGTGAGAGTCAGTGCCTGTGAATATGTACTCCAGTGAGAGTCAGTGCCTGTGGAACTGTATCCCAGTGCGAGTCAGTGCCTGTGGAACTGTATCCCAGTGAGAGTCAGTGCCTGTGGAACTGTAGCCCAGTGGGAGTCAGTGCCTGTGGAACTGTACCCAAGTGAGAGTCAGTGCCTGTGGAACTGTAGCCCAGTGTGAGTCATGCTCTGTGGAACTGTATCCCAGTGACAGGGAGAGTTATAAAATATTTCATCTTTGTCACTGAAATTGCTGTTTGATGTGAATGAAGTGTGAGTTTTCCAGTGCTCACTCGAAGCTGGGTTGTTCTCCACAACCTGTTCCACCCTACTGCCCGACTAATGGGATGTGCAGCCCATCACACTGGGCTCAATTTAAATTCTGGTTACAGAGGTAGTAGACCAGATTCGAACGCACTGCGCCTCCCAGTCCCCTCATCGGCATGTTACAGAAATATACCAGAGTACCTGTTACTGATAATCAATAGACCAGTGTTAAGCCAGTCTTACACAGCCACTGTTAACACACCATTGAAATGCTGACCTGCGGAGTATGACAGTAATCCCAATACCTATATCTTCAATGATGAATTCCAGTGGTGCTAAGCTTTCCTTTCCCTTTGAAGTATTGGCCGTGACCCAGGCAATGTAGGTGATGCCTGCATGGAGTAGCTTCCTTTCCAACATCAATGAAGCTACATTGGTCGATTTTTGAAGTAGGTCATTGCTGTGGAGCAGAAACGAGAGCAGATCATCAGTATATGAACATTACTGCTTGCTGTGATTCATCTCAACTCGACCGGAGCTGCACTGGTCACTGGTCATCTGATCAGCAGGTCCTGGGCATGTCCCCATTGAGAGTATTGCCCATTCCTGGTATAAATGGCAAAATGCATGCCCCACATTTCAGAAGTTGGACACAGTTGGTGAGAAGGTGAGGTCAATGAGAAATAGGAGTAGACCATTCAGCCCATTGAGCCTGTTCTGCCATTCAACTAGATCATGGCTGATCAGGGATCTTAGATTCATCTACCTGCCCAGGTTCCGCAAGCCTTAGTAACCTTAGTAACCTTGCCTCACAAATATCTATCAATCTCCGTTTTTAAATTTTCCATTGACCCCCAACCACAACAGCATTTTTGGGGGAGAGAGGTCCAGATTTCCACAATCCTTTGTGTGCAGATGTGCTTCCTGACATCACCCCTGAATGGCCTAGCAAAGGGAAGGCTGAGAGATGACCTAATAGAGGTCTTTAAAGTTGTAAAGGCATGTGATGGAGTGAAATATAGAGATGTTCCCATTTGTCAGCGACCCAGAACTAGGGGCCAAGTATAAAAGATTAAGGGGTGATCCAATTGAGCTGTTTCAAATGATTAAAGGAGTTGAGTCACTAATAAATTCAATAAGAAATTCGAAGAAACTTCTTTACCCAGAGAGTGGTGAGAATGTGGAACTCACTACCACAGGGAGTGGTTGAGTGTAGATGCATTTAAGGAGAAGCTGGATAACCAGAGGAGAAAGAAAGGAAATCAAGTTTCTGCTGATTGGAGTTAGATGAAGAGGGGTGGGAGGAGGTTTAATTGGAGTATAAACAGTTGGGTCAAATGGCCTGTTTTTGTGCTGTACATTCCATATAATAATTTTAAGGTTATGTCCCTGGTTCTGGACTCCCCACCAGAAGAAATAATATCTCTCAACTCCTTTAATCATCTGAAATAACTCAATTAGATCACCCCTTAGTCTTTTATACTCAAGGGCATACAGTCTATGCAACCTGTCCTCATATTTTAACCCTTTTAGCCCAGGTACTGGGGAGGTAACACTAAGTTTTGGTTTTAAAAGCCTGAAAATTGCAGGAGCAAGGGAAGAATGAAAGGTGGGAGTACCACAATTCTTTTATCCGTCATTTTCCCCAGCCCTGTTGAAGGGACGGACTCCCACTGGCTACAATTCCACAAATAAAAACAGTGCTGGAAATACTCAGCAGGTCTGGCAGCATCTGTGGAGAGAGAAGCAGAGTTAATGTTTCAGGTCAATGACCTTTCGTCAGTCCCTCAGTACAGCACTGGAGTGTCAGCTTGGATTATGTAGTAAGAAATAAAAGACAGGATAACGTTTGAGGACTGTTCTGACCGAGTGATTGAAGATTATCAGCTGTTAACATCTACCGGGACTGTGTCCCACTCTCCCAGAGCCTGGCTGTGCAGTTCCAGCATTAATATGATGGGACCACTCACCTGCCCTTCTCTCGATAATAGAAGGAGTAATTGGTGGGGATCTGGGAGAAATCACTTGGGCTCCAAGTACAATTCACTGCTGAATTCTTGTCCAATCTGAAGCAGAACAGGTCTTGAGGTGGGTCTAGTGGATCTGTGCCAAGGTAATAATGAGGAATAAAGTGAACTCTTGGAGTGAAACACCTTCCAGCTGTCGCAGGACATGTGGTCAACTCCAGCTGGCCCTGCCTCTCCTCCAAGAGCCCTGGGCCACATGGTGATGGGAGAAGCTAGTTGGTGCTACACCCCTTCTTTGACCAGGCCTGAAGTCCCCATAAAGCAGCCTCAGGAGTCCAGTTGGTCTCAATCTCTGAAATGGCCAGCAGTGACCGTGCCACTGACATGGAGCAGCAACTATCACTCCTCAATCCATTGCGCATTTCTAGGTAGACCTGCAGCATTTCAGGAATGGCTTATTGTGGAAAGACACTGCACAGTGTGGTTCTGACCCACATGCAGGCCTCACGATCCCTGGCCAGGGGATAGGGACCCACACGCAGGCCTCACCATCCCTGGCCAGGGGATAGGGACCCACACGCAGGCCTCACCATCCCTGGCCAGGGGATAGGGACCCACACGCAGGCCTCACCATCCCTGGCCAGGGGTCCACAGCTTGCAGAAAGGCCTGAGCCAGTGCCAAAGACTGTAGTGGCACTCAGGAATATTTTATCACAGATAAAGTTCAGATCAGAAATATTACAGAGATGATCCAACAATAATAACACATTGCAGAAATAATGAAGAGCACACAGTAGAAAGAAGGTATAATGCCAATAAAGATCATCCCCTGACTGACACACACTCAAATATAACATCTTCTATACCAGTTTCCATATACAACTGCCCTCTGATCTAAATCTCTACATTTAACTTTGTATCAACGTGCAATTCTTGACCTCTCAATTGCCGGAAACAAATTGTTTCTGTCTACCTTAATTTCATAATTTTAAACACTTCTGTCATGTTGTCCAAAATCTGTGTTTTCATTGGGAAAATGCCCCAATTTTTCAAATCTTTGTATTTATATTTCCTCAAACCAGACTGCATCCCAGTGAATCTCAATATCCTTTCTATGCTATGGAGCCCAATACTGCCCACAGTACACTAACAGGCCTCATTCAGGTTTTACACAGGCTCATCATTACTGATTCGCTTTTATATTCTATACCTCTTATGATTAAAACCTAGAAATCTGTTGCCTTTTTTTACACCCTTGCCAATCTGAGGTGTTCCCATTAATGCCCTGTGAACCCATCCCCCAAATATCTGTTCTCTTCTAAAGCAACTGAGCCTATTCCCATTCGCGGTATTTCTGCTGCTGTTATTTTTAACTAAACTGCATCACCTCACACTTACTGACGCTGAATCCCATCTGTCGATTTTTAGCCCAGTTCCCCACCTTATCAAAATCTCTTTACAGCTTTCTTTGGTCTTCTAAAGAATTAACTTCTTGTTTTAGTATCATTTTTAAATGTTGAGACCAACCCTCAAAGCTGATTTCCAAATCTTTGATATAAACAGTGAACAGAAGTGACACTTGACTCCATCCTGCAAGAACACAGCCAACGTCCAGACACTCTGAAAACTGCCCTTAACTATAACTCAGAACTTCTGATGAAAGGTCACTGACCTGAAAAGTTAACTCTGTTTCTCTCTCCACAGATGCTGCCAGACCCGCTGAATATTTCCATTACTTTGTTTTTATTTCAGATTTCTAGATGCACAGTATTTTGCTTTCACTTGATTATAACTCTCTGCTCACTTCTAACTATGTTTAATGCAATTTTCTGTCCTCCCCCAAATTCTGTACCATAATTATATTATGTATCCATGTTATTCCTTTGGTTAGCTTTAAAGCTGAGTGTGTTGGAGAGTAATCAGGGGTCTGAGGGTCTGAAAGTAGCAGTGTACCTGTCTGTTTCCCTTGCTGTATTAGTACAGCTGCAAATAGCAACACCTCATAGACTATCCTCATGATGCGATGGATCACCTATCAGAGGGAAAGATTAAAACTGGTGTTATACAACCAAGAATTGCAAAAACATTCAATCAAGGCTCTCTTGTAAATGCTCTGCCCATTGCCATATATCAGCCCATAGATTGGGGGCCACAGTCTCTGTCCCTGCTCTATGCCAGGCTTGCTGAATTCAGCGGAGGCACCTCTGGGTTAGAGAGGAGAAAATCAGCCAGGATTCCTTGTTCCTGATCACGCTTTGAGGAAAGTGTGTGCAGCTACTAGGTGGAGACAGGAGTGGGATTGACCCTGCTGTTCTGTTGAATAAAATATCTTATCAACACTCACTGTTCACATTCACACCTTGAGAAAGGCTCCTTGGCTGAGTTGTACATGGAACTATACCTTCAGGAGAGGGGAATTGTACCCCAGGGAGAGTCAGCACCTTCAGGAGAGGGGGAATTGTACCCCAGGGAGAGTCAGCACCTTCAGGAGAGGAGGAACTGTACCCCAGAGAGAGTCAGCACCTTCAGGAGAGAGGGAACTGTACCCCAGGGAGAGTCAGCACCTTCAGGAGAGAGGGAACTGTACCCCAGGGAGAGTCAGCACCTTCAGGAGAGGGGGAACTGTACCCCAGAGAGAGTCAGCACCTTCAGGAGAGGGGGAACTGTACCCCAGAGATAGTCAGCACCTTCAGGAGAGGGAGAATTGTACCCCAGGGAGAGTCAGCACCTTCAGGAGAGGGGGAATTGTACCCCAGGGAGAGTCAGCACCTTCAGGAGAGGGGGAATTGTACCCCAGGGAGAGTCAGCACCTTCAGGAGAGGGGGAACTGTACCCCAGAGAGAGTCAGCACCTTCAGGAGAGGGGGAACTGTACCCCAGAGATAGTCAGCACCTTCAGGAGAGGGAGAATTGTACCCCAGGGAGAGTCAGCACCTTCAGGAGAGGGGGAATTGTACCCCAGAGAGAGACAGCACCCACTTCAGGAGAGAGGGAACTGTACCCCAGGGTGAGTCAGCACCTTCAGGAGAGAGGGAACTGTACCCCAGGGTGAGTCAGCACCTTCAGGAGAGAGGGAACTGTACCCCAGAGAGAGTCAGCACCTTCAGGAGAGGGAGAATTGTACCCCAGGGAGAGTCAACACCCTCAGGAGAGGAGGAACTGTACCCCAGGGAGAGTCAGCACCTTCAGGAGAGGAGGAACTGTACCCCAGGGAGAGTCAGCACCTTCAGGAGAGAGGGAACTGTACCCCAGGGAGAGTCAGCACCTTCAGGAGAGAGGGAACTGTACCCCAGGGAGAGTCAGCACCTTCAGGAGAGAGGGAACTGTACCCCAGGGAGAGTCAGCACCTTCAGGAGAGAGGGAACTGTACCCCAGGGAGAGTCAGCGCCTTCAGGAGAGGGGGAATTGTAAACCAGGGAGAGTCAGCACCTTCAGGAGAGGGGGAACTGTACCCCAGGGAGAGTCAGCACCTTCAGGAGAGGGGGAACTGTACCCCAGGGAGAGTCAGCACCTTCAGGAGAGGGGGAACTGTACCCCAGGGAGAGTCAGCACCTTCAGGAGAGGGGGAACTGTACCCCAGGGAGAGTCAGCGCCTTCAGGAGAGGGTGAACTGTAAACCAGGGAGAGTCAGCACCTTCAGGAGAGGGGGAACTGTATTGATTAGGCATTGAGTGAATGGAGCTGCAGATTCTGTGCCCAACACTCCATGGTGCAGTAATGGGCTGGAATGTGCTCCAACACTAGAGTCATTTACGGCACAGGAGGAGGCCATTTGGCCCATCGAGTCCTTGCTAGCTCTCCATGGAGCAGCTCTGTCAGTCCCACTCCCTGGCTTGTTCCCCGTAGGCCTGCAAGTTTATTTCCTTCAAATGTCCATCCAATTTCCCCTTGAAGTCATTAATTGTCTCCACTTCCATCACCCTTCCGGGCAGCGAGTTTCAGATCATTACCACCCACGTGCAAAAACGTTCTTCTTCATATTCCCCCCGCATTTGTTGCCCAAAACTTTCAATTTGTATCCCCTAGACCTTTTACCATTAGTTAATGGGAAATGTTTTTCCTTGTCGAACATATCTAAGCCTGTCACAATCTTGTACACTTCGATTAAATTTCCCCTTAATGCCCTTTGCTCTAAAGAGAACAATCCCAGTTTTTCCAATCTAACCTTTTAACTAATATCATCCATCCCCGGAACCATTCTGGCAAATCTCCTCTGCACCCTCTCAGGGATCCTCACATCCTTCCTGAAGTGTGGTGACCAGAACTGGACTGAATACTCCAGTTGGGGCCTAACCAGAGCTTTATAAAGGTTCAGCATGACTTTCCTGATTTTGTACTCAGTGTCTCTCTTTATGAAGCCCAAGATCTCATATGCTTTACTATGCTTTTGATAAGGTCCCACACAGGAGGTTAGTAAACAAAATTAGAGTACATGGGATTAGGGGTAATATACTGGTATATGGATTGAGAATTGGTTAACAGACAGAAAACAGAGAGTAGGAATAAACGGGTCATTCTCAGGATGGGAGGCTGTTACTATTTGGGCACTGCAAAGATCAGTGCTGGGGCCAGAGCTGTTCACAATCTATATAAATGATTTGGATGTGGGGACCAAATGTAATATTTACAAATTTGCTAATGATACAAAACTAGGAGGGAATGTAAGTTGTGAGGAGGATGCAAAGAGATTTCAAGGGGACTTGGACAGACTAAGTGAATGGGCAAGAACATGGCAGATGGAATATCACGTGAATAAGTGTGAAGTTTTTCACTTTGGTAGGAAAAACAGAAAGACAGATTATTTCTTAAACGGTGAGAGATTGGGAAGTGTTGATGTCCAAAGGGACCTGGGTGTCCTTGTTCACGAGTCACTAAAAGCTAGCATGTCGGTGCAGCAAGCAATCAGGAAGGCAAATGATATGTTGGCCTTCATTGCAAGGGGTTTTAAATACAGGAGTGAAGATGTATTGCTACAATTGTATAGAGCCTTGGTGAGACCGCACCTGGAGTATTGTGTACAGTTTTGGTCTTCTCATCCAAGAAAGGGTATACTTGCCATAGAGGGAGTTTTTTTTTAAATTCATTCACGGGATGTGGGCATCGCTGGCCAGGCCAGCATTTATTGCCCATCCCTAATTGCCCTTGAGAAGGTGGTGGTGAGCTGCCTTCTTGAACCTCTGCAGTCCATGTGGTGTAGGGACACCCACAGTGCTGTTAGGAAGGGAGTTCCAGGATTTTGACCCAGCGACAGTGAAGGAACGGCGATATAGTTCCAAGTCAGGATGGTGTGTGACTTGGAGGGGAACTTGCAGGTGGTGATGTTCCCATGTATTTGCTGCCCTTGTCCTTCTAGTTGGTAGAGGTCGCGGGTTTGGAAGGTGCTGTCTAAGGAGCCTTGGTGCGTTGCTGCAGTGCATCTTGTAGATGGTACACACTGCTGCCACTGTGCGTCGGTGGTGGAGGGAGTGAATGTTTGTAGATGGGGTGCCAATCAAGCGGGCTGCTTTGTCCTGGATGGTGTCGAGCGTCTTGAGTGTTGTTGGAGCTGCACCCAGCCAGGCAAGTGGAGAGTATTCCATCACACTCCTGACTTGTGCCTTGTGGACAGGCTTTGGGGAGTCAGGAGGTGAGTTACTCGCCTCAGGATTCCTAGCCTCTGACCTGCTCTTGTAGCCACGGTATTTATATGGCTACTCCAGTTCAGTTTCTGGTCAATGGTAGCCCCAAGGATGTTGATAGTGGGGGATTCAGTGATGGTAATGCTGTTGAATGTCAAGGGGAGATGGTTAGATTCTCTCTTGTTGGAGATGGTCATTGCCTGGCACTTGTGTGGCACGAATGTTACTTGCCACTTGTCAGCCCAAGCCTGGATATTGTCCAGGTCTTGCTGCATTTCTACACGGACTGCTTCAGTATCTGAGGAGTCACGAATGGTGCTGAACATTGTGCAATCATCAGCGAACATCCCCACTTCTGACCTTATGATTGAAGGAAGTGCGAAGGAAGTTCACCAGACTAATCCCTGGGATGGCGGGATTGTCTATGTGGAGAGATTGAGGAAATTGGGCCTGTATTCCCTAGGAATGAGAGGTGATCTCATTGAAACTTAGAAAATTCTTACAGTGACAGGGTGGATGTAGATAGGATGTTTCCCCTGGCTGGTGAGTCTAGAACCAGGGGACCATCTCAGAATAAGGGGTAGGCCATTTAAGACTGAGATGAGGAGGAATGTCTTCACTCGGAGGGTGGTGAATCTTTGGAATTCTCTTCCCCAGAGTGCTGTGGAAGCTCAATCATTGAGCATGTTCAAGACAGAAATCGATAGATATCTGGATACTAATGACATCAAGGAATCTGGTGATAGTGGGGAAAGTGATGTTGAGGTAGATGATCAGCCATGATCTAATTGAATGGTGGAGCAGGCTTGATGGGCAGAATGGCCTACTCCTGTTCCTATGTTCCTACCTACTCTCTCAAAATGTCCTTCCACCTTCAAAGATCGATGCACATGCATCCCCAGGTCCCTTTGTTCCTGCAGACTCTTTGGAACTGTGCCATTGAGTATATATTGCCTCTCCCTATTCCTTCTGCCAAAATGTATCACCTCACATTTGTCAGTATTAAATTCTATCAGCGACTTGTCTGCTCATTCTGCTAGCCTATCTATGTCCTGTTCATATCATCCTCATTGTTTGTCACACCTCCAAGTTTGGTGTCATCGGCAAATTTTGAGATTCTACTCTGTATTCCAAGATCCAGGTCATTTATATATAGCAAAAAAAGCAGTGGTCCCAGCATTGACCCTTGGTGAACATCACTGTCTGCCATCCTCCAGTCTGAAAAACAACCATTTCATACAACTCATTGTTTTCTGTCCTTTAGCCAATCTTTTTATCCAATTGGACACTGACCCTCCTATTCCACAAGCCTCAATTTTGTTAACCAGCCTTTTATGTGGTACCTTATCAAACGCTTTCTTAAAATCTATATCAACAATATCCACTACATTCCCTTCATCAACTGTCTCTTTTACTTCATTAAAAAATCAATTAGATTAGTCAAGCATGATCTGCCTTTTAAAATCCATGCTGGTTGTCCTTAATTAACTCGAACCTCTCCAAGTATGGGTTGATTTTTTTCGGATGTACATCATGTTCCAAGACCTGGATGCTGCTAATATTGGCTGGAATAGCACCACTTTCTGATCCAGAGCATTCCTAAATGTTATTTCTAAAACCTTCCCCACCACTGTTGTTAAACTAACCGGCATGCAGTTGCTAGGACTGTCCTTACACCCTTTCTTGAAAATGGATGTTACATTTGCCACTTTCCAATCCTCTGGCACCGCCCCACATCTAGGGAAGATAGGAAGCCCTTCCGCTATCTCCATCCCCACCTCCTTTAGCAACCTGGGGTGGAAGCCATCTGGACCAGGAGACTTATCTACCCTAAACATAGCCTTTTTAGTACCTCCCACTTCTCAATTTTTACCCTATCTATTGCCTCTACTCTCTCCCCTTCTAATGATATTTTGTCAGATTTCACTTCCTTAGTGAACACTGATGCAAAGTACTCATTAAATATTTTTAAAAATTCTTTCCTGGGATGTGGGCGTTGCTGGTTAGGCCAGCATTTATTGTCCATCCCTAATTGCCCTTGAGAAGGTGGTGGTGAGCTGCCTTCTTGAACTGCTGCAGTCCATGTGGGGTAGGTACACCCACAGTGCTGTTAGGAAGGGAGTTCCAGGATTTTGACCCAGCGACAGTGAAGGAATGGCGATACAGTTCCAAGTCAGGATGGTGTATGGCTTGGAGGGGAACTTGCAGGTGGTGGTGTTCCCATGCATCTGCTGCCCTTGTCCTTCTAGGTGGGAGAGTTTGCGGGTTTGGAAGGTGCTGTCTAAGGAAGTGTATTAGCCGTGTCCTGAGCCTCTGAGCGTATATTACCCTCTTTGTCCTTAATAGGCCCCGCTCCACCTCTTACTACTTGCTCACTATTTACACGCCGGTAGAAACATTTTGGGTTCCCTTTTACGTTGACTGCCATTCTATTTTCATATTGTCTCTTTGTCAGCCAAACTTTCTTCTTTACCTCCCCTTTCAACTTATTGTATATGGCCTGGTTCTCACTTGAAGAATTCACCTGAGATGCATCATATACCCTCTTTTTTATTTCATCATAACCTTTATCTTCCTCATCATCTAGGGATCCCTGTTTTTGGTTCCCTTACCTTTCGCTTTTGTTGGAATGTTCCTATCCTGTACCTGAAGCATCTCTTCCTTAAAGATAACTCTTTCTGTCATTCTTTGTTTCCATTCTACCCTGGCTAGATCCCTTCTAATCGCGTTGAAATTAGCCCTCTTCCAATCTAGATGTTTTACCTTATTTTGTTTCTTATTTTTCTGCATTTCTAGTCTAAACCTTATGATATGATGATCACTCTTACCCAAGTGCTCCCCCACAGACACTTGGTCCACTTGGCCCACCTCATTTCCCAGCATCAGATCCAGCAATGTCTCCTTTCTGGTTGGGCCGAGAACATACTGATCAAGGAAGTTCTCCTGAACACATTTCAAAAATTCCTCCCCCTCCTTACCCTTTAATCTAAAATTATCCCAGTCAATATTGGGTAATTAAAGTCCCCCAATATCACCACTCGATAGTTCTTGCACATCTCTGTGATTTCCCTGCAGATTTGCTCCTCCATCTCTGCCTCCCTGTTTGGAAGCCTATAGAATACCCCTAGTAACATGATCGTAGCCTTCTGCTCCTCAATTCTAACCAAATGGATTCTTTCCATGCCCCCTCAAGGGCATCCTCCCTTTCCAACACTACAATGTCTTCCCTAATCAGTACTGCTACCCAACTTCACTTTTTTCCTTCTCTATCTTTTCAGAACACTTTACATCCTTGTCTTTTGAGCACTCAGTCCTCGCCATTTTTAAGCACATTTCTGTTATTGTCATTACATCATATTCCCAAACTGCTTTTTGTGTTTGTAGCTCACTAACCTTATTCTCCACACTTTGTGCATTTACACATGCATCGTCTTTGCATTCCTCGTAGTCCTTCTCAGTCCACCCCCATCTAATACGGAACTACTCCCTTCTCTAGTACCATCCAAGTCTCAGCTTTTGCACCTTATTCATCTTTTCTACTTCAATATTCTGGTGCCCATCCCCCTGCCAATTTAGTTTAAACCCTCTCCAACCACATGAGTGAACCTCTCCGCGAGGACATTGTGGTATTGAGGTGCAACCCGTCTCTTGTGAATAGGTGCTTTCTGCCCCAGAACTGGTCCCAATGTCCTAAGAATCTGAAGCCCTCCCTTCTGCACCATGCTTCATTGATCCTCTCTATCTTCATATTTCTACTCTCGCTAGCATGTGGCACTGGGAGTAATGCCCTCTGTTCTTGAGTTGACATTGTATTCTCTCATCGTGTGAACATGCCTATTGCCACTAGAGAGGTGCAGCCTCACTTGCTGCCAGCCATTGGACCCAGCAACTTCAGAACCTCACTCTGATATTTCTTCCATTCACACTTCAAGCAGTCAAAACTCCAGCAATTGCTCCTGAACATGTATTTGCTACATTAATGAGCTAGTTAAATCAATACTATAAGAGCAATGCTCTCTCACATCCCTACAAGCCCAGTCACTGCCTTCACATTTGAGATTCCTTCCTTCCTGTGCCCCTTCACAACACTGGCTCCCCGGTGGCTTAATGTTTTGCTCAGTGAAGTGTAGGAGAAGGTGCAGATTCCAATGCTGCTCTGTGCCTCATTAGCTGATCTCAGACAGGGTTGATGGTTGGGGCTACAATCGGACTTTCTCCCGAGTTGCAGAAGGGAAAACTAGCACTTGATCACTACCCAGTGATTCTCTATTGGAAAATCTGTGTGCACATGTGAAGTGAATACAGACTCAAGCTCAACCATGATGGTCCCCTCTGTCACATAGCCTCCTGACACTCACATTAAGAATGGGTGAGGTATTGAAGGACAGGAACACCCATGAAATTGTTAAGAGGTGGCAAGAATATAGATAAGGAGGATATATAGACTTAAAAGGCTAGCATTGCTCAAAGTAGAAAATCAGCTGGTCTGGGTGAGATGCATCCGCATTTGCTGAGGGGAGTAAGCATGGAAATTGTGGAGGCGTGGCCACAATCTTCCAATCATTGTGGGTTATGCCAGGAGGTCTGGAAGATTGCAGATATAAAAGTGGAGAGGGATTACAGGCCAGTCAGTCTAATGTTAGTGGTGAGAGTGATCCAGGACAATATTAATTGGCATTTGGAAAATTGTGGGTTAATAGATGAACGTCAGCGTGGATTTGTTAAAGGCAAATTGTGTTTGACTAACTTGATTGAGTACTTTGATGAAGTTACAGAGAAGGTTGATCAGGGTAGTGAGGTTGATGTGTATATGGACTTGCAAAAGGCTTTTATAAAGTACTATATAATATACTACATACAAGTACTATGTACACTGGTATCAGACCCACCGGCCGTCCATGTCCGCTTTAAAGACGTCTGCAAACGCGGCATGAAGTCCTGTGACATTGATCACAAGTCGTGGGAGTCAGTTGCCAGAGCTGGCGGGCAACCATAAAGACTGGGCTAAAGTGTGGCAAGTCGAAGAGACTTAGCAGTTGGCAGGAAAAAAGACAGAAGCGCAAGGGGAGAGCCAACTGTGTAACAGCCCCGACAAACAATTTTATCTGCAGCGCCTGTGGAAGAGTCTGTCACTCTAGAATTGGCCTTTATAGCCACTCCAGGCGCTGCTCCACAAACCACTGACCACCTCCAGGCGCTTCCCCATTGTCTCCCGAGACAAGGAGGCCAAAGAAGACATAATAGACTTGTAAACAATAAGGAAAATAGTAATAGACTTCAGGAGGACATAGACTAATCAAATAGGCAGACATCTGGCAGATGAAATTTAATGCAGAGAATTGTGAAGTGATATATTTTGCTTGGAAGAATGAGGAGAGGCAATATAAACTTCTTGGTACAATTTTAAAGGGGGTGCAGGAACAGAGACCTGCATACATACACAAATCTTTGAAGGTAGCAGAACAGGTTGAGAAGGCTGTTTAAAAAAACATATGGGATCCTTGGCTTTATAAGTAGCGGCAGAGTACAAAGACAAGGAAGTTATGCTAAACTTTAATAAAACATTGGTTAGGCCCTGGTTGGAGGATTCCGTCCAATGTTAGGCACTGCACTTCAGGAAGAACGTCAGAGCCTTGGAGAGAGTGCAGAGGAGATTTACTAGAATGGTGCCAGGGATGAGGGACTTCAGGTATGTGGAGAGACTGGAGAAGCTGGGAGTTGTTCTCCTTAGAGTAGTGATATTTCAGGGAGAAATCTGATAGAGGTGTTCAAAATTACGAATGGTTTTAATAGAGCAAATAAGGAGAATCTCTCCAGTTGGAGAAGGGTGGATAACAAGAGGGACACAGATTTAAGGTAAATGGCAAAAGAACAAGAGATGACATGAGGAATTTTTACTTTGCCCAGTAAATTGTTGTGATCTGGAATACACGAACCGAAAGGGCAATGGAAGCAGATTAAATAGTAACTTTCAAAAGGAAATTGGATGAATATTTGAAAAGGATGTACGTGCAGGGCTATGGGGAAAGAGTGGGGGTGTGGAACTAAGAGCAAAGAGTACACAGGTGTGATGGACTGAATGTCCTCCTTGTGTGCTGTATCATTCTATGATTCTAAGAATCCCAGTGGCAGCCACTGAGTCTGCAAATGATTCAACAGGAAATGCTTAAATGCTTTGACTGAACACAGGGCTAACACAGCTGCACCTACCCTTCACTCAGTTCCCCAGTCTCTGCACAAACCCTTCACCTCTCCCAGTTCCACTCACCCTTCACATCTGCAAGTTCCACTGACCCAGAACCACCCCCAGGACTCTTGGCCTCTGACCCCTCCCAAGTGCCCTTAATCTCTTCCCCGGCCTCCCCAATGTCCTCGACTTCTGGCCTCCCCAGTGCCCTCGACCAGCTCTGTCTTTCTGTGGTGCCCTCATTCTACACCAAAGTAGGTGAATTGTGTGCCATGAGTACCTGCATCAGTCGAATCTTTCAGGAGCCTCTGTACTGCTGTTGTCTTGCTGCTTGTCTCACTGTTTAAACAAGTGAGAACCCTCAGTGGAGGAACTCTGCCCTTTCTGTGAGTGAGCCATGGTCCAGAATTAGAAAGTTCCAATTTATCAGTTGCTGCAGTTCTCTCAGTCTTCAATCATTTTAAAACAATATGAGCAGATATTCGACTGTACGTCAGAGCATCAGACTGAGAAATTGAGCGTCGCAACCTGACTCATACATCACTTCCCCACATTCAGAGCGTCTCACTGATAGATATTTCACAACATAAAACAAAGCTCACCACATTTACCAAATAGAAGAAAGGAAACAGAGAGGGAGATTAGAGAGAGAGCAAGACAGAGAGCGTGAGCAAGATGTGGTGAGACATAGACAGTGAGCCAGAGGGAAAACAGTCTGAGGAAGAGAGAGAAAGAGCAAGTTGGAAATAGAGAGACAGTTAAATGGAGAGATAGATGTAGATTAGACTAAACTGAGAGAGAAAGAGTTAGAGAACAACAGAGATTTACTCAGAATGACAAAAAAGAGAAGCTTAGTCACATGCTCAGCCCTTGTCTTTTTACTCATTCACAGGATATGGGCGGTGCCAGCATTTATTGCCCATCACCAATTTCTCTTTCGAAGGTGGCAGTGCACTGCCTTCTGAAATATAACTGAGTGGCTTGCTAGACCATTTCAGAGGGCAATTAAGAGCAGTATCTAGTAACAATATGTTACGATGATTTGCATGCTCTGCTGTGTTTGCAGTTCTCACACAGAAACCTCACTTGAACTCTAAATACTAGATGCAGTTCCCCATCAGTTATGATGTATTCAGTTTCCTATTCCGCTGCCAGGACCAGAGCTGGAGAACTGCTGATTTAGTTTGAGCTCAGATCCTGTTTCCAGAATTCCTTTGTTACAATCTAGCCAAGGCATCAAATCAAGAGCTGCAGATATAGGATGCAAGATGGCCTGGGCAGATCGCAAATCCCAAGGTCCCAGACCCAATTCATGTACTGGAGGGCTACGATTGGCCTCAATGCAGAGTTAAGGAGCGGGAAAATATTAGCCAAGACGCTGAGTGCTGTCCATTGTGCTGCAGGGTCCATGTGGACAGGATGGGTCCAGCTTCAGTGCTCTCACAGTCAAACAGGCTGCTGACGGCCACTCTGCAGCTCCTCATATCAAAACAACAATTGCAACCAGAGGGTGTCATCTGGGGAATTGTACCCCAGGGAGAGTCAGCACCTTCAGTAGAGGGGGAACTATACCCCAGGGAGAGTCAGCACCTTCAGGAGAGGAGGAAGTGTACCCCAGGGAGAGTCAGCACCTTCAGGAGAGGAGGAACTATACCCCAGGGAGAGTCAGCACCTTCAGGAGAGGAGGAAGTGTACCCCAGGGAGAGTCAGCACCTTCAGGAGAGGAGGAACTATACCCCAGGGAGAGTCAGCACCTTCAGGAGAGGGGGAACTGTACCCAAGGGAGAGTCAGCACCTTCAGGAGAGGAGGAACTATACCCCAGGGAGAGTCAGCACCTTCAGTAGAGGAGGAACTGTTCCCAAGGGAGAGTCAGACATTCAGTAGAGGAGGAACTGTACCCCAGGGAGAGTCAGCACCTTCAGGAGAGGGGGAACTGTACCCAAGGGAGAGTCAGACATTCAGGAGAGGAGGAACTGTACCCCAGGGAGAGTCAGACATTCAGTAGAGGAGGAACTGTACCCCAGGGAGAGTCAGCACCTTCAGGAGAGGAGGAACTGTACCCCAGGGAGAGTCAGCACCTTCAGTAGAGGAGGAACTGTACCTAAGGGAGAGTCAGACATTCAGTAGAGGAGGAACTGTACCCCAGGGAGAGTCAGCACCTTCAGGAGAGGAGGAACTGTACCCCAGGGAGAGTCAGCACCTTCAAGAGAGGGGGAACTGTACCCCAGGGAGAGTCAGGCCTTCAGGAGAGAGGGAACTGTACCCCAGGGAGAGTCAGCACCTTCAGGAGAGGAGGAACTGTACCTCAGGGAGAGTCAGCACCTTCAGGAGAGAGGGAACTGTAGCCCAGGGAGAGTTAGGCCTTCAGGAGAGGGGGAATTGTACCCCAGGGAGAGTCAGCACCTTCAGTAGAGGAGGGACTGTACCCCAGGGAGAGTCAGCACCTTCAGGAGAGAGGGAACTGTACCCCAGGGAGAGTCAGGCCTTCAGGAGAGAGGGAACTGTACCCCAGGGAGAGTCAGGCCTTCAGGAGAGAGGGAACTGTACCCCAGGGAGAGACAGCACCTTCAGGAGAGGGGGAACTGTACCCCAGGGAGAGTCAGCACCTTCAGGAGAGAGGGCACTGTACCACAGGGAGAGTCAGCACCTTCAGGAGAGGAGGAACTATACCCCAGGGAGAGTCAGCACCTTCAGGAGAGGGGGAACTGTACCCAAGGGAGAGTCAGCACCTTCAGGAGAGGAGGAACTATACCCCAGGGAGAGTCAGCACCTTCAGTAGAGGAGGAACTGTTCCCAAGGGAGAGTCAGACATTCAGTAGAGGAGGAACTGTACCCCAGGGAGAGTCAGCACCTTCAGGAGAGGGGGAACTGTACCCAAGGGAGAGTCAGACATTCAGGAGAGGAGGAACTGTACCCCAGGGAGAGTCAGACATTCAGTAGAGGAGGAACTGTACCCCAGGGAGAGTCAGCACCTTCAGGAGAGGAGGAACTGTACCCCAGGGAGAGTCAGCACCTTCAGTAGAGGAGGAACTGTACCTAAGGGAGAGTCAGACATTCAGTAGAGGAGGAACTGTACCCCAGGGAGAGTCAGCACCTTCAGGAGAGGAGGAACTGTACCCCAGGGAGAGTCAGCACCTTCAAGAGAGGGGGAACTGTACCCCAGGGAGAGTCAGGCCTTCAGGAGAGAGGGAACTGTACCCCAGGGAGAGTCAGCACCTTCAGGAGAGGAGGAACTGTACCTCAGGGAGAGTCAGCACCTTCAGGAGAGAGGGAACTGTAGCCCAGGGAGAGTTAGGCCTTCAGGAGAGGGGGAATTGTACCCCAGGGAGAGTCAGCACCTTCAGTAGAGGAGGAACTGTACCCCAGGGAGAGTCAGCACCTTCAGGAGAGAGGGAACTGTACCCCAGGGAGAGTCAGGCCTTCAGGAGAGAGGGAACTGTACCCCAGGGAGAGACAGCACCTTCAGGAGAGGGGGAACTGTACCCCAGGGAGAGTCAGCACCTTCAGGAGAGAGGGCACTGTACCACAGGGAGAGTCAGCACCTTCAGGAGAGGAGGAACTGTACCCCAGGGAGAGTCAGCACCTTCAGGAGAGAGGGAACTGTACCACAGGGAGAGTCAGCACCTTCAGGAGAGGAGGAACTATACCCCAGGGAGAGTCAGCACCTTCAGTAGAGGAGGAACTGTACCCAAGGGAGAGTCAGACATTCAGGAGAGGAGGAACTGTACCCCAGGGAGAGTCAGACATTCAGTAGAGGAGGAACTGTACCCCAGGGAGAGTCAGCACCTTCAGGAGAGGAGCAACTGTACCCCAGGGAGAGTCAGCACCTTCAGTAGAGGAGGAACTGTACCTAAGGGAGAGTCAGACATTCAGTAGAGGAGGAACTGTACCCCAGGGAGAGTCAGCACCTTCAGGAGAGGAGGAACTGTACCCCAGGGAGAGTCAGCACCTTCAAGAGAGGGGGAACTGTACCCCAGGGAGAGTCAGCACCTTCAGGAGAGGAGGAACTGTACCTCAGGGAGAGTCAGCACCTTCAGGAGAGAGGGAACTGTAGCCCAGGGAGAGTTAGGCCTTCAGGAGAGGGGGAATTGTACCCCAGGGAGAGTCAGCACCTTCAGTAGAGGAGGAACTGTACCCCAGGGAGAGTCAGCACCTTCAGGAGAGAGGGAACTGTACCCCAGGGAGAGTCAGGCCTTCAGGAGAGAGGGAACTGTGCCCCAGGGAGAGTCAGGCCTTCAGGAGAGAGGGAACTGTACCCCAGGGAGAGACAGCACCTTCAGGAGAGGGGGAACTGTACCCCAGGGAGAGTCAGCACCTTCAGGAGAGAGGGCACTGTACCACAGGGAGAGTCAGCACCTTCAGGAGAGGAGGAACTGTACCCCAGGGAGAGGCAGCACCTTCAGTAGAGGAGGAACTGTACCCCAGGGAGAGTCACCACCTTCAGGAGAGAGGGAACTGTACCCCAGGGAGAGTCAGCACCTTCAGTCAAGGAGGAACTGTACCCCAGGGAGAGTCAGAACCTTCAGGAGAGAGGGAACTGTACCCCAGGGAGAGTCAGGCCTTCAGGAGAGAGAGAACTGTACCCCAGGGAGAGTCAGGCCTTCAGGAGAGAGGGAACTGTACCCCAGGGAGAGACAGCACCTTCAGGAGAGGGGGAACTGTACCCCAGGGAGAGTCAGCACCTTCAGGAGAGAGGGCACTGTACCACAGGGAGAGTCAGCACCTTCAGGAGAGGAGGAACTGTACCCCAGGGAGAGTCAGCACCTTCAGGAGAGAGGGAACTGTACCCCAGGGAGAGTCAGCACTTTCAGGAGAGGGGGAACTGTACCTCAGGGAGAGTCAGCACCTTCAGGAGAGAGGGAACTGTACCACAGGGAGAGTCAGCACCTTCAGGAGAGGAGGAACTGTACCCCAGGGAGAGTCAGCACCTTCAGGAGAGGGGGAACTGTACCCCAGGGAGAGTCAGCACCTTCAGGAGAGAGGGAACTGTACTCCAGGGAGAGTCAGCACCTTCAGGAGAGGAGGAACTGTACCCCAGGGAGAGTCAGCACCTTCAGGAGAGAGGGAACTGTACCCCAGAGAGAGTCAGCACTTTCAGGAGAGGGGGAACTGTACCCCAGGGAGAGTCAGCACCATCAGGAGAGAGGGAACAGTACTCCAGGGAGAGTCAGCACCTTCAGGAGAGGAGCAACTGTACCCCAGGGAGAATCAGCACCTTCAGGAGAGGGGGAACTGCACCCCAGGGAGAGTCAGCACCTTCAGGAGAGGGGGAATTGTACCCCAGGGAGAGTCAGCACCTTCAGGAGAGGGGGAATTGTACCCCAGGGAGAGTCAGCACCTTCAGGAGAGAGGGAATTGTACCCCAGGGAGAGTCAGCACCTTCAGGAGAGGGGCAATTGTACCCCAGGGAGAGTCAGCACCTTCAGGAGAAGGGGAACTGTACCCCAGGGAGAGTCGGCACCTTCAGGAGAGAGGGAACTGTACCACAGGGAGAGTCAGCACTTTCAGGAGAGGAGGAATTGTACCCCAGGGAGAGACAGCACCTTCAGGAGAGAGGGAACTGTACCCCAGGGAGAGTCAGCACCTTCAGGAGAGGAGGAACTGTACGCCAGGGAGAGTCAGCACCTTCAGGAGAGGAGCAACTGTACCCCAGGGAGAGTCAGCACCTTCAGGAGAGGGGGAACTGTACCCCAGGGAGAGTCGGCACCTTCAGGAGAGAGGGAACTGTACCACAGGGAGAGTCAGCACTTTCAGGAGAGGAGGAATTGTACCCCAGGGAGAGTCAGCACCTTCAGGAGAGAGGGCACTGTACCACAGGGAGAGTCAGCACCTTCAGGAGAGGAGGAACTGTACCCCAGGGAGAGTCAGCACCTTCAGGAGAGAGGGAACTGTACCACAGGGAGAGTCAGCACTTTCAGGAGAGGGGGAACTGTACCCCAGGGAGAGTCAGCACCTTCAGGAGAGAGGGAACTGTACCCCAGGGAGAGTCAGACATTCAGTAGAGGAGGAACTGTACCCCAGGGAGAGTCAGCACCTTCAGGAGAGGAGGAACTGTACCCCAGGGAGAGTCAGCACCTTCAGTAGAGGAGGAACTGTACCTAAGGGAGAGTCAGACATTCAGGAGAGGAGGAACTGTACCCCAGGGAGAGTCAGCACCTTCAGGAGAGGAGGAACTGTACCCTAGGGAGAGTCAGCACCTTCAAGAGAGGGGGAACTGTACCCCAGGGAGAGTCAGGCCTTCAGGAGAGAGGGAACTGTACCCCAGGGAGAGTCAGCACCTTCAGGAGAGGAGGAACTGTACCTCAGGGAGAGTCAGCACCTTCAGGAGAGAGGGAACTGTACCCCAGGGAGAGTTAGGCCTTCAGGAGAGGGGGAATTGTACCCCAGGGAGAGTCAGCACCTTCAGTAGAGGAGGAACTGTACCCCAGGGAGAGTCAGCACCTTCAGGAGAGGGGGAACTGTACCCCAGGGAGAGTCAGGCCTTCAGGAGAGAGAGAACTGTACCCCAGGGAGAGTCAGGCCTTCAGGAGAGAGGGAACTGTACCCCAGGGAGAGACAGCACCTTCAGGAGAGGGGGAACTGTACCCCAGGGAGAGTCAGCACCTTCAGGAGAGAGGGCACTGTACCACAGGGAGAGTCAGCACCTTCAGGAGAGGAGGAACTGTACCCCAGGGAGAGGCAGCACCTTCAGTAGAGGAGGAACTGTACCCCAGGGAGAGTCAGCACCTTCAGGAGAGAGGGAACTGTACCCCAGGGAGAGTCAGCACCTTCAGTCAAGGAGGAACTGTACCCCAGGGAGAGTCAGAACCTTCAGGAGAGAGGGAACTGTACCCCAGGGAGAGTCAGGCCTTCAGGAGAGAGAGAACTGTACCCCAGGGAGAGTCAGGCCTTCAGGAGAGAGGGAACTGTACCCCAGGGAGAGACAGCACCTTCAGGAGAGGGGGAACTGTACCCCAGTGAGAGTCAGCACCTTCAGGAGAGAGGGCACTGTACCCCAGGGAGAGTCAGCACTTTCAGGAGAGGGGGAACTGTACCTCAGGGAGAGTCAGCACCTTCAGGAGAGAGGGAACTGTACCACAGGGAGAGTCAGCACCTTCAGGAGAGGAGGAACTGTACCCCAGGGAGAGTCAGCACCTTCAGGAGAGAGGGAACTGTACCCCAGGGAGAGTCAGCACATTCAGGAGAGGGGGAACTGTACCTCAGGGAGAGTCAGCACCTTCAGGAGAGAGGGAACTGTACCACAGGGAGAGTCAGCACCTTCAGGAGAGGAGGAACTGTACCCCAGGGAGAGTCAGCACCTTCAGGAGAGGGGGAACTGTACCCCAGGGAGAGTCAGCACCTTCAGGAGAGGAGGAACTGTACCCCAGGGAGAGTCAGCACCTTCAGGAGAGGGGGAACTGTACCCCAGGGAGAGTCAGCACCTTCAGGAGAGAGGGAACTGTACTCCAGGGAGAGTCAGCACCTTCAGGAGAGGAGGAACTGTACCCCAGGGAGAGTCAGCACCTTCAGGAGAGAGGGAACTGTACCACAGAGAGAGTCAGCACTTTCAGGAGAGGGGGAACTGTACTCCAGGGAGAGTCAGCACCTTCAGGAGAGGAGCAACTGTACCCCAGGGAGAATCAGCACCTTCAGGAGAGGGGGAACTGCACCCCAGGGAGAGTCAGGCCTTCAGGAGAGGGGGAATTGTACCCCAGGGAGAGTCAGCACCTTCAGGAGAGAGGGAATTGTACCCCAGGGAGAGTCAGCACCTTCAGGAGAGGGGGAATTGTACCCCAGGGAGAGTCAGCACCTTCAGGAGAGGGGGAACTGTACCCCAGGGAGAGTCGGCACCTTCAGGAGAGAGGGAACTGTACCACAGGGAGAGTCAGCACTTTCAGGAGAGGAGGAATTGTACCCCAGGGAGAGTCAGCACCTTCAGGAGAGAGGGCACTGTACCACAGGGAGAGTCAGCACCTTCAGGAGAGGAGGAACTGTACCCCAGGGAGAGTCAGCACCTTCAGGAGAGAGGGAACTGTACCCCAGAGAGAGTCAGCACTTTCAGGAGAGGGGGAACTGTACCCCAGGGAGAGTCAGCACCATCAGGAGAGAGGGAACTGTACCCCAGGGAGAGTCAGCACCTTCAGGAGAGGAGCAACTGTACCCCAGGGAGATTCAGCACCTTCAGGAGAGGAGCAACTGTACCCCAGGGAGAGTCAGCACCTTCAGGAGAGGAGCAACTGTACCCCAGGGAGAGTCAGCACCTTCAGGAGAGGGGGACTTGTACCCCAGGGAGAATCAGCACCTTCAGGAGAGGGGGGATTGTACCCCAGGGAGAGTCAGCACCTTCAGGAGAGAGGGAATTGTAACCCAGGGAGAGTCAGCACCTTCAGGAGAGGGGGAATTGTACCCCAGGGAGAGTCAGCACCTTCAGGAGAGGGGGAACTGTACCCCAGGGAGAGTCGGCACCTTCAGGAGAGAGGGAACTGTACCACAGGGAGAGTCAGCACTTTCAGGAGAGGAGGAATTGTACCCCAGGGAGAGACAGCACCTTCAGGAGAGAGGGAACTGTACCCCAGGGAGATTCAGCACCTTCAGGAGAGGAGCAACTGTACCCCAGGGAGAGTCAGCACCTTCAGGAGAGGGGGAACTGTACCCCAGGGAGAGTTAGACCTTCAGGAGAGAGGAAACTGTCCTCCAGGGAGAGTTAGACCTTCAGGAGAGAGGAAACTGTACCCCAGGGAGAGTTAGACCTTCAGGAAAGGGGGAACTGTACCCCAGGGAGAGTCAGCACCTTCAGGAGAGAGGAAACTGTACCCCAGGGAGAGTCAGCACCTTCAGGAGAGAGGGAATTGTACCCCAGGGAGAGTCAGCACCTTCAGGAGAGGGGGAATTGTACCCCAGGGAGAGTCAGCACCTTCAGGAGAGGGGGAACTGTACCCAAGGGAGAGTCGGCACCTTCAGGAGAGAGGGAACTGTACCACAGGGAGAGTCAGCACTTTCAGGAGAGGAGCAACTGTACCCCAGGGAGAGTTAACACCTTCAGGAGAGGGGGAACTGTACCCCAGGGAGAGTTAGACCTTCAGGAGAGAGGAAACTGTCCTCCAGGGAGAGTTAGACCTTCAGGAGAGAGGAAACTGTACCCCAGGGAGAGTTAGACCTTCAGGAAAGGGGGAACTGTACCCCAGGGAGAGTCAGCAGCTTCAGGAGAGAGGAAACTGTACCCCAGGGAGAGTCAGCACCTTCAGGAGAGAGGAAACTGTCCTCCAGGGAGAGTTAGACCTTCAGGAGAGAGGAAACTGTACCCCAGGGAGAGTTAGACCTTCACGAAAGGGGGAACTGTACCGCAGGGAGAGTTAGACCTTCAGGAAAGGGGGAACTGTACCCCAGGGAGAGTCAGCACCTTCAGGAGAGGAGCAACTGTACCCCAGGGAGAGTCAGCACCTTCAGGAGAGAGGAAACTACCTCAGGGAGAGTCAGACCTTCAGGAGAGGAGGAACTGTACTCCAGGGAGAGTCAGACCTTCAGGAGAGAGGAAACTGTACGGCAGGGAGAGTCAGACCTTCAGGAGAGGAGGAACTGTACCCCAGGGAGAGTCAGCACCTTCAGGAGAGAGGGAACTGTAGCCCAGAGAGAGTCAGCACTTTCAGGAGAGGGGGAACTGTACCCCAGGGAGAGTCAGCACCATCAGGAGAGAGGGAACTGTACTCCAGGGAGAGTCAGCACCTTCAGGAGAGGAGCAACTGTACCCCAGGGAGAGTCAGCACCTTCAGGAGAGGGGGAACTGTACCCCAGGGAGAGTCGGCACCTTCAGGAGAGAGGGAACTGTACCACAGGGAGAGTCAGCACTTTCAGGAGAGGAGGAATTGTACCCCAGGGAGAGACAGCACCTTCAGGAGAGAGGGAACTGTACCCCAGGGAGAGTCAGCACCTTCAGGAGAGAGGGAAATGTACGCCAGGGAGAGTCAGCACCTTCAGGAGAGGAGCAACTGTACCCCAGGGAGAGTCAGCACCTTCAGGAGAGGGGGAACTGTACCCCAGGGAGAGTTAGACCTTCAGGAGAGAGGAAACTGTCCTCCAGGGAGAGTTAGACCTTCAGGAGAGAGGAAACTGTACCCCAGGGAGAGTTAGACCTTCAGGAAAGGGGGAACTGTACCCCAGGGAGAGTCAGCACCTTCAGGAGAGAGGAAACTGTACCCCAGGGAGAGTCAGCACCTTCAGGAGAGAGGGAACTGTACCCCAGGGAGAGTCAGCACCTTCAGGAGAGGGGGAATTGTACCCCAGGGAGAGTCAGCACCTTCAGGAGAGGGGGAACTGTACCCAAGGGAGAGTCGGCACCTTCAGGAGAGAGGGAACTGTCCTCCAGGGAGAGTTAGACCTTCAGGAGAGAGGAAACTGTACCCCAGGGAGAGTTAGACCTTCAGGAGAGGAGGAACTGTACCCCAGGGAGAGTCAGCACCTTCAGGAGAGGGGGAACTGTACCCCAGGGAGAGTCAGCACCTTCAGGAGAGAGGAAACTGTACCACAGGGAGAGTCAGCACCTTCAGGAGAGGAGGATCTGTACCCCAGGGAGAGTCAGCACCTTCAGGAGAGAGGAAACTGTACCCCAGGGAGAGTCAGCACCTTCAGGAGAGAGGGAACTGTACCCCAGGGAGAGTCAGCACCTTCAGGAGAGGGGGAATTGTACCCCAGGGAGAGTCAGCACCTTCAGGAGAGGGGGAACTGTACCCCAGGAAGAGTTAGACCTTCAGGAGAGAGGAAACTGTCCTCCAGGGAGAGTTAGACCTTCAGGAGAGAGGAAACTGTACCCCAGGGAGAGTTAGACCTTCAGGAGAGGAGGAACTGTACCCCAGGGAGAGTCAGCACCTTCAGGAGAGGGGGAACTGTACCCCAGGGAGAGTCAGCACCTTCAGGAGAGAGGAAACTGTACCACAGGGAGAGTCAGCACCTTCAGGAGAGGAGGAACTGTACCCCAGGGAGAGTCAGCACCTTCAGGAGAGAGGGAACTGTACCCCAGAGAGAGTCAGCACTTTCAGGAGAGGGGGAACTGTACCCCAGGGAGAGTCAGCACCATCAGGAGAGAGGGAACTGTACTCCAGGGAGAGTCAGCACCTTCAGGAGAGGAGCAACTGTACCCCAGGGAGATTCAGCACCTTCAGGAGAGGGGGAAATGCAGCCTCAGGGAGAGTCAGCACCTTCAGGAGAGGGGGAATTGTACCCCAGGGAGAATCAGCACCTTCAGGAGAGGGGGAATTGTACCCCAGGGAGAGTCAGCACCTTCAGGAGAGAGGGAATTGTAACCCAGGGAGAGTCAGCACCTTCAGGAGAGAGGGAATTGTACCCCAGGGAGAGTCAGCACCTTCAGGAGAGGGGGAACTGTCCCCCAGGGAAAGTCGGCACCTTCAGGAGAGAGGGAACTGTACCACAGGGAGAGTCAGCACTTTCAGGAGAGGAGGAATTGTACCCCAGGGAGAGACAGCACCTTCAGGAGAGAGGGAACTGTACCCCAGGGAGAGTCAGCACCTTCAGGAGAGGAGGAACTGTACGCCAGGGAGAGTCAGCACCTTCAGGAGAGGAGCAACTGTACCCCAGGGAGTGTCAGCACCTTCAGGAGAGGGGGAACTGTACCCCAGGGAGAGTTAGACCTTCAGGAGAGAGGAAACTGTCCTCCAGGGAGAGTTAGACCTTCAGGAGAGAGGAAACTGTACCCCAGGGAGAGTTAGACCTTCAGGAAAGGGGGAACTGTACCCCAGGGAGAGTCAGCACCTTCAGGAGAGAGGAAACTGTACCCCAGGGAGAGTCAGCACCTTCAGGAGAGAGGGAATTGTACCCCAGGGAGAGTCAGCACCTTCAGGAGAGGGGGAACTGTACCCCAGGGAGAGTCGGCACCTTCAGGAGAGAGGGAACTGTACCACAGGGAGAGTCAGCACTTTCAGGAGAGGAGCAACTGTACCCCAGGGAGAGTCAACACCTTCAGGAGAGGGGGAACTGTACCCCAGGGAGAGTTAGACCTTCAGGAGAGAGGAAACTGTCCTCCAGGGAGAGTTAGACCTTCAGGAGAGAGGAAACTGTACCCCAGGGAGAGTTGGACCTTCAGGAAAGGGGGAACTGTACCCCAGGGAGAGTCAGCAGCTTCAGGAGAGAGGAAACTGTACCCCAGGGAGAGTCAGCACCTTCAGGAGAGAGGAAACTGTCCTCCAGGGAGAGTTAGACCTTCAGGAGAGAGGAAACTGTCCTCCAGGGAGAGTTAGACCTTCAGGAGAGAGGAAACTGTACCCCAGGGAGAGTTAGACCTTCAGGAAAGGGGGAACTGTACCGCAGGGAGAGTTAGACCTTCAGGAGAGGGGGAACTGTACCCAAGGGAGAGTCGGCACCTTCAGGAGAGAGGGAACTGTACCACAGGGAGAGTCAGCACTTTCAGGAGAGGAGCAACTGTACCCCAGGGAGAGTTAACACCTTCAGGAGAGGGGGAACTGTACCCCAGGGAGAGTTAGACCTTCAGGAGAGAGGAAACTGTCCTCCAGGGAGAGTTAGACCTTCAGGAGAGAGGAAACTGTACCCCAGGGAGAGTTAGACCTTCAGGAAAGGGGGAACTGTACCCCAGGGAGAGTCAGCAGCTTCAGGAGAGAGGAAACTGTACCCCAGGGAGTGTCAGCACCTTCAGGAGAGAGGAAACTGTCCTCCAGGGAGAGTTAGACCTTCAGGAGAGAGGAAACTGTACCCCAGGGAGAGTTAGACCTTCACGAAAGGGGGAACTGTACCGCAGGGAGAGTTAGACCTTCAGGAAAGGGGGAACTGTACCCCAGGGAGAGTCAGCACCTTCAGGAGAGGAGCAACTGTACCCCAGGGAGAGTCAGCACCTTCAGGAGAGAGGAAACTACCGCAGGGAGAGTCAGACCTTCAGGAGAGGAGGAACTGTACTCCAGGGAGAGTCAGACCTTCAGGAGAGAGGAAACTGTCCTCCAGGGAGAGTCAGACCTTCAGGAGAGGAGGAACTGTACCCCAGGGAGAGTCAGCACCTTCAGGAGAGAGGGAACTGTACCCCAGAGAGAGTCAGCACTTTCAGGAGAGGGGGAACTGTACCCCAGGGAGAGTCAGCACCATCAGGAGAGAGGGAACTGTACTCCAGGGAGAGTCAGCACCTTCAGGAGAGGAGCAACTGTACCCCAGGGAGAGTCAGCACCTTCAGGAGAGGGGGAACTGCACCCCAGGGAGAGTCAGCACCTTCAGGAGAGGGGGAATTGTACCCCAGGGAGAGTCAGCACCTTCAGGAGAGGGGGAATTGTACCCCAGGGAGAGTCAGCACCTTCAGGAGAGAGGGAATTGTACCCCAGGGAGAGTCAGCACCTTCAGGAGAGGGGGAATTGTACCCCAGGGAGAGTCAGCACCTTCAGGAGAGGGGGAACTGTACCCCAGGGAGAGTCGGCTCCTTCAGGAGAGAGGGAACTGTACCACGGGAGAGTCAGCACTTTCAGGAGAGGAGGAATTGTACCCCAGGGAGAGACAGCACCTTCAGGAGAGAGGGAACTGTACCCCAGGGAGAGTCAGCACCTTCAGGAGAGGAGGAACTGTACGCCAGGGAGAGTCAGCACCTTCAGGAGAGGAGCAACTGTACCCCAGGGAGAGTCAGCACCTTCAGGAGAGGGGGAACTGTACCCCAGGGAGAGTCGGCACCTTCAGGAGAGAGGGAACTGTACCACAGGGAGAGTCAGCACTTTCAGGGGAGGAGGAATTGTACCCCAGGGAGAGACAGCACCTTCAGGAGAGAGGGCACTGTACCACAGGGAGAGTCAGCACCTTCAGGAGAGGAGGAACTGTACCCCAGGGAGAGTCAGCACCTTCAGGAGAGAGGGAACTGTACCCCAGGGAGAGTCAGCACCTTCAGGAGAGAGGGAACTGTACCACAGGGAGAGTCAGCACCATCAGGAGAGAGGGAACTGTACCCCAGGGAGAGTCAGCACCTTCAGGAGAGGAGCAACTGCACCCCAGGGAGATTCAGCACCTTCAGGAGAGGGGGAAATGCACCCTCAGGGAGAGTCAGCACCTTCAGGAGAGGGGGAATTGTACCCCAGGGAGAATCAGCACCTTCAGGAGAGGGGGAATTGTACCCCAGGGAGAGTCAGCACCTTCAGGAGAGAGGGAATTGTAACCCAGGGAGAGTCAGCACCTTCAGGAGAGGGGGAATTGTACCCCAGGGAGAGTCAGCACCTTCAGGAGAGGGGGAACTGTCCCCCAGGGAAAGTCGGCACCTTCAGGAGAGAGGGAACTGTACCACAGGGAGAGTCAGCACTTTCAGGAGAGGAGGAATTGTACCCCAGGGAGAGACAGCACCTTCAGGAGAGAGGGAACTGTACCCCAGGGAGAGTCAGCACCTTCAGGAGAGGAGGAACTGTACGCCAGGGAGAGTCAGCACCTTCAGGAGAGGAGCAACTGTACCCCAGGGAGAGTTAGACCTTCAGGAGAGGGGGAACTGTACCCCAGGGAGAGTTAGACCTTCAGGAGAGAGGAAACTGTCCTCCAGGGAGAGTTAGACCTTCAGGAGAGAGGAAACTGTACCCCAGGGAGAGTTAGACCTTCAGGAAAGGGGGAACTGTACCCCAGGGAGAGTCAGCAGCTTCAGGAGAGAGGAAACTGTACCCCAGGGAGAGTCAGCACCTTCAGGAGAGAGGAAGCTGTCCTCCAGGGAGAGTTAGACCTTCAGGAGAGAGGAAACTGTACCCCAGGGAGAGTTAGACCTTCACGAAAGGGGGAACTGTACCGCAGGGAGAGTTAGACCTTCAGGAAAGGGGGAACTGTACCCCAGGGAGAGTCAGCACCTTCAGGAGAGGAGCAACTGTACCCCAGGGAGAGTCAGCACCTTCAGGAGAGAGGAAACTACCGCAGGGAGAGTCAGACCTTCAGGAGAGGAGGAACTGTACTCCAGGGAAAGTCAGACCTTCAGGAGAGAGGAAACTGTCCTCCAGGGAGAGTCAGACCTTCAGGAGAGGAGGAACTGTACCCCAGGGAGAGTCAGCACCTTCAGGAGAGAGGGAACTGTACCCCAGAGAGAGTCAGCACTTTCAGGAGAGGGGGTACTGTACCCCAGGGAGAGTCAGCACCATCAGGAGAGAGGGAACTGTACTCCAGGGAGAGTCAGCACCTTCAGGAGAGGAGCAACTGTACCCCAGGGAGAGTCAGCACCTTCAGGAGAGGGGGAACTGCACCCCAGGGAGAGTCAGCACCTTCAGGAGAGGGGGAATTGTACCCCAGGGAGAGTCAGCACCTTCAGGAGAGAGGGAATTGTACCCCAGGGAGAGTCAGCACCTTCAGGAGAGGGGGAATTGTACCCCAGGGAGAGTCAGCACCTTCAGGAGAGGGGGAATTGTACCCCAGGGAGAGTCAGCACCTTCAGGAGAGGGGGAATTGTACCCCAGGGAGAGTCAGCACCTTCAGGAGAGAGGGAATTGTACCCCAGGGAGAGTCAGCACCTTCAGGAGAGGGGGAATTGTACCCCAGGGAGAGTCAGCACCTTCAGGAGAGGGGGAACTGTACCCCAGGGAGAGTCGGCTCCTTCAGGAGAGAGGGAACTGTACCACGGGAGAGTCAGCACTTTCAGGAGAGGAGGAATTGTACCCCAGGGAGAGACAGCACCTTCAGGAGAGAGGGAACTGTACCCCAGGGAGAGTCAGCACCTTCAGGAGAGGAGGAACTGTACGCCAGGGAGAGTCAGCACCTTCAGGAGAGGAGCAACTGTACCCCAGGGAGAGTCAGCACCTTCAGGAGAGGGGGAACTGTACCCCAGGGAGAGTCGGCACCTTCAGGAGAGAGGGAACTGTACCACAGGGAGAGTGAGCACTTTCAGGAGAGGAGGAATTGTACCCCAGGGAGAGACAGCACCTTCAGGAGAGAGGGCACTGTACCACAGGGAGAGTCAGCACCTTCAGGAGAGGAGGAACTGTACCCCAGGGAGAGTCAGCACCTTCAGGAGAGAGGGAACTGTACCCCAGGGAGAGTCAGCACCTTCAGGAGAGAGGGAACTGTACCACAGGGAGAGTCAGCACCATCAGGAGAGAGGGAACTGTACCCCAGGGAGAGTCAGCACCTTCAGGAGAGGAGCAACTGTACCCCAGGGAGATTCAGCACCTTCAGGAGAGGGGGAAATGCACCCTCAGGGAGAGTCAGCACCTTCAGGAGAGGGGGAATTGTACCCCAGGGAGAATCAGCACCTTCAGGAGAGGGGGAATTGTACCCCAGGGAGAGTCAGCACCTTCAGGAGAGAGGGAATTGTAACCCAGGGAGAGTCAGCACCTTCAGGAGAGGGGGAATTGTACCCCAGGGAGAGTCAGCACCTTCAGGAGAGGGGGAACTGTCCCCCAGGGAAAGTCGGCACCTTCAGGAGAGAGGGAACTGTACCACAGGGAGAGTCAGCACTTTCAGGAGAGGAGGAATTGTACCCCAGGGAGAGACAGCACCTTCAGGAGAGAGGGAACTGTACCCCAGGGAGAGTCAGCACCTTCAGGAGAGGAGGAACTGTACGCCAGGGAGAGTCAGCACCTTCAGGAGAGGAGCAACTGTACCCCAGGGAGAGTCAGCACCTTCAGGAGAGGGGGAACTGTACCCCAGGGAGAGTTAGACCTTCAGGAGAGAGGAAACTGTCCTCCAGGGAGAGTTAGACCTTCAGGAGAGAGGAAACTGTACCCCAGGGAGAGTTAGACCTTCAGGAAAGGGGGAACTGTACCCCAGGGAGAGTCAGCACCTTCAGGAGAGAGGAAACTGTACCCCAGGGAGAGTCAGCACCTTCAGGAGAGAGGGAATTGTACCCCAGGGAGAGTCAGCACCTTCAGGAGAGGGGAAATTGTACCCCAGGGAGAGTCAGCACCTTCAGGAGAGGGGGAACTGTACCCCAGGGAGAGTCGGCACCTTCAGGAGAGAGGGAACTGTACCACAGGGAGAGTCAGCACTTTCAGGAGAGGAGCAACTGTACCCCAGGGAGAGTCAACACCTTCAGGAGAGGGGGAACTGTACCCCAGGGAGAGTTAGACCTTCAGGAGAGAGGAAACTGTCCTCCAGGGAGAGTTAGACCTTCAGGAGAGAGGAAACTGTACCCCAGGGAGAGTTGGACCTTCAGGAAAGGGGGAACTGTACCCCAGGGAGAGTCAGCAGCTTCAGGAGAGAGGAAACTGTACCCCAGGGAGAGTCAGCACCTTCAGGAGAGAGGAAACTGTCCTCCAGGGAGAGTTAGACCTTCAGGAGAGAGGAAACTGTCCTCCAGGGAGAGTTAGACCTTCAGGAGAGAGGAAACTGTACCCCAGGGAGAGTTAGACCTTCAGGAAAGGGGGAACTGTACCGCAGGGAGAGTTAGACCTTCAGGAAAGGGGGAACTGTACCCCAGGGAGAGTCAGCACCTTCAGGAGAGGAGCAACTGTACCCCAGGGAGAGTCAGCACCTTCAGGAGAGAGGAAACTACCGCAGGGAGAGTCAGACCTTCAGGAGAGGAGGAACTGTACTCCAGGGAGAGTCAGACCTTCAGGAGAGAGGAAACTGTCCTCCAGGGAGAGTCAGACCTTCAGGAGAGGAGGAACTGTACTCCAGGGAGAGTCAGACCTTCAGGAGAGAAGAAACTGTACTCCAGGGAGAGTCAGACCTTCAGCAGAGAGGAGACTGTACCCCAGGGAGAGTCAGACCTTCAGGAGAGAGGAAACTGTACCCCAGGGAGAGTCAGCACCTTCAGGAGAGGGGGAACTGCACCCCAGGGAGAGTCAGCACCTTCAGGAGAGAGGAAACTGTCCTCCAGGGAGAGTCAGCACCTTCAGGAGAGAGGAAACTGTCCTCCAGGGAGAGTCAGCACCTTCAGGAGAGAGGAAACTGTACTCCAGGGAGAGTCAGACCTTCAGGAGAGAGGAAACTGTCTTCCAGGGAGAGTCAGACCTTCAGGAGAGAGGAAACTGTCCTCCAGGGAGAGTCAGACCTTCAGGAGAGGGGGAATTGTACCCCAGGGAGAGTCAGCACCTTCAGGAGAGAGGGAATTGTAACCCAGGGAGAGTCAGCACCTTCAGGAGAGGGGGAATTGTACCCCAGGGAGAGTCAGCACCTTCAGGAGAGGGGGAACTGTCCCCCAGGGAGAGTCGGCACCTTCAGGAGAGGGGGAACTGTACCACAGGGAGAGTCAGCACTTTCAGGAGAGGAGGAATTGTACCCCAGGGAGAGACAGCACCTTCAGGAGAGAGGGAACTGTACCCCAGGGAGAGTCAGCACCTTCAGGAGAGGAGGAACTGTACGCCAGGGAGAGTCAGCACCTTCAGGAGAGGAGCAACTGTACCCCAGGGAGAGTCAGCACCTTCAGGAGAGGGGGAACTGTACCCCAGGGAGAGTTAGACCTTCAGGAGAGAGGAAACTGTCCTCCAGGGAGAGTTAGACCTTCAGGAGAGAGGAAACTGTACCCCAGGGAGAGTTAGACCTTCAGGAAAGGGGGAACTGTACCCCAGGGAGAGTCAGCACCTTCAGGAGAGAGGAAACTGTACCCCAGGGAGAGTCAGCACCTTCAGGAGAGGGGAAATTGTACCCCAGGGAGAGTCAGCACCTTCAGGAGAGGGGGAACTGTACCCCAGGGAGAGTCGGCACCTTCAGGAGAGAGGGAACTGTACCACAGGGAGAGTCAGCACTTTCAGGAGAGGAGCAACTGTACCCCAGGGATAGTCAACACCTTCAGGAGAGGGGGAACTGTACCCCAGGGAAAGTTAGACCTTCAGGAGAGAGGAAACTGTCCTCCAGGGAGAGTTAGACCTTCAGGAGAGAGGAAACTGTACCCCAGGGAGAGTTAGACCTTCAGGAAAGGGGGAACTGTACCCCAGGGAGAGTCAGCAGCTTCAGGAGAGAGGAAACTGTACCCCAGGGAGAGTCAGCACCTTCAGGAGAGAGGAAACTGTCCTCCAGGGAGAGTTAGACCTTCAGGAGAGAGGAAACTGTCCTCGAGGGAGAGTTAGACCTTCAGGAGAGAGGAAACTGTACCCCAGGGAGAGTTAGACCTTCAGGAAAGGGGGAACTGTACCGCAGGGAGTGTTAGACCTTCAGGAAAAGGGGAACTGTACCCCAGGGAGAGTCAGCACCTTCAGGAGAGGAGCAACTGTACCCCAGGGAGAGTCAGCACCTTCAGGAGAGAGGAAACTACCGCAGGGAGAGTCAGACCTTCAGGAGAGGAGGAACTGTACTCCAGGGAGAGTCAGACCTTCAGGAGAGAGGAAACTGTCCTCCAGGGAGAGTCAGACCTTCAGGAGAGGAGGAACTGTACTCCAGGGAGAGTCAGACCTTCAGGAGAGAAGAAACTGTACTCCAGGGAGAGTCAGACCTTCAGCAGAGAGGAAACTGTACCCCAGGGAGAGTCAGACCTTCAGGAGAGAGGAAGCTGTCCTCCAGGGAGAGTCAGCACCTTCAGGAGAGAGGAAACTGTCCTCCAGGGAGAGTCAGCACCTTCAGGAGAGAGGAAACTGTCCTCCAGGGAGAGTCAGCACCTTCAGGAGAGAGGAAACTGTCCTCCAGGGAGAGTCAGCACCTTCAGGAGAGAGGAAACTGTACTCCAGGGAGAGTCAGACCTTCAGGAGAGAGGAAACTGTCTTCCAGGGAGAGTCAGACCTTCAGGAGAGAGGAAACTGTCCTCCAGGGAGAGTCAGCACCTTCAGGAGAGAGGAAACTGTCCTCCAGGGAGAGTCAGACCTTCAGGAGAGAGGAAACTGTATCGCAGGGAGAGTCAGACCTTCAGGAGAGGAGGAACTGTACTCCAGGGAGAGTCAGACCTTCAGGAGAGAGGAAACTGTCCTCCAGGGAGAGTCAGACCTTCAGGAGAGAGGACACTGTCCTCCAGGGAGAGTCAGACCTTCAGGAGAGAGGAAACTGTCCTCCAGGGAGAGTCAGCACCTTCAGGAGAGAGGAAACTGTACTCCAGGGAGAGTTAGACCTTCAGGAGAGAGGAAACTGTCCTCCAGGGAGAGTCAGACCTTCAGGCGAGAGGAAACTGTCCTCCAGGGAGAGTTAGACCTTCAGGAGAGAGGAAACTGTCCTCCAGGGAGAGTCAGACCTTCAGGAGAGAGGAAACTGTACCCCAGGGAGAGTTAGACCTTCAGGAGAGAGGAAACTGTACCCCAGGGAGAGTTATACCTTCAGGAAAGGGGGAACTGTACCCCAGGGAGAGTTAGCCCTTCAGGAGAGAGGAAACTGTCCTCCAGGGAGAGTCAGCACCTTCAGGAGAGAGGAAACTGTCCTCCAGGGAGAGTCAGACCTTCAGGAGAGAGGAAACTGTCCTCCAGGGAGAGTCAGCACCTTCAGGAGAGAGGAAACTGTCCTCCAGGGAGAGTCAGACCTTCAGGAGAGAGGAAACTGTCCTCCAGGGAGAGTCAGCACCTTCAGGAGAGAGGAAACTGTACTCCAGGGAGAGTCAGACCTTCAGGAGAGAGGAAACTGTCTTCCAGGGAGAGTTAGACCTTCAGGAGAGAGGAAACTGTCCTCCAGGGATAGTCAGCACCTTCAGGAGAGAGGAAATTGTACTCCAGGGAGAATCAGACCTTCAGGAGAGAGGAAACTGTCCTCCAGGGAGAGTCAGACCTTCAGGAGAGAGGAAACTGTCCTCCAGGGAGAGTCAGCACCTTCAGGAGAGAGGAAACTGTCCTCCAGGCAGAGTCAGACCTTCAGGAGAGAGGAAACTGTCCTCCAGGGAGAGTCAGCACCTTCAGGAGAGAGGAAACTGTCCTCCAGGGAGAGTCAGACCTTCAGGAGAGAGGAAACTGTCCTCCAGGGAGAGTCAGCACCTTCAGGAGAGAGGAAACTGTCCTCCAGGGAGAGTCAGACCTTCAGGAGAGAGGAAACTGTCCTCCAGGGAGAGTCAGCACCTTCAGGAGAGAGGAAACTGTCCTCCAGGGAGAGTCAGCACCTTCAGGAGAGAGGAAACTGTCCTCCAGGCAGAGTCAGACCTTCAGGAGAGAGGAAACTGTCCTCCAGGGAGAGTCAGCACCTTCAGGAGAGAGGAAACTGTCCTCCAGGGAGAGTCAGACCTTCAGGAGAGAGGAAACTGTCCTCCAGGGAGAGTCAGACCTTCAGGAGAGAGGAAACTGTCCTCCAGGGGGAGTCAGACCTTCAGGAGAGAGGAAACTGTCCTCCAGGGAGAGTCAGCACCTTCAGGAGAGAGGAAACTGTCCTCCAGGGAGAGTCAGCACCTTCAGGAGAGAGGAAACTGTCCTCCAGGGAGAGTCGGCACCTTCAGGAGAGAGGAAACTGTCCTCCAGGGAGAGTCAGCACCTTCAGGAGAGAGGAAACTGTCCTCCAGGGAGAGTCAGCACCTTCAGGAGAGAGGAAACTGTCCTCCAGGCAGAGTCAGACCTTCAGGAGAGAGGAAACTGTCCTCCAGGGAGAGTCAGCACCTTCAGGAGAGAGGAAACTGTCCTCCAGGGAGAGTCAGCACCTTCAGGAGAGAGGAAACTGTCCTGCAGGCAGAGTCAGACCTTCAGGAGAGAGGAAACTGTCCTCCAGGCAGAGTCAGACCTTCAGGAGAGAGGAAACTGTCCTCCAGGGAGAGTCAGCACCTTCAGGAGACAGGAAACTGTCCTCCAGGGAGAGTCAGACCTTCAGGAGAGAGGAAACTGTCCTCCAGGGAGAGTCAGACCTTCAGGAGAGAGGAAACTGTCCTCCAGGGAGAGTCAGACCTTCAGGAGAGAGGAAACTGTCCTCCAGGGAGAGTCAGCACCTTCAGGAGAGAGGAAACTGTCCTCCAGGGAGAGTCAGCACCTTCAGGAGAGAGGAAACTGTCCTCCAGGGAGAGTCAGACCTTCAGGAGAGAGGAAACTGTCCTCCAGGGAGAGTCAGCACCTTCAGGAGAGAGGAAACTGTCCTCCAGGGAGAGTCAGCACCTTCAGGAGAGAGGAAACTGTCCTCCAGGGAGAGTCAGACCTTCAGGAGAGAGGAAACTGTCCTCCAGGGAGAGTCAGACCTTCAGGAGAGAGGAAACTGTACTCCAGGCAGAGTCAGACCTTCAGGAGAGAGGAAACTGTCCTCCAGGGAGAGTCAGCACCTTCAGGAGAGAGGAAACTGTCCTCCAGGGAGAGTCAGCACCTTCAGGAGAGAGGAAACTGTCCTCCAGGGAGAGTCAGCACCTTCAGGAGAGAGGAAACTGTACCCCTGGGAGTGTCAGTGGTGTTGGGCTTCATCAGAGGAGTTAATGAGTGGTGGAAGGGAGTTGAAATGCAGAGCTAATGTTTGGGGGGGGGGGTGGGCGCGAATGGAGGGGGTGAACATGGTTCTGTTCTCGCTGCAGGGGTGGATTTACCAGTTTACTAATTTGCTGCACTGTTTTGACATCCTTCCCCATAATCTAACTGCCAAGTGGTAGCAAAAGAATCTGTTGGTTTTGCTCTGAGCAAAGGTCACTGAGAGACATCGTGATGGGTGCTGCAGAGGAAGCAAAACAAAAGGAAATTGTCAACATTCTGCTGAACCAGCACAATCATAGAATGAATGAAGAAGCTTTTGGCCCATTGAGCCTTTGCCAGCACTGCAAGAGCAATTTAGCTCGTCCCACATCCACTCTTGCCCATATCCCTGCAAATCCTTTCCATTCAAGTGAATTCCCTTTGAAAAGCCACAATTGAATCTGCCTCTATCACACTATCAGGCAGTACCTGCCAGATGTTAACCATTCACTTCGTGAAAAAACTTTTCCTCTTATTACCCTTGTTTTTTTTTGCCAATTGCTTTAAATCTGTGTCCTCTTACAAGTCATTCAATGAATGGTGTTCTGTGAGAGCCTTGTCCTTTGGGCTCATCAGGCATGAATACAGACTCCAGGCAGTACTGCATCAGCTGACCTTCTGATGAGGCCTCAAAAGCCCTGGATTAGTGAGGGTGGAATCAGCCTGGGTTCCTGGTCCCAGTCACCCAATGGAAAGTGTCTGTCTGTTGGCTGAGGATGGGACCACAAGGTCATGGACATTTATATATATAGTGCCTTTCACCACATCAGGATGTCTCAAAGTGCTGTCCAGGCAATGAAATACTTTTGAAGTGTCATCACTATTGTAATGTAGGAAACACAGCAAGATCCCACAAATAGCAATGCGATAATGATCAGAAAACATATTTTTGTGATGTTGATTGAGGGATAAATATTGGCCAGGACATCTGGGAGAACTCCCCCGCTCCTCTTCAAAATAGTGCCACGGGATCTGACAGTGCAGCACTCCCTCAGTACTGACCCTCTGACAGTGCAGCACTCCCTCAGTACTGACCCTCCGACAGTGCAGCACTCCCTCAGTACTGACCCTCCGACAGTGCAGCACTCCCTCAGTACTGACCCTCCGACAGTGCAGCACTCCCTCAGTACTGACCCTCTGACAGTGCAGCGTTCCCTCAGTACTGACCCTCCGACAGTGCATCACTCCCTCAGTACTGACCCTCTGACAGTGCAGCGTTCCCTCAGTACTGACCCTCCGACAGTGCATCACTCCCTCAGTACTGACCCTCTGACAGTGCAGCACTCCCTCAATACTGACCCTCCGACAGTGCAGCACTCCCTCAATACTGACCCTCTGACAGTGCAGCACTCCCTCAATACTGACCCTCCGACAGTGCAGCACTCCCTCAATACTGACCCTCCGACAGTGCAGCACTCCCTCAGAACTGACCCTCTGACAGTGCAGCACTCCCTCAGTACTGACCCTCTGACAGTGCAGCACTCCCTCAGTACTGACCCTCTGACAGTGCAGCACTCTCTCAGTACAGACCCTCCGACTGTACAGTGCTTCCTCAGTACTGTGCTGGAATGTCAACCATTTTAATGTGCTTAGTTCTGTCGAGTGGAACCCATTCTGTCTTGACTCAAAGGTGAGAGTGCTACTCAGTGAACCAAAGCAAGGTTCACACATTGAGATGGGTCATTCAGCTCAGGTACTGGATATTAATCTGTTAATTGTGTATCAATTACGCAGGTGAAGGGTATTATTTGGGGTCTTAGTTGACCACTTCTAAGCAGGCACTGACTGAGACTGGGGGAGGGTTTTGAGGGCGGAGCTACATGTTTATAATCCTTTTATTCTGCACAATAAATGTGAAACTGAATAAAAATTGGCTCCAGAATTATCCTTCCATAACAAGCTTTCTGGAATTTAACATGGTAACAGAGAATGGTTGCCTAAAGCTGAGGGTTGGAAAATAGGAAACTTTTTTTTGAATGGAAAACTGAAATCTCCAGGACTATTGTGGAAAATATGGCAGAAAGCAAGTGTAAATGGTCAGGGTATGATTACCGTCCGGTGCTCTTGGAGTCTGAGCCATATGACCAGTGGAAGAATGAAGTGGATATGTGGACATGGATTACATTGCTACCAAAGAGGAAACAAGGTATGGCTTTACCGTTGTCACTTCCTACCAAAAGTAAAATCAGAAGTTAAGTGTTTTGTGAACTGAATGCTCATCAGTTGGATACTGCGAAAGGGTTGGATCTTCTGTTAGAATTATTAGATGAAACTTACAAGAAAGATGACCTATTGAATGCATATGAGGCATGGTCAGACTTTGATAGAATTCAGAGAACATATGGTTATTCAATGGAGGAATATATCACGGACTTTAACAGACTGTATAAAAGATTGAGGAAATTCAATTTGGAGATCCCTGATTCAGTGCTAGCATTTAAATTGCTAGATTGTGCTAGGGTGTCACATGTGGACAGGCTCCTTGTTCTAACTGGGGTTCGGTTCTTAGACAAAGACTCCCTATTGGACCAAATGTCCACGGCCTTAAAAAAGTTCCTGGGGAAACATTGATTTCCTGCAGTCCTGGTAGAACAAGCAGGGCACTCTGCAGTGACACAAAGATTGGAGGACTCACTGTTTGTTTACTAGATTTAGAAATAATCCAGATACTGGAAGCAGACATAAGTACAGTGGAAGAGTTAAAGACAGGAGGAATGAGGATCAAAGCACCTTTAACAGGTCTGAATATTACAGTGGAAGACAAAATTGGAACAGCAATCATAGGCGAATGAATCCCAGGAATGCCCAAGGAACAGTTAATAGGTGCTTCAGATGTGACTCAAAGTATCATTATGCAATGAACTTCCCTAGACGGAGGGGCAGAGACTTCGAAATAAAACACAACACAGAGGATTCTAAGGCAGAAGAGAAAGATACTGATGGATCTGAACAAATTGTACTAGTCACAAGGAGTTGTAGTCCTGTGATGAATGTGTTAGTTGCGGATTCGTTCAACTGTGCTGTACTGGATTGTGCTTGTACGTCGACAGTATGTGGAACTGATTGGTTACAGTGTTATCTGGATTCACTCAGTAGTGAGGATTGGCGCAAGGTGAAGGAGTATAAAAGTACTACCGGCTTTAGGTTTAGTGCAACATGTTGAAGTCACTGAAGAGAGTAGTAATCCCATGTAAAAAAGCTGGGGTAAGCCACTCTATCTGTACTGATGTAGTCTCCAGTGAGATACCTTTACTCTTGAGTAAGCCTTCAATGAAAAAGGCACAAATGAAACTTGATTTGGAGCACGAAAAGGCAATTGTTTTTGGGAAGCCAGTGAATTTGCAATTTACCCAGTCAAGACATTATTGTATCCCCCTAACAAAACCTGATATTTCTAATCAGAGTGTTAGAGAAGTATTGATGGCATCAGGGGTTACGAATCAAAGAGCTAAAAGGCAAATTGTCTTAAAGCTACACAGACAATTTGCTCACCCTTCTTGTCAGAGATTAAAAACCCTACTAAAAGAAGCAGGTGTATGAAGAGTATACGAGAATAATAGAAGACATTAGTGAAAAGTGTGACATTTTTAAAAGGATCGGAGGACACCTTCACGTCCTATCGTCAGCCTTCCATTGACACGCAGCTTTAATGAGGTAGTTGCCATGGATTTAATGGACAAAGACAAGAATATTTTAATTATACATTTTATAGACCTAGCAACTAGAATTAGTCTTTCTGCAATAATAAATAGTAAGGACAAAATTATAGACAAAATTATGGGGAAATGGATAGGGACTGGATTTGGGGAACCAGCTAAGTTTCTGACTGATAATGGAGGGGAATTTGCTAATGACGAGTTCAGAGATATGTGTGAAAACATGAACATTATGATTATAAATACTGCAACTGAAAGTCCTTTCAACAATGGGCTTTGTGAAAGGAATCACGCAGTGGTGGATGAAATGTTACATAAAATCTTAGCTGACCAGCCAAACTGCAAGTTGACAATTGCCCTGGCATGGGTGGTTCATGTGAAGAATTTGCTTCAGATGGTTGGAGGATATAGTCCCTATCAATTGGTCTATGGGCGGAATCCCAAATTGTCTTCTGTACTGTGCGACTGTCCTCCTTTTCCAGAAGGTATTACAATTGGTTCAATTTTTTCTACACATTTCATACATTCTTTGAGCATGTTAATCCAAGTTGTATTGTTAAAGAAATAAGGGAATCTGTTAATCTGTTAAATGCATATCAGTGGTTTGATTATAAGCAGGTGAAGGGTGTTAATTGGGGTCTTAGTTGAGCAGACACTTACTGAGACTGGGGGAGGGTTTGTGTGAGGAGCAACATGGTTATAATCCTTTTACTCTGCACAATAAATGTGAAACTGAATAAATGTAGGCTCCAGAATTATCCTTCCATAACAGGTTTTCTGGAATTTAACACTGGAGGTTGCTGGCACCAATGCAAGCTGCACCTTGTTCAGAGTATGTGTTGTGGTGCAGGCATAGGATTGTGGGGAGTACGTAAGCTATAAAACTGACACCAATACTGGGTAGCAAAGGGAGGAAGCCATCAGTTTTGCAGCAACACTTCACTGAATTAAACTGCAAGAGTTTCCAAGAAACACAGGAGCTGTCAACCCACAAGCAACAGGAACTAATCAACAGAGTCTGACACCAACATCCTCTCTCTAACTCCCCAGTGACAAAGCCTAGACTCAGAGTTACAAAATCATGGTAGAGAGATCAGAAAAAGAAGGGTGAGGAAGTACTCAGGGGAAATCACAATCTGGGTGCAGGTACTTCTCCCATCTGCATCTCATTGGCGTCTGATTTCGACAGTGGCTGACCTTTCCCCAAACACTCTGTGCAGGCTGTTCAACCACGGAGGGCGTCAGAGCCAAACCTGGCCCTGAGTTCATTCAATTTAAACAGGAGTCACTGGACAGTGACCAAGAATGGGTCTCCTGGCTGATTGCCTCCTCCCTCTCTCGCTGGGTTAGTTATAGCCTTGATTGCCTCCATAATAGAAAATGATTAACTCCACGCAGACTGGGGACAGACTCATTGTGAACACAAATGGAACGCCATACAAATATTTTGGCTACAAAAGCAGGTCAAAGGCTGGGAATTCTGTGGTGAGTTGCTTATCTCCTGGCTCCCCAATACCTGTCCACCAAGACAGGAGTGTGACGGAATTCGCTCCACTTGCCTGGATGAGTGCAGCTCAACCAACACTCAAGAAGATCGAGGCTTGCCAGGACAAAAGAAATAGGAGCGGGAATTGGCCATAAAGCCCAGCACTGCTCCAACACATGAGACAGGGCACTGGGCTGGATTGGGCGGGAGGGGTGAGGGAAGATCAGCAGACCCCCCTTTTGGGACATGTGGTGACGACAGACTTTGGCTCAGCTGTGATGCCCTCATGGTAGAATAGATTGTTGCAGTCACTGTCCAGGTTGGCCTGTGAAGGTGGCTCATTGGGGTGAGGTGCAGGAGAGTGATTGGTGCCTGTGAATCCTCCCTCAGCAGCAGTTAGTGACTTCTGGAAAGTCCCAGAAATGAACAACTCCTGGAGCAACTCAGATATTGTGCAACAATAGAAGCTGATGCAGTGTTTTCAGCTGCATTAGTCTCCACTTCCAACAGCTTTCCTCACATTTCTTTGGTCTCTGGCTGCTGGTTGTGATCTCTGGGAGCCAGTTGCTTTCCTATCTTTTTCCTAAGCTCCAGATCACTGGTCCTACACACGCCACAAAACCCCCCGATCCCAGTAATCATACTGGCACTCCCTCAACATTCCAAAAACAATACTTAACACCGTGGAGCTGTACCCCAGTGAGAGTCAATGTCTGTGGAACTGTATCCCTGTGAGACAGTGTGTGTGGAACCCATACCCCAGTGAGAGTCCGTGTCTGTGGAACTTTGCCCAGTGAGAGTCAGTGTGTGTGGGACCCGTACCCCAGTGAGAGCCAGTGCCTGTGGTACTGTATCCCAGTGAGTGTCAATGCCTGTGGAACTGTATCCCAGTGAGAGTCAGTGTGTGTGGAACTGTATCCCAGTGAGAGTCAGTGTGTTGGGATCCATACCCCGGTGAGAGTCAGTGTGTGTGGGATCCGTACCCCAGTGAAAGTCCGTGTCTGTGGAACTTTGCCCAGTGAGAGTCAGTGTGTGTGGGACCCGTACCCCAGTGAAAGTCCGTGTCTGTGGAACTTTGCCCAGTGAGAGTCAGTGTGTGTGGGACCCATACCCCAGTGAGAGCCAGTGCCTGTGGTACTGTATCCCAGTGAGTGTCAATGCCTGTGGAACTGTATCCCAGTGAGAGTCAGTGTGTGTGGAACCCGTACCTGAGTCAGAGTCAGTGTCTGTGGAACTGTGCCCCAGTGAGAGTCAGTGTGTTGGGATCCGTACCCCGGTGAGAGTCAGTGTGTGTGGGACCCGTACCCCAATGAGAGTCAGTATGTGTGGGACCCGTACCCCAGTGAAAGTCGGTGTCTGTGGAACTGTGCCCCAGTGTGAGTATTTTTTTTTATTCATTCATGGGATGTGGGCATCATTGGCTATGCCAGCATTTATTGCCCATCCCTTGAGAAGGTGGTGGTGAGCTGCCTTCTTGAAACGCTGCATTGAGGTAGGTTCACCCACAGTGCTGTTAGGAAGGGAGTTCCAGGATTTTGACCCAACAACAGTGAATGAACGGCAATATAGCTCCAAGTCAGGATGGTGTGTGACTTGGATGGGAACTTGCAGGTGTTGATATTCCCATGTATCTGCTGCTCTTGGTGGTAGAGGTCACGGGTTTGGAAGGTGCTGTTGAAGGAGCCTTGGTGCATTGCTACAGTGCATTTTGTAGATGGTACACACTGCTGCCACTGAGCATCGGTGATGGAGGGAGTGAATGTTTGTGGATGGTGTGCCAATCAAGTAAGCTGCTTTGTTCTGGATGGTGTCGAGCTTCTTGAGTGTTGTTGGAGCTGCACCCATCCAGGCAAGTGGAGAGTATTCCATCACACTCCTGACTTGTGCCTTGTAGATGGTGGACAGGCTTTGGGGAGTCAGGAGGTGAGTTACTCGCCTCAGGATTCCTAGCCTCTGACCTGCTCTTGTAGCCACAGTATTTATATGGCTACTCCAGTTCAGTTTCTGGTCAATGGTAGCCCCGAGGATGTTGATAGTGGGGGATTCAGCGATGGTAATGCCATTGAATGTCAAGGGGAGATGGTTAGATTCTCTCTTGTTGGAGATGGTCATTGCCTGGTACTTGTGTGGCGCAAATGTTACTTGCCACTTATCAACCCAAGCCTGGATATTGTCCAAGTCTTGTTGCATTTCTACACAGACTGCTTCAATATTTGAGGAGTTGCAAATGGTGCAGAACATTGTGCAATCATCAGAGAACATCCCCACTTCTGACCTTATGATTGAAGGAAGGTCATTGATGAAGCAGCTGAAGATGGTTGGGCCTAGGACACTACCCTGAGGAACTCCTGCAGTGATGCCCTGGAGCTCAGATGATTGACCGACAACAACGACAACCATCTTCCTTTGCGCCCGGTATGACTCCAACCAGCAGAGAATTTTCCCCCTAATTCCCATTGACCTCAGTTTTGCTAGGGCTCCTTGATGCCATACTCGGTCAAATGCTGCCTCGATGTCAAGGGCAGTCACTCTCACCTCACCTCTTGAGTTCTGCTCATTTGTCCATGTTTGAACCAAGGCTGTAATGAGGTCAGGAGCTGAGTGGCCCTGGCGGAACCCAAACTGAACGTCACTGAGCAGGTTATTGCTAAGCAAGTACCACTTGATGGCACTGTTGATGACACCTTCCATCACTTTACTGATGATTGAGAGTAGACTGATGGGGCGGTAATTGGCCGGGTTGGACTTGTCCTGCTTTTTGTGTCCAGGACATACCTGGGCAATGTTCCACATTGCCGAGTAGATGCCAGTGTTGTAGCTGTACTGGAACAGCTTGGCTAGGGGTGCGGCAAGTTCTGGAGCACAGGTCTTCAGTACTATTGCTGGAATATTGTCAGGGCCCATAGCTTTTGCAGTATCCAGTGCCTTCAGTCATTTCTTGATATAACGCGGAGTGAATCGATTTGGCTGAAGTCTGGCATCTGTAATGCTGGGGACTTCAGGAGGAGGCCGAGATGGATCATCAACTCAGCACTTCTGGCTGAAGATTGTTGCAAATGCTTTATCTTTCGCACTGATGTGCTGGGCTTCCCCATCATTGAGGATGGGGATATTTGTGGAGCCACCTCCTCCAGTTAGCTGTTTAATTGTCTACCACTATTCATGGCTGGATGTGGCAGGACTGCAGAGCTTAGATCTGATTTGTTGGTTATGGGATCGCTTAGCTCAGTGTATCGCATGCTGCTTACGCAGTTTGGCATGCAAGTAGTCCTGGGTTGTAGCTTCACCAGGTTGACACCTCATTTTGAGGTATGCCTCGTGCTGCTCCTGGCATGCCCTCCTGCACTTTTCATTGACCCAGGGTTGGTCTCCTGGCTTGATGGTAATGGTAGAGTGGGGGATATGCCGGGACATGAGGTTACAGATTGTGGTTGAGTACAATTCTGCTGCTGCTGATGGCCCACAGCGCCTCATGGATGCCCAGTTTTGCATTGCTAGATCTGTTTGAAATCTATCCCATTTAGCACGTTGCTAGTGCCACACAACACGATGGACAGTATCCTCAGTGTGCAGGCGGGTCTTCGTCTCCACAAGGACTGTGCAGTGGTCACTCCTACCAATACAGTCATGGACAGAAGCATCTGCGGCAGGCAGATTGGTGAGGACGCGGTCAAGTATGTTTTTCCCTCATGTTGGTTCCCCCACCACCTGCCGCGGACCCTGTCTAGCAGCTATGTCCTTTAGGACTCGATCAGCTCGGTCAGTAGTGGTGCTACCGAGCCACTCTTGGTGATGGACATTGAAGTCCCCCACCCAGAGTACATTTTGTGCCCTTGCCACACTCAGTGCTTCCTCCAAGTGCTGTTCAACATGAGTCATCAGCTGAGGGAGGGTGATAGGTAGTAATCAGTAGGAGGTTACCTTGTTTATGTTTGACCTGATGCCATGGGACTTCATGGGGTCCGGAGTCGATGTTGAGGACTCCCAGGGCAACTCTCTCCCTACTGTATACGCCTGTGCCACCACCTCTGGTGGGTCTGTCCTGCCGGTGGGACAGGACATACCCGGGGATGGTGATTGCAGTGTCTGGGACATTGTCTGTAAGGTATGATTCCGTGAGTATGACGATGTCAGGCTGTTGCTTGACTAGTCTGTGGGACAGCTCTCCCAACTTTGGCACAAGACCCCAGATATTAGTAAGGAGGACTTTGCAGGGTTGACAGGGCTGGGTTTGCCATTGTCGTTTCCGGTGCCTGGGTCGATGCCGGGTGGTCCGTCCGGTTTCATTCCTTTTTATTGACTTCGTAGCGGTTAGGTACAACTGAGTGGCTTGCTAGGCCATTTCAGAGGGCATGTAAGAGTTAACCACATTGCTGTGGGTCTGGAGTCACATGTAGGCCAGACCAGGTAAGGACAGCAGATTTCCTTCCCTAAAGGACATTAGTGAACCAGATGGGTTTTTACAACAATCGAGAATGGTTTCATGGCCATCATTAGACTAGCTTTTAATTCCATACTTAAGCCTCCACAGTGCCTGTGGAACTGTACCCCAGTGAGAGTCAGTGTCTATAAGGCACTAGGGGATAGTGACACTGTTAATGGAGATACTGTGTCATTGAGAGACAGTGAGATGGTTACACTGAGAAACAGTGAGACTGTGACACCAGGAGACAGTGAGACTATGACACCAGGAGACAATGAGACTGTGACAGCGGGAGACAGTGACACTTACACTGGGGACTGTGAGGCTGTTACACTGGGGGACAACAAAACAGTTACACTGGGGTGTATTGTGACTGTTCCGGTGAGAAACAGTGTGACCATTACACTGGGAAACAGTAAGACCCATTTGTTTAAAAGGACCACAGAGCTAAACAGCTAAAACATGGCTGCACATTTGCATCCCGAGAGACAGTTGCATGGAGAGATAGTGGAAGTGCTCCCTGATTCAATTAGCGAGATGGGTTTTGTCAATAGTGATGATCACAGGACATTGAGAGTCATTGTCTGTGTAACAGCCAGCACTCCCCCCATCACCGAGTGTGTCTAGTAAGCTTTGAAGATTCAACAATCCTCGCAGACGATGCTGTTTCAAACAAAGAGCTGTTCATGTGACTAACCTGCTGGCTAGACTAGGAACTGTTGAATTGTGCCTCACAGAAAGGTTTGGGGCAGACTACAATTTGAAGACAAAAGAGGAGGAACCTTTCTCCCTGTCTCTCTCTCTCAAGCAAAGTCCCAGGGACACATGGAAGCAACTTGAGCCTCAAGACAGAGGACCTCTTCAGCCTTCTGGTATCAGAGAAGCAAGTTTCAAGTGTGCATTGGGTCCCAGTGAGAACTACAAGACCACAATTCCAACCAAAGACTTTACAGCAAAACCAAAGGCAGTAACTGAATTCCATTTACTACTTCAAACCCTCCCCCTTTAATTCTTTCTCCTCCTCTCCATTTATTTCTGTGTGTGTTTATCTCGTATGCATGCTAGCTTGGTTGCGTCGCCTAATTTATAGTAATTTTAACTGAGTTAGAGTGTTACGTCTCATAAATCTACATCTTTCATGTTTAAACCTCAGCAAACCTGTCTGGTTGATTCATTTACAATTCCAATCAGAGAGCAGTGAGTAAGGATCACTGAGGTGAAGCTAAAACACTATTTTAAAAGTTAAACCCTGTCACGACCAAACCAGGAAAGGGGTCAGAGGGGAGCGTGAGACCCCTTCCTCACCCAGTCGTAACAGAAATTTGGGGGCTAGCGTCTGGATTGGACCCACAGACAAATGAGAAATTGGCAGTGGGAAATCTAATTGATCCCAATCAAAAAGAGAAAAGATTTCAATACAGGTTTTCTTGTGTTTGTGTGTGCTGGAATACCATCATGTCTGTGATGAAGCAGTAACTACCCAAGCCAGGGTGAAGTAACTTGGGATAAGTTAAAAGCACTGTCTATGGAGGAGTTGAGAATTATGGCCAGGCAGCGTGAGATCACTTGCCAAGTTTAGGCAGTCCGAACTATTAAGGCTAGTTTTTTTTCCTGAAGAATCAAAGACAGGGTTAGAAATAGGCTCAGACAGGTAATATTGGCAAAGATACAATTGGAACAGAGGAAAGAACTAAGAACAAAGAACAGTACAGCACAGGAACAGGCCATTCGGCCCTCCAAACCTGCGCCGATCTTGATGCCTGCCTAAACTAAAACCTTCTGCACTTCCGGGGTCCGTATCCCTCTATTCCCATCCTATTCATGTATTTGTCAAGATGCCTCTTAAACGTCTCTATGGTACCTGCTTCCACCACCTCCCCCGGCAACAAGTTCCAGGCACTCACCACCCTCTGTGTAAAGAACTTGCCTTGCACATTCCCTCTAAACTTTGCCCCTCGCACCTTAAACCTATGTCCCCTAGTAACTGACTCTTCCACCCTGGGAAAAAGCTTCTGACTATCCACTCTGTCCATGCCGCTTATAACTTTGTAAACCTCTATCATGTCGCCCCTCCACCTCCATCGTTCCAGTGAAGACACTCCGAGTTTATCCAACCTCTCCTCATAGCTAATGTCCTCCAGACCAGGCAACATCCTGGTAAACCTCTTCTGTACCCTCTCCAAAGCCTCCACGTCCTTCTGGTAGTGTGGCGACCAGAACTGCATGCAATATTCTAAGTGTGGCCAAACTAAGGTTCTGTACAGCTGCAGCATGACTTGCCAATTTTTATATTCTATGCCCCGACCGATGAAGGCAAGCATGCCGTATGCCTTCTTGACTACCTTATCCACCTGCGATGCCACTTTCAGTGACCTGTGGACCTGTACGCCCAGATCTCTCTGCCTAAGGGTTCTGCCATTTACTGTATACTTCCCACCTGCATTAGACCTTCCAAAATGCATTACTCGAATCAGAAGAGAAGGAAAGAGAGAAGAGGGAGAGAAAGAAAGACGGGAAGGAGAGAGAGAGAAATTTCCGGAAGGAACAGGAGGAAAGAGAGTTGAGGCGGCTTGAGTTATCTAGGGGGCGACAGAGTAACCCCAGTGAACGCATGGCTAATATGGAGAATAGTAATTTAGGGCTGTGTACTGAGTTTTAAAAATTTTCCCAACGCATTCCAAAATTCAATGAGGGAGACACAGAAGCATTTTTTGTATTTTTTGAAAAACTTGCAAGGCAGTTAAAGTGGCCGGCTGAGACCTGGACTCTGCTGCTTCAAAGTAAGCTAACAGGAAAAGCCCATGAGGTTTATTCCCTGTTGCCAGATGAGAGTTCATCAAATTATGAACTGACTAAAACTGCTCTCCTCAGGGCACATGAGCTAGTAACGGAAACCTACTGCCAGCAGTTCTGAACCCTCCGGAAAAAACCTGATCAAACTGACTTGACCTGATCAAACTGGATAATAATAAAAGCAAAATACTGCAGATGCTGAAAATCTGAAATAAAAACAAGAAATGCTGGAAATACTCAGCAGGTCTGGCAGCATTTGTGGAGAGAGAAGCAGAGTTCACGTTTCAGGTCAGTGACCCTTCATCAGAACTGGCAAATGTTAGAAATGTAAAAGGTTTTAAGCAAATAAAGCGGGAGTGGGGCAAGAGATAACAAAGGGCAAGGTGTTGATAGGACAGGGTCACAGAGAATAACTGACCAGAAGGTCATGGAGCAAAGGCAAACGGTATGTTAATGGTAGTGCAGAGAGGGTGTTAATTGACAGAAAAATAGAACAACCTGGCCCAAAGCACAAACATAAAAAAAACAGTGCGTAGGCACATGGTAAAAAAATGAATGATGAAACAAACTAAAATAAAATAAACAAATATAAATAATAAATAAGAAAAAAGAAAAAAATACCTAAAAATAAAATGTTCAGTCCGGCAGGCTGTAGAGTGTCTAATCGGTAAATGAGATGCTGTTCAAAGAACAAAGAACAGTACAGCACAGGAACAGGCCATTCGGCCCTCCAAGCCTGCGCCGATCTTGATGCCTGCCGAAACTAACACCTTCTGCACTTCCGGGGCCCATATCCCTCTATTCCCTTCCTATTCATATATTTGTCAAGATGTCTCTTAAATGTCACTATCGTATCGGCTTCCACCACCTCCCCTGGCAGCAAGTTCCAGGCACTCACCACCCTCTGTGTAAAAAAAGTTGCCTCGCACATCCCCTCTAAACTTTGCCCCTCGCACCTTAAACCTATGTTCCCCAGTAACTGACTCTTACACCCTGGGAAAAAGCTTCTGACTATCCACTCTGTCCATGCCGCTCATAACTTTGTAAACCTCTATCATGTCGCCCCTCCACCTCCGTCGTTCCAGTGAAAACAATCCGAGTTTTTCCAACCTCTCCTCATAGCTAATGCCCTCCAGACCAGGCAACATCCTGGTAAACCTCCTCTGTACCCTCTCCAAAGCCTCCACGTCCTTCTGGTAGTGTGGCGACAAGAATTGTATGCAATAATCTAAGTGTGGCCTAACTAATTGATGTTCACTGGAACACTGCAGCAATCCCAGGACAGAGATGTGAGCATGAGAGCAGTGCGGGGGGTCGGGGGGATGTTGAAATGGCCAGCAACCAGAAGCTTGCAGTCATGCTTTCGGACTGAGCGGAGGTGTTCTGCAAAGCGGTCACCCAGTCTGCGTTTGGTCTCCCCAGTGTAGAGGAGACCCAACTGTGAGCAGTGAATACAGTATACTACATTGAAAGATGGACAAGCAAATCACTGCTTCACCCGAAAGGAGTGTTTGCGGCCTTGGATAGTAAGGAGAGAGGAGGTAAAAGGGCAGGTATTACACCTCCTGCGATTGCATGGGCAGGCACTGTAGGAAAGGGAAGAGGTGTTGGGAGTAATGGAGGAGTGGACCAGGGTGCTGTGGAGGGAACGATCCCTTCGGAATGCTGACAGGGGAGGGGAGGGGAAGATGCGTTTGGTAGTGGCAACACGCTAGAGTGGCGGAAATGGTGGAGTTGGCGAGCAGTAAGCAGCTGGCTTTTGACCAGTGGTTGAGGGCCCTTGAAATGCAGCCCAGCTACGAAAACCTCAGAGAGGTAATTCTCCTCGAGGAATTTGAAAACTCTCTCCCCCACTTCATAAAAACCCATGTGGAGGAACAAAAAGTACATAGAGCGAGGCAAGCCTCAGTTCTGGCTGATGAGTTTGCTCTAATATACATTTTGGTTTCCCAAGGGAAAACCTTTCCCAGTCACCCCCACAAATCCAAAAAGGACAAAGGGTGGGAAGGTGATAGGGCCCAAGCAGTCCTGGGAGAGAAAGAAAATTTGAACACACAGGGGGCCCTCCTCCAGCTTAAAGGATAGTGCTGAATGTAGGAGTGAGACCCGGAGACCTGTGTGCTTCCATTGTAATAAGGCAGGTCATCTAAGAGCTGACTGCTGGAAACTACGGGGAAAGCCTGTAGGGTTAATCGGGGCACACCTGCTCAGTGCAGGAGAAGGGACCCTGATGGAAAGCACAGCAGAACAAGCTGTGGCTTTTACTGCAGCAGCAGTAAGACCAAGAAAAAATATGCTGTGGGTGCTCTATCCTTTTTTGGTCCAAAATGGATAACCTTACACTTGCCCGCATTGAAATCCATCTGCCACAGTTTTGCCCACTCACCTAGTCTGTCAATATCTCGTTGCAATTTTATGCTATCATCTAGACTGTCTACAATGTCACCTAACTTTGTATCATCAGCAAATTTGGATATATGACTTACTATGCCATCATTCAAGTCGTTAATGAATAATGTGAATAATTGAGGCCCCAACACAGATCCTTGCGGGACACCACTAGTTACATCCTGCCAATCGGAGTACTTACCCATTATCCCCACTCTGTCGCTTACCACTCAACCAACTTTCTAACCATGTCAATAATTTGCCCTCAACGGGCTTCTACCTTAGTTAACAGTCTCTTCTGTGGGACTTTATCAAATGCCTTCTAGAAGTCCATATAAATAACATCCATAGACATTCCCCTGTCCACTACCTTAGTCACCTCTTCAAAAAATTCAATGAGATTTGTCAGGCATGACCTTCCTGTCATGGATCCATGCTGGCTGTCCCTGATTAACTGAAATGTTTCTAGGTGTTCAGTCACCCTATCCTTGATTATAGACTCCAGCAACTTGCCCACCACAAATGTCAGGCTAACTGGTCTGTAATTTCCTTGGTTCCCGCTTTCACCCTTCTTAAAAAGTGGAGTGACATGTGCAACTTTCCAATCCAGAGGGACCACTCCTGAATCTAGGGAACTCTGAAAGACTATAGTTAGGGCATTTACAATGTGCAATATTAATATGTACAATATTAATTTCATCATATGGAACAGTACTTGAACTTTTTACTGGACATTGCACATAACTTGTTTAAAAGGACCACAGAGCTGAACAGCTAAAACATGGCTGCACATTTGCATCCTGAGAGACAGTTGCATAGAGAGACAATGGGAGTACTCCCTGATTCAATTAGCGAGATGGGTTTTGCCAGTAGTGATGATCAAAGGACATTGAGAGCCACTGTCTGTGTAATGGACAACACTCCCCCCACCACCGAGTGTGTCTAGTAAGCTTTGAAGAATCAACAACCCTCGCAGACGATGCTGTTTCAAACAAAGAGCTGGTCATGTGACTAACCTACTGGCCAGACTGGGAACTGCTGAATTGTGCCTCACAGAAAGGTTTGGGGCAGACCACAATTTGAAGACAAAAGAGAAGGAAGCTATCTCCCTGTCTCTCTCTCTCAAGCAAAATCCCAGGGACCCACGGAAGCAACTTAAGCCTCAAGACAGAGGACCTCTTCAGCCTTCTGGTACCAGAGAAGCAAGTTTGAAAGTGTGCATTGGGCCCCAGTGAGAACTACAAGACCGCAATTCCAACCAAAGACTTTACAGCAAAACTACGGACAGTAACTGAATTTCATCTACTACTTCAAACCCTCCCCCTTTAGTTCTTTCTCCTCCTCTGTATCTATTTGTGTGTTTATCTCTTGGCTGTGTCGCTTATTTTTAGTAATTTTAACTGAGTTAGAGTGTTACGGCTAATAAACTTACATTTTTCTTGTTTAAACCTAACTGAACCTCTCTGGTTGGCTCATTTACAATTACAAGTAGAGAACAGTGAGTAAGGACTCACTGAGGGGTTAAGCTAAAACACTGTTTTAAAAGTTAAATCCTGTCACGACCAGGAAAGGGGCCAGAGGGGAGCCTGAGACCCCTTCCTCAGCCAGTCGTGACAGAAATTGGGAGACAGTGAGACTGTTAGACTGAGAAACAGAGAGACTGTGGCACTGGGGGACAGTGAGACTGTGGCACTGGGGGACTGTGAGGCTGTTGCACTGGGGGACAGTGAGACTGTTGCACCGAAAAAAAGAAAGACGGTTAGACTGAGAAACAGTGAAACTGCTATTAACAACTTTCTGAGAACAAAGGAAATTAATAAAATACTGTATTCTAAACATTCATAATTAGGAAACTGTGTCCATGGTGATGCAGTAGTTTTTTTATTTAAAGTAGTCTGGACAAACATGAAGCAAGCATATTTTAGTGATGGAGTGAAACTTTGGACAAACACAATGACGATTTGATGGCAGACCGAAAAATTGAACTTTGGCAAATATCAGAACACCAAACATTTGAACTAACAAAGTCTGTGTCCAAGTGGGATCTTTGCATTTGAGATATTTGCACGGATTGAACCTGTCTTCGGGGTGGTGTTGTCGATAATGCAGTGGGGACTCTAACAGAGTGAGCTGATCTCACTCTTGGTGCAACCCCACTTACAGCAAGCGTTGGACAGACCCACCACCACATCCCTCCCCTTCCTATCAGTGCTTCTCAATGCCTCCAACACATCATCGGAAATGCTCCTCCTGTTCCGCGTCTCACCCCCGAATCCCACCAGGACTTTCCAGCTCTCAGGCTCGGAGTTGGTGACATCACCAGCAAGATTCCAGTTGTTGGGATTAGCATCTTGCATTGTCTGTTCCAAGTGGGTTAAGGACTCAGGAATATCTGGAAGAGAAACAGACCACAATCCTTAACACATGCGTAAATTCAACATTAAATCTTCTGCAAAAAAGCCAGTTTGCAGCAAATTGCTGTCTTCAGGATTTCAAATCTTCCCCAGCACATTTAGAAGAATCACAGAGGCCGGAGGAGCTCATTCAGCCCCACTAACCTGTTTCACTCTTCAATGAGACCATGGCTTATCTATGACTTACTGAGGGAAGTGAGAGATGCAGGAATATGCTCATTGCGCCCCAAGCCTCAGTGAGAGCTACCAGCTGGCTCCTCCTCACCCATGAGGCTGTTATTTATATGTGAATCCAGGCACTGAGCTGACGGAATATTCAACCACAGGTGCCAACATATTCGAGTTCTACTCTGTTCTGAACAGACACACACACACACACAAAGACTCTCATACACACACACTCTTGGCAGGAGAAGTTACCACTGGACAGTGAATGAGAGAGAGACCTCTGTCTGAACTTACCCCTTCATAACCCAGGCTGCTGGGAGGAATTATATATCCCTTGTTCCTGTCCCAGGTGAGATAAGCTAACAATTTAATTCAAATAATCCTCTCAATCAGTTGCTTTTCTGACAGTTTTTATAGTCTGTGAATTAGTTGCAAGATGATTAACTGCATTTGATAATATCTGTGGTGCGGTTTGGATTATTTATAAACCTCAGTGCTGCTGCTCTGACCTCGCTTCACTATATCTCATCTCAAAACGTGGCAGTGAACTCACCCCACACTTCAGCCTCCCACCTCCCCACGTGCCAAAAATCAGTTCAGAAAACCTGCAGCAATAGATTGACAGAAGCCCACGAGCAAGGCTTGATCCCTATTCAACTTTAACCGTATCAGATCTGACACAACAGAACTAACAGTCACAAGACCAGGAGCGAGTGCACTAATCAAACATGACAGAACTCTGAGGAAATCCTAAAATAAAAGCAAAATTACTGCAGATGCTGGAAATCTGAAATAAAAATAAATGCTGAAAATACAGAACTCATTCTGTTCTGATAAAAGGTCACTGCCCTGAAACGTTAACTCTGCTTCTCTCTCCACAGATGCTGCCAGACCTGCTGAGTATTTCCAGCACTTTCTGTATTAATCTGCACTGGGGAGTTGCCCTCACACAATGCTCGACTTTCTTTTTCGCTCACATGCTGGGTAGATCTCACCCTCCCCGCAGGGACAGCGCGCATCAGCTGGGCACAGAGAGGAGACCCTGGCAGGAGGATCAGAGCTCTCTGAGGAAACCCACTGCCTACTCCTTCCCAGGAGGCAGGTAATCCACTGGGATGGTTACCAGCAGCTAATCCACTGGGATCGTTACCAGCAGGTAATCCACTGGGATCGTTACCAGCAGGTAATCCACTGGGATCGTTACCAGCAGGTAATCCACTGGGATGGTTACCAGCAGCTAATCCACTGGGATCGTTACCAGCAGGTAATCCACTGGGATGGTTACCAGCAGCTAATCCACTGGGATCGTTACCAGCAGGTAATCCACTGGGATGGTTACCAGCAGGTAATCCACTGGGATCGTTACCAGCAGGTAATCCACTGGGATGGTTACCAGCAGCTAATCCACTGGGATCATTACCAGTAGGTAATCCACTGGGATCGTTACCAGCAGGTAATCCACTGGGATGGTTACCAGCAGGTAATCCACTGGGATGGTTACCAGCAGCTAATCCACTGGGATCATTACCAGCAGGTAATCCACTGGGATCATTACCAGCAGGTAATCCACTGGGATCATTACTAGCGGGTTACCCATCTGCTGGAGTTTCCGCTCTGCACCCTGCTGAGTAACATTTAATGAGTAGGTCTTGCAAACAAACTGCTTGCCTGATAATTTTTACCTTCTGTATTTATCCCAGTCCTTTTCCATCTGGAGCCTCCGCAGGTGAAAATGACAGCCCGGATAAACTCTCTCCCACAGAGTTTCACTCCGAGAACAGGATTCCGAGCATCAGACTTCAGCTGGAATTCTGAGATGAACAGCCAGACCGTCAGGGTAAACCAAAGCTTCTGCATCATGGGGCCCCTGCTTTCTTATCCTGCGAGACTGAGAATGTGAAAGTGAGTAGAGAGAGAATAGGGAGAGAGAGTGAGGAAAGAGAGCAAGAAGAGAGAGATCGAGGAGACAGAGCAAGGGTGAGAGTTGACAGTTGTGGTGAGACTCTCTCTGTGCTCCCCTTGCTTGGAGTGCACTCTATTTAAACCCTTGTTACATCTGATAAACAGATGTAATTACAGAGCTGTCACAACTCATAACAGGAGACTGATGGTTTAATAAGCAGCGTCAAGACCACTGTAAAGGTCTCGGCTAGTGAGGAGGAGACCGACATACTGTGTTTAATACCAAACACATGTCTCCATTGTAAGTTATCAAACATGATAATAAAACCCATTTTCATCAAACACACATAAAGCAAAAGTCCTTAAAAATAGAAAACCCAGAGATCAGTTATGATTTGTCAGAAGTTGAGACCCCACAGCTCACATCTCATATTTCATCACAAACCTTTGTTTAAAATATTTGTACAATTCTTTACCCCACTCTCAGATTCTTGTTGGGCGGCCAGTTCCTCGGCCCCCAGCCTATACCTCACTGGACGGACCGGTCTTCCTGTATTACCCTAACACAGCAACATATTCCTCTGTGGAGGCAAGCTGCAATCCTATCCTTACACACAGCGTCCAGCAGAAGTCACTAAGAAAGAACATGGGGATTGTAACTCTCCCTGTGAGGCAGCAACTGAACAGGTGGGGGTTTCACATCGATCCACAGACTGGCATTTATATCAGGTATTATCACATTGTTCAGAAAAAACCCAGCCATGAAGAAGAAAGCTGTAGGCTGCAGGAAGATATGAATGGACTAGTCAGGTGGCTGGAACAGTGGCAAATGGAGTTCAATCTGGAGAAGTGTGAGGTCATGCATTTGGGGAAAAAAGCTAACAAGGCACGGGAATACACAATAAATGGTAGGATTTTGAGAAGTGTAGAGCAACAGAGGGACCTTGGGAAGCGTGTCCACAGATCCTGAAGGTGGTCAAGAAGGCATACGGGATACTTGGCTTTATTAGGCAAGGCATAGAATATAAGCTGGAAAGTTATGCTGAAACTGTATAGCACACTAGTTGGGCTACAGCTGGAGTACTGCGGGCAGTTTTGATCACCACACTATAGGAAAGATGTGATTGCAGTAGAGAGGGTACAGAGGAGGTTTACAAGGATGTTGCCTGGAATGGAGAATTTTAGTTATGAGGAAAGATGGGATAGGCTGGGGTCTTTTTTTAAAGTTGTTCAAGGGATCCCTAATTGCCCTCGAGAAGGTGGTGGTGAGCTGCCTTCTTGAAACGTTGAAGTCCATTTGGGGTAGGTACACCCACCGTGCTGTTAGGAAGAGAGTTCCAGGATTTTGACCCAGTGACAGTGAAGGAACGACGATATAGCTCCAAGGCAGGATGGTGTGTGACTTGGAGGGGAACTTGCAGGTGGTGGTGTTCCCATGCATCTACTGCCCTTGTCCTTCTAGTTGGTAGAGGTCGCGGGTTTGGAAGGTGCTGTCTAAGGAGCCTTGGTGCATTGCTGCAGTGTATCTTGTAGATGATACACACTGCTGCCACTGTGCATCGGTGGTGGAGGGAGTGAATGTTTGTGGATGAGGTGCCAATCAAGATGGGCTGCTTTGTCCTGGATGGTGTCGAGCTTCTTGAGTGTTGTTGGAGCTGCCCCCATCCAGGCAAGTGGAGAGTATTCCATCACACTCCTGACTTGTGCCTTGTAGATGGTGGACAGGCTTTGGGGAGTCAGGAGGTGAGTTATTCGCTGCAGGATTCCTAGCCTCTGACCTGCTCTTGTAGCAACAGTATTTATATGGCTACTCCAGTTCAGTTTCTGGTCAATGGTAGCCCCCCAGGATGTTGATAGTGGGAGATTCAGTGATGGTAATGCCATTGAATGCCAAGGGGCGATGGTTAGATTCTCTCTTGTTGGAGATGGTCATTGCCTGGGTCTTGGGTGGCACGAATGTTACTTGCCACTTATCAGCCCAATCTTGGATATTGTCCAGGTCTTGCTGCATTTCTACACAGACTGCTTCAGTATCTGAGGAGTCGCGAATGGTGTTGAATATTGTGCAATCATCAGCGAACATCCCCACTTCTGACCTTACGATTGAGGGAAGGCCTTTGATGAAGCAGCTGAAGATGGTTGGGCCTAGGACACTTCCCTGAGGAACTCCTGCAGTGATGTTCTGGAGCTGAGATGATTGACCTCCAACAACCACAACCATCTTCCTTTGCGCTAGGTATGACTCCAACCAGCAGAGAGTTTTCCCCCTGATTCCCATTGACCCCAGTTTTGCTAGGGCTCCTTGATGCCATACTCGGTCAAATGTTGCCTTGATGTCAAGGGCAGTCACTCTCACCTCACCTCTTGAGTTCAGCTCTTTTGTCCGTGTTTGAACCAAGGTTGTAATGAGGTCAGGAGCTGAGTGGCCCTGGCGGAACCCAAACTGAGTGTCACTGAGCAGGTTATTGCTAAGCAAGTACTGCTTGATAGCACTGTTGATGACACCTTCCATCACTTTACTGATGATTGAGAGTAGACTGATGGGGAGGTAATTGGCCGGGTTGGATTTGTCCTGCCTTTTGTGTACAGGACATACCTGGGCAATTTTCCACATTGCAGGGTAGATGCCAGTGTTGTAGCTGTACTGGAACTGCTTGGCTAGGGGCACGGCAAGTTCTGGAGCACAGGTCTTCAGTACTATTGCCGGAATATTGTCAGGGCCCCATAGCTTTTGCAGTATCCAGTGCCTTCAGTTGTTTCTTGATATCACGCGGAGTGAATTGAATTAGCTGAAGTCTGGCATCTGTGATGCTGGGGACTTCAGGAGGAGGCCGAGATGGATCATCAACTCGGCACTTCTGGCTGAAGATTGTTGCAAATGCCTTATCTTTCGCACTGATGTGCTGGGCTCCCCCATCATTGAGGATGGGAATATTTGTGGAGCCACCTCCTCCAGTTAGTTGTTTAATTGTCCACCACCATTCACGGCTGGATGTGGCAGGACTGCAGAGCTTAGGTCTGATCTATTGGTTATGGGATCGCTTAGCTCTGTCCATCGCATGCCGCTTACGCTGTTTGGCACGCAGATAGTCCTGTGTTGTAGCTTCACCAGGTTGACACTTCATTTTGAGGTATGCCTGGTGCTGCTCCTGGCATGCCCTCCTGCACTCTTCATTGAATCAGGGTTGGTCTCCTGGCTTGATGGTAATGGTAGAGTGGGGGATATGCCGGGCCATGAGGTGACAGATTGTGGTTGAGTACAATTCTGCTGCTGCTGATGGCCCACAGCGCCTCATGGATGCCCAGTTTTGCATTGCTAGATCTGTTTGAAATCTATCCCATATAGCACGGTGGTAGTGCCACACAACACGATGGACAGTATCCTCAATGTGAAGATGGGACGTGGTCTCCACAAGGACTGTGCGGTGGTCACTCCTACCAATACAGTCATGGACAAATGCATCTGCAACAGGCAGATTGGTGAGGACGAGATCAAGTATGTTTTTCCCTCTTGCTGGTTCCCTCACCACCTGCCGCAGACCCAGTCTAGCAGCTATGTCCTTTAGGACTCTGCCAGCTCGGTGAATACTGCTGCTACCGAGCCACTCTTGGTGATGGACATTGAAGTCCCCCACCCAGAGTACATTCTGTGCCCTTGCCATCCTTAGTGCTTCCTCCAAGTGGTGTTCAACATGGAGGAGTACTGATTCATCAGCTGAGGGAGGGCGGTAGGTAGTAATCAGTAGGAGGTTACCTTGCCCATGTTTGACCTGATGCCATGAGACTTCATGGGGTCCGGAGTCGATGTTGAGGACTCCCAGGGCAACTCCCTCCCGACTGTATACCACTGTCCCGCTACCTCTGCTGGGTCTGTCCTGCCGGTGGGACAGGACATACCCAGGGATAGTGATTGCAGTGTCTGGGACATTGTCTGTAAGGTATGATTCCGTGAGTATGACTATGTCAGGCTGTTGCTTGACTAGTCTGTGGGACAGCTCTCCCAACTTTGGCACAAGCCCCCAGATGTTAGTAAGGAGGACTTTGCAGGGTTGACAGGGCTGGGTTTGCCGTTGTCGTTTCCGGTGCCTGGGTCAATGCCGGGTGGTCCGTCCGGTTTCATTCCTTATTGACTTTGTAGTGATTAGATACAACTTGCTGGCTGATTTCCGAGCTATTTTGACTGATTGAAAGTTGAAGTGGTATCAGACTCCCAGTTCTCTAACAGATCATTTTCTGTATTACTCTGTCCCACTAATCGGTTCAAACGCTGCAGGCTGCCAACACTGCCTTGTGTTCAGGGTTCATGAATTTACGCAGCAAACAGTGCACTAGCCTCAAATTCATTCTGTACCCCATATTTTAAATAAACCCTGTAAACTCAAAGAGGTTCACTGTCAAAGAAAGAGCAATAGAAAGAGGCATGAAAGAGAGAGATAGAGAAATAGATACAGAGGGAAACACAGGATAAAAAGACAGAAGGAGAGGAAGAGAGAGGGATACATGAATGTAGACAGCGAGAGAGGAAGGACGTTAACTCTGTTTCTTTCACCACTGATGCTGCCTGACCTGATGAGCATTTCCAGCATTTTCTATTTTTATCTCTGATAGTGTCCCTGATTATCAGACTGACACACACAACCCACCTGCTATCTACAGACAGAAAAAAGGCTTTCGTCACAAGCTATTCTTCAAATCAGTGTTCAGTCTGTGCACATTGAGACCAACATGATCAGAATTGACGCAGTATTTCATTAATGAGATGTCTCACTCAGGGCCCCTGATGGTGAAAGCAATAGAGACAGAGGCACATATAGACAGAGATGGAGAGAAGGCAGAGACATATAGACAGATAGAAAACAGGAGAACAGAGAAAGGGTGAGAGAGGGGGAAAGAAAGACAGAGAGCGAGGGGCTCCACTGGTCTGTCCTGCAGTTTATGTCCCAAGTGAGTCTTCTCCCACCCTACTATATTGGATCTTTACAGCACATCCTTCTATTCCTTTCTGCCTCATGTACTTACCTAGATTCCCCTTAAATATGTCTGTGCTGTTCACCTCAATCACTCCACGTGGTAGTGAGTTCCACATTCTCACCACTCTCTCATCCAGGATCTCATCATTAAGGTAATCGCACTTTAACAAGGTGCAAACAGCTGATTGAATCTGTGTGAAGATCCGATCAGCAGAGCCTTTGAAACGGTGAAGTACACGGTTATTGTTTGTTCTTGTCAGTCTCTCGAAACGAGTTTGACGTCTGCCAGGCTTCATGATTTGTGTGTCATCAGGTGACTCAGCAGCCAATCCTGGAGCCACAGGCCTTTGGGCAGAGAGGACAGGAGTTGCCCTGAGGGAGGAGGGTTCTCAAGCCTCCACTTTCATCACTTCTTCACAGCAGAGTTTATACGTTTGGTTTCTGACTGTGTTGCGGCTTGTTAGATGTTAGATGAGGCACCACCACATGATTCACTGTGGCAAGTTGCTCCCACACACCAGTGTCAATTTGTCCCCTTTTCAATGAGGCCTTCAGAATGTCCTTAAAATGTTTTCTTTGACCTGCTTGAGATCGGGCGCCATCTGTAAGTTATGAGAAGAAGATCTGCTTCGGAAGCAGATTATTTAGCCCGTGGATGCAGTGTCCAGACCAGTGGAGCTGATTTCACATGATCATGGTTGCGATGCTGGAAGAATTGGCTTCGGTGAGGATGCTGGAGTTTGTTCACCTGTCTTCCCACTTGACTTTGAGTATCCTGCAGCTCAAACACCAAGTTGTGTAATTTTTTGGAAGGCTGCCCTAGCACAACTGATTCTGTGCAGAATCTCTACTTCGAAGGTGACCTTTTGAGAAAGGTCGCTGCTGAGATATGAGAAGTGTTCAATGGTTCAATGATTTCCAAAGTCTCCCCTCAATAACAATAGCTGGAGATGTGGGTGTGCAGGGGGAGGGCTGATGGACGATTCTGGACTTGCTGATGTTGAGTGAGAGACTAACCCTTTTGTATGCGGAGTTGAAGAGGTTGAGGGTGGTCTGAATGTACTTGTAGTGTGGGCCACAACTGCACAGTGTTGGCATATTGTAAGTTGTGAATGTGCTGGAGGGTCACCTTAATCTTGGCTCTCAGCCTGTTGAGGTTGAAAAGGTTCCCGTTGAGTCGAAACTCAATCATAACCCCTTGTGGAATTTGGTCACAAATGAATTCTATGACCAAGCTGAGGTAGATAGTGAAGAGAGTAGGTGCTGTCACACAGCCTTGCTTGACGACCGTCTGGATATGAAAGGGCTCGGTCTCCTTTCCATTGCACAGGATGGTTGCTGTCATACCGTCATGCAGAAGTTGCGGAACAGTAACAAATTTTGCTGGACATCCTAGTCTCTGGAGAACTTTCCAATGGGCTTCACGATTGATGGAGTCAAATGACTTTGACAGATCAATAAAGGCCATGTAGAGTTCTTTACATTGTTCCAGACTTTTTTCCTGAATTTGCCGAGCAACAAAGAGCATGCCTGTGGTTCGCCTGGATACCAGAAAGCACATCGAATCTCCGGAAGCAAGTCGTCGCCGATGGGTAGGAGGTGGTTCTGGACAGAAGGGATATAATAGATTTATCACTCTTCTTAAAAGGTGAGACAATGATGACATTGCAGAACTCGGGAAATAGTGCCTCATCTTTCCAGATTTGTGTAAAAAGGTCTGAGAGTTTGAGCGAGAGTTCACGACCACCAGCTTTATAGATCTCTGCAGGAATGTTGTCCAGACCACACGCCTTGTTGTTCTGCATCTGTTGAATAGTCTTTTGTAGCTCAGCAACTGTTGGCAGCATACCAAATTTGATCTCTCAAACAGTTGAAGGGGGGCAGTGGTGCAGTGGTAATGTCACTGGACCAGTAATTCAGGAGGCCCAGGCTAATGTCTTGGGGATATGGGTTCAAATCCCACCATGGCAGCTGGTGGAATTTAAATTCACTTAATTAAAAAGAAAATATGGAATTGAAAACTAGTCTCAGTAATGGTGCCATGAAACTATCATTGATTGTTGTAAAAACCTATCTGATTCACTAATGTCCTTATCTAGTCTGGCCTGCATGTTACTCCAGACCCACAGTAATGCGGTTGACTCTTAACTGCCCTCTGAAACGATCTAGCAAGCCACTCAGTTGTCAGGGCCAGTTATTGATGGGCAACAAATGCTGGCCTTGCCAGCAACACCCACATCCCCTGAGACAATTAAATCCATTGAAGTATTTTATTTTTGTCTGATACTGTAGACTCCCAATTTGAAGGTTCTGGTACTGCTCCTTCCAACAGTCTCAGATAGCTGCATCGTCTTTGAGAAGGGGTATTGCCGTCTTCAGCTCAGAGAGGGGAGGGACCATTTGTTTTTGGTCCATAGATGGTCTGGGGCCTGGATAAAGTTGTGCAGGTCTGTGTAACATTGGATTTCATTGGCCTTCCCTACCCACCACTTATTCTTGATGACAGGCATCATTCTCTGATTGGAGTAGTAAATATTCTTCTCATTTCTGTTGTAATGTAGGATGATTTTGACATATAATGAAGGCTTGGTGTTTCCGATCGTGAGTTTTTCATTCAGGTTGAACCAGTCTTGGTGCCTGTAAGTTTCAAACCCGAAGATCTGGGCATAGGTTTCTTGGATTGCAGATTTAATCTTGTCCCAAAGCCCTTCCATATCGTTGGAACCTGTGAGAGCAAGATGGGAAGAAAGTTGCATTTGGAATTGTTGTTTGGTTTTTATATCCTGTAGAATGCGGTAGAAATCTTCTCCTAGATTTCTTTTGAGGATCTTCGGGGTCTGGGTGCCAGCTGTATGCTCATGGTGGAGTGTCCAAGTCTGTGGTCTGTCCAGCAGTCATTTGTACCCTGCATGGTACGTGCACATCCTTTCTATCCCAGACTCGGACAATGACCTAGTCCAGGAGGTGCCAATTCTTGGATCGGGGGTGTTTCCACACTGTCTTGTATTTATTTTTCTGATGAAAGAGTGTGTTTGTGATGGTGAGCCCATGTTCAGTGCACTTGGTGTGAAGGAGGATACAGTTGGCATTTGATTTCCCCATTCCTGCTTTCTCGATGGAGCCCTTCCAGACCATGTAGCTGTATCTGACTCCGGCATTACAATCTCCCAGTGGAATCATTCGTCTTGTTTTGGGACGACTGCCAATACAAAATCCAAATCTGCATAAAAAAGCTCTTAGACTTTGTCAGTAGAATTGAGTGTCGGAGCAGAAGCTCTAATGATTGTGGCCCAAGGGCCGTCACTAAGCTGAAGGCATAGTGTCAATGAGCCATTCGTTAATGTCAATTGGAAGCTCTTTAAGTATATCTGTGATTCTATTTTTGATCGTGAACCCAGCTCCGTGGATTCACCCCCTCCATAGTCTGATACAAACTGATCTCCAAACATTCATAGAAATAAAGAACAGACTAACTTCACAACACTGGATCTCATTATCTCTATACATATATTTATAGCAAGTGCATCTTCATCCCACAGTGTCTCCTTGTGCTGCTCTTAAACCTGCCCTGCTGTTGCACTGAGGCCCATGGGCACCATCACTGCTTCCCTGCTCTGTGGTATCACGATCCTTTAGGGACTGAGTTAGAACCCATCTCAGGGCTTGTGAGTCCCAGCCATTTACTTTGTCACTACAGCTATGGAGGTAGCTTGCTCTTGTATCCTGACTTCAACATAACATCACCCATCAGACATCTGAGGGGCAGCTGGAACAGTCACACAAGCTGTGCTTCAGGAGACAGGCTAGCAGGCTATGGTTGGTGATGTGGGGGGAGGGGGTTCATGCTAATTTATAGTCCCTCCTAATGTGAAATGATTCCTTGCTCATAATCACCGTTCTTTCTGTCATTTAACTTTCTACCTCCAGTTTAACTAAATGGTGTAGTTAGAATATTAATAATTATTCATATTTGTTAAAATTATTTATCAAATTAATTAAGTGCCCAACTTTTACAGACCCACATGGAATACAGAGTGTGTGAGCATCCTGGGATTGCCAGAACACCCCATACACTAGCTCTTTTTTTACTCATTCATGGGATGTGGGCATCGCTGGCTAGGCCAGCACTTGTTGCCCATCCCTAATTGCCGTCAAGAAGCTGGTGGTGAGCTGTCTTCTTGCACCGCTGCAGTCCTTGTGGTCTAGGTACACCCACAGTGCTGTTACTAAGGGAGTTCCAGGATTTTGACCCAGTGACATGGAATCAATGGCGATAGAGACCCAAGTCGGGATGATATGTGACTTGGAGGGGAAATTGCAGATAGTGATGTTCCCATGTGCCTGCTGCCTTTGTCCTTTTAGGTGGTAGAGGCTGTGAGTTTGGAAGGTGCTGTTGAAGGATGCTTGGCAAGTTGCTGCAGTGCATCTTGTATTTTTTTTTATTTCCAAAATATACTTTATTCATAAAAATCTGTAAAAATTACATTGCCAAACAGTTTCCAAACAGCACCAAAAAATACAAACATTGCAAGGGAGATCAGTTTCCTTCAATACTGTCATGAGTTTCTTCCCAACCCTTCCGTTTCACAATTGTCATGTCAATTACAGTTTTACATTTACAGCAATTGAGAATATTAACGATACAGTTCGAGGGGTTTCCCATTGATCCAGCCCCTCAGTTCAGCTTGGTGGGGGGACCTTACACTGTGGTCTTTCCCCATTGAGCCTTTGCTGCGGCTGCCCCAAGCTTTAGTACGTCCCTCAGCACGTAGTCCTGGACCTTGAAATGTGCCAGTCTGCAACATTCGGTGGTGGACAACTCTTTGCGCTGGAAGACCAGCAAGTTTCGGGCAGACCAAAGGGCGTCTTTCACCGAATTGATAGTCCTCCAGCAGCAGTTGATGTTTGTCTCGGTGTGCGTCCCTGGGAACAGCCCGTAGAGCACAGACTCCTGTGTTACAGAGCTGCTTGGGATGAACCTTGACAAAAACCACTGCATCTCTTTCCACACCTGCTTTGCAAAGGCACATTCCAGGAGGAGGTGGGCGACCGTCTCTTCCCCACCACAGCCACCGCGGGGGCACTGTGCGGAGGGGGCGAGACTTCGGGTGTGCATGAAGGATCTGACGGGGAGGGCCCTTCTCACCACCAGCCAAGCTACGTCTTGGTGCTTGTTTGAAAGTTCTGGTGATGAGGCAGTGCATCTTGTATATGGTAGAAACTGCTGCCACAGTGTCCCAGTGTTGGAGGGAGTGAATGCACAGATCCCCTCCTATCCTGAAGTGTGAACTCTCCTCAGGGTACAGTTGCCCTTCCTGACTCTCCCTGGGATATAATGCCCCAGAGAGTTTTCCTGAATTTCTCATTGCTCCTAGGACTGTTTGAGACAGTGTGAAGGAGCTCCTGAATAATTATAGCAGACACAGCCTTGGTCTCTTATCATTCTCTGATAGTTGCTTCTGTGACATTTGTGGTTATAACTGAGTAAAATGTCATTCTGTGACTTGATAAGAAACATGTTTTTTATGGAACAAGATGGCTGGACCAGGCGTGCAGGATAAAAACTAGGACAAAAGGCAACAGCAAGGTGACATTTAATAAGTGCTCTTTCCAGATAATATGCAAATATCTCTTTAATTAAAATTGGTTGGGTCTGTGCTGCAGAAAGTTAGGCTCATATACATAAGAATGTTCAGGAATACACAGAGTGTTAACTCCAAAAAGACTTTTCCAAATCATCTCCACCTACCCAAGCTAATCTCTCAAATCCTTGCTCTCCCCAGAAGCATTCCTAGCCTTAGAGTCATAGAGTTCTGCAGCACAGAAACAGGCCCTTCAGCCCATCCTGTCCGTGCCGGCCATCAAGCACCTAACTATTCTAATCCCATTTCCCAGCACTTGGCCCGTAGCCTTGTATTCTATGGCCTTTCAAGTGCTCATCTAAATACTTCTTAAATGTTGTGAGGGTTCCTGCCTCTACCACCCCTTCAGACAGTGTGTTCCAGATTCCAACCACCCTCTGGGTAAAAATGTTTTCCTCAAATTCCCTCTAAACCTCCTGCCCCTGACATTAAATCTATGTCCCCTGGTTATTGATCCCTCCACTAAGGGAAAAAGTTTCTTCCTATCTATCCTATCAATGCCCCTCATAATTTTGATTACCTCAATCAGGTTCCCCCTCAGCCTTCTCTGCTCTAAGGAAAACAACCCTAGCCTATCCAGTCTCTCTTCATAGCTGAAATGCTCCAGCCCAGGCAACATCCTGGTGAATCTCCTCTGCACCCTCTCCAGTGCAATCACATCCTTCCTATAATGTGGCGACCAGAACTGTACACAGTACTCCAGCTGTGGCCTAACTAGCGTTTTATACAGCTCCATCATAACCTCCCTGCTCTTATATTCTATGCCTCGGCTAATATAAAGGAAAGTAGCCCACATGCTTTCCCAACCACCTTATCTACCAGTGCTGCTGCCTTCAGTGACCTATGGACAAGTACACCAAGGTCCCTCTGACCCTCTGTACTTCCTAGGGTCCTACCATCCATTGTATATTTTCTTGCCTTGTTACTCTTCCCAAAATGCATCACCTCACACTTCTCAGGATTAAATTCCATTTGCCACTGCTCTGCTCATCTTACCGGCCCATCTATATCCTAATCTATATCCTGTAACCTAAGGATTTCCTCCTCACTATTTACGACACGACCAATTTTCATGTCATCTGCGAACTTACTGATCATACCTCCTCTTTTCACATCTAATCATTAATGTACACGACAAACAGCAAGGGTCCCAGCACCAATCCCTGTGGTACACCACTGGTCACAGCCTTCCAATCGCAAAAACAACCCTCGACCATTACCCTCTGCCTCCTGCCACTAAGCCAATTTTGGATCCAATTTGCCAAATTGCCCTGGATCCCATGGGCTCTTACCTTCTTAAACAATCTCCCATGCGGAACCTTATCAAAAGCCTTACTGAAGTCCATGTAGACTACATCAACTGCTTTATCCTCATCTACACATCTAGTCACCTCCGAAAAATTCAATCAAGTTTGTTAGTCTTGCAATTATATTAGCATTCCTGTACAAATCTTCACATCCTGTTCTCATGTTTTAATCCTATGTTCACATTTATAATGAGAACTGCCCAGCCATGGCTGCTGGATTCTCAATTTTCTGGGCTTTCTGAAAAATGGTTTAATTTTTCACATTTCCCATGGAAATTCCTCATGTAAATAAGAAAGTGAGTTTAAAAATTAACAAAATGACACATTTCACCATGTCGATGTTTGGTGGGTTTGGTGTTGGATTGTTTTGGGGGCCATTTGAAGTTGGAGGTTTTTTAGCATTTGCTATTTCGGATCAAAGGGTTTTTGTGGCTGGTACTTGGAGGTGGTGACACACAGACTGACAATGTGGAGCTCTGCTCCCACCTAGTGGTTGCCTGCTGGTACTGTGCGCACTCCAAGTTTAGATTAGATTAGATTAGATTAGAGATACAGCACTGAAACAGGCCCTTCGGCCCACCGAGTCTGTGCCGAACATCAACCACCCATTTATACTAATCCTACACTAATCCCATATTCCTACCAAACATCCCCACCTGTCCCTATATTTCCCTACCACCTACCTATACTAGTGACAATTTATAATGGCCAATTTACCTATCAACCAGCAAGTCTTTTGGCTTGTGGGAGGAAACCGGAGCACCCGGAGAAAACCCACGCAGACACAGGGAGAACTTGCAAACTCCACACAGGCAGTACCCGGAATCGAACCCGGGTCCCTGGAGCTGTGAGGCTGCGGTGCTAACCACTGCGCCACTGTGCCGCCCTTATTCTGTGATTGACGAGAAGCATGTAAATCACTGGGTTAAATAATATGCTGCCAGTGATAAAACAACAGCATTCACCACTGGCCTTAAAAAAAACTGCCCTAAAAGATCTAGTGGCTGCAGACATGAATCCAGGATGGTGTGTTGCCTCCCTGGTGCCAGGGTCAAGGATGTCATTGAACAACTGCAGAGCATCCTGAATGGGGAGGGTGAACAGCCAGCAGTCGTGGTCCACATTGTACCAACGGCATAGGTAGAAAGAGGGATGTGGTCCTGCAGAAAGAGTTTACTGAACTAGGTAAGAAATTAACAAGCAGGACCTCAAAAGTAGCAATCTCCAGATTACTCTCAGTGCCACGCACAAGTGAGCATAGAAATAGAAGGATGAGGCAGATGAATGCGTGGCTGGAAAGATGGTGCAGGAGGAAGGGCTTCCGATTCCTGGGACATTGGGACCAGCTCTGGGGGAGATGGGATCTGTACAGGCCGGACGGGTTGCACCTGAACAGAGCTGGGACTGAGTTCCTTGCGGGACGTTTTTCTTGTGCTGTTGGGGAGGGTTTAAACTAGTTTGGCAGGGGGATGGGGACCTTCGGGTAGACTCAGTTGGGACAAAATCAGAAATGAAAATGGAAGGCAGAAAATTAATGGATGAATCTGGAAGACAGAGGAAACAAAGGTTATAAAATAAAAGAAAGGGTTTGGCAGTGTTCAAGGGCATCTATTTCAATGCAAGGAGTATAGCAAATAAAACCGATGAGCTGAGGGCACAGATAGACACGTGACAGTATGATATCATAGCTATTACAGAAACATGGCTTAAGGAGGGACAGGAATGGCAGCTCAACGTTCCTGGTTACAGGGCTTTCAGATGCGATAGTTCCTGTGAGGAAGAAAGACAAGTTTGGCAAGTTTTGGGAAGCTTGGATAATGCGGGATATTGTGCGCCTAGTCAAAAAGAAAAAGGAAGCATTTGTAAGGGCTGGAAGGCTGGGAACAGATGAAGCACTTGAGGAACATAAAGACAGTAGGAAGGAACTTAAGCAAGGAGTCAGGAGGGCTAAAAGGGGTCATGAAAAGTCATTGGCAAACAGGATTAAGGAAAATCCCAAGGCTTTTTATACATATATAAAGAGCAAGAGGGTAACCAGGGAAAGGGTTGGCCCGCTCAAGGACAGAGATGGGAATCTATGTGTGGAGCCAGAGGAAATGGGCAAGGTGCTAAATGAGTACTTTGCATCAGTATTCACCAAAGAGAAGGACTTGGTGGATGATGAGCCGAGGGAAGGGAGTGCAGATAGTCTCAGTCATCTCATTATCAAAAAGGAGGAGGTGTTGGGTGTCTTGCAAAGCATTAAGGTAGATAAGTCCCCAGGGCCTGATGGGATCTACCCTATAATACTGAGGGAGGCAAGGGAAGAAATTGCTGGGGCCTTGACAGAAATCTTTGCATCCTCATTGGCTACAGGTGAGGTCCCAGAGGACTGGAGAATAGCCAATGTTGTTCCTTTGTTTAAGAAGTGGGGTAAGGATAATCCAGGAAATTATAGGCCGGTGAGCCTTACGTCAGTGGTAGGGAAACTATTAGAGAGGATTATTCGGGACGGGATTTACTCCCATTTGGAAACAAATGAACTTATTAGCGAGAGACAGCATGGTTTTGTGAAGGGGAGGTCGTGTCTCACTAATTTGATTGAGTTTTTTGAGGAAGTGACGAAGATGATTGATGATGGAAGGGCAGTGGATGTTATCTATATGGACTTTAGTAAAGCCTTTGACAAGGTCCCTCATGGCAGACTGGTACAAAAGGTGAAGTCACACAGGATCAGAGGTGAGCTGGCAAGATGGATACAGAACTGGCTCGGTCATAGAAGACAGAGGGTATCAGTGGATGGGTGTTTTTCTGAATGGAGGGATGTGACTAGTGGTGTTCTGCAAGGATCAGTGCTGGGACCTTTGCTGTTTGTAGTATATATAAATGATTTGGAGGAAAATGTAGCTGGTCTGATTAGTAAGTTTGCGGACGACACAAAGATTGGTGGAGTTGCGGATAATGATGAGGATTGTCAGAGGATACAGCAGGATATAGATCGGTTGGAGACTTGGGCGGAGAAATGGCAGATGGAGTTTAATCCGGACAAATGTGAGGTAATGCATTTTGGAAGGTCTAATGCAGGTGGGAGGTATACAGTAAATGGCAGAACCCTTAGGAGTATTGACAGGCAGAGAGATCTGGGCGTACAGGTCCACAGGTCACTGAAAGTGGCAACGCAGGTGGATAAGGTAGTCAAGAAGGCCTTCATCGGTCGGGGCATAGAGTATAAAAATTGGCAAGTCATGTTGCAGCTGTACAGAACCTTAGTTAGGCCACACTTAGAATATTGCGTGCAATTCTGGTCGCCACACTACCAGAAGGACGTGGAGGCTTTGGAGAGGGTACAGAGGAGGTTTACCAGGATGTTGCCTGGTCTGGAGGGCATTAGCTATGAGGAGAGGTTGGAAAAACCCGGATTGTTTTCACTGGAACGACGGAGGTGGAGGGGCGACATGATAGAGGTTTACAAAGTTATGAGCGGCATGGACAGAGTGGATAGTCAGAAGCTTTTTCCCAGGGTGGAAGAGTCAGTTACTAGGGGACATAGGTTTAAGGTGCGAGGGGCAAAGTTTAGAGGGGATGTGCGAGGCAAGTTTTTTAAACAGAGGGTGGTGAGTGCCTGGAACTTGCTGCCAGGGGAGGTGGTGGAAGCAGATACGATAGCGACGTTTAAGAGACATCTTGACAAATATATGAATAGGAAGGGAATAGAGGGATATGGGCCCTGGAAGTGCAGAAGGTGTTAGTTTAGGCAGGCATCAAGATCGGCGCAGGCTTGGAGGGCCGAATGGCCTGTTCCTGTGCTGTACTGTTCTTTGTTCTTTGTTCTTTGATAGGGAGGGGGATAAGAAAGGAGGGGGAGTGGCAATTTTGGTCAAAGGAACAATTACAGCTGTGAGGAAGGATGATATGTTGGAAGGTTCATCAAATGAGGCCATATGGATTGAGCTAAGGAACAAAAAAGGGGCAATCACACTGCTGGGAATGTACAGTAGACCCCCAAACGGTCAGAGGGAGATAGAAGAGCAGATATGCAGGCAAATCTCTGAGAAGTGCAAGAACAACAGGGCAGTAATAGTAGGGGATTTTAATTACCTCAATGTTAACTAGGATAGTTTTAGTGTGAAAGGAATTGAGGGAGCAGAATTTTTGAGGTGCGTTCAGGAGAAACTTTTTGGCCCAGTACGTAGCAAGTCCAACAAGAGAGGGCGCAGTTTTAGACTCAGTTTTAGGAAATGAAGATGGGCAGGTGGAAGGAGTGGCAGTGGGAGAGCATTTTGGTGGTAGTGATCATAATTCAGTCAGTTTTAACATAATTATGGAAAAGAACAAGGATAGAACAGGAGTTAGAGTTCTCAATTGGGACAAGGCCAATTTGACTAAACTGAGGAGTGATTTAGCGAAAGTGGACTGGAAACAGCTACTTGAAGGTAAATCAGTATCAGAGCAGTGGGAGGCATTCAAAGGGGAGATTCAGGGGGTTCAGAGTAAACATGTTCCCACAAACAAAAAGGGCGAGATGGTCAAATCTAAAGCCCCATGGATGTCAAGTTGCTTACAGAGTAAGATAAGGCAGAAAAGGACAGCTTGTGTCCAACACCAAGAACTCAATACTACAGAAAGCTGAGAGGAGTATAGAAAGTGGAGGGGGTCAAATCAAAAAGGAAATTAGGAAAACAAAGAGAGGGCAAAGAGAGGTGAACCCAAAGATGTTTTATCAATACATTAAGAGTAAGAGGATAACTAAGGAAAGAGCAGGGCCCATAAAGGTCTAAAGAGGTAACCTATGTGTAGGAGCGGAAGATGTTGGTGTGAATACTTTGCATTGGTCTTCTCAAAAGAGGGGAACAATGCAGATATTGTAGTCAAGGAAAAGGGGTGTGAAGTATTGAATGTGATAAACATAGGGAGGGAGGAAGAGTATTAATAGGATTCGCATCCTTAAGAGTGGATAAATCACCAGGACCGGATGAAATGTACCCCAGGTTGTTAAAAGCAGCCAGACAGTAAAATGCGGAAGGCCTGTCCATCATTTTCCAGTTGTCAGTGGATACGGGTGTGGTGCCGAAGGATTGGAGGACTGCTAACATTGTACCTTTGTTTACAAAGAGAGTGATGGATAGTCCAAATAATTACAGGCCAGTCAGTCTAACCTCAGTCGTGGGCAAATTATTGGAATCTATTCTGAGAGACAGGATAAACTGTCACTTAGAAAGGGCACAGATTAATCAAGGATAGTCAGCGTGGATTTGTTAAGGGAAGATCTTGTCTGACTAACTTGATTGATTTTTTTGAAGATTTAACAAGGAAGATAGATGATTGTAGTGCAGTCGATTTGGTCTACATGGATATTAGCAAGGCTTTTGACAAGGTTCTACATGGCAGACTGGTTAAAAAAATAAAATCCCATGGGATCCAGGGAAATTCAGCAAGGTGGATACAAAATTGGATCAGTGGCAGGAAAAAAAGGGTGATTGTTGACGGATGTTTTTGTGACTGGAGGGCTGTTTCCAGTGGCGTTCTGCATGGCTCATTACTGGGTCTTCTGCTTTTTGTGGTATATATGAACGATTTTGACATAAACGTAGGATGCATAATCAAGAAGTTTGCAGACAACACAAAAATTGGCCGTGTGGTAGATAGTGAGGAGGATTGCTGTAGGCTGCAGGAAGATATTGATGGGCAGAAAAGTGGGAAATGGAATTCAACCCAGAGAAGTGTGATGCATTTGGGGAGGTCAAACAAGGCAAAGGACTACACGATTAATGGGAAAAAAGCTGAGAGGTGTATAGAAGTGAGGACCTTGGAGTGAATAGCCACAGATCCCTGAAGGTAGCAGGACAGGTCAATAAGGTGGTAAAGAAGGCATATGGAATCCTTTCCTTTATTAGCTGAGGTATAGAATACAAGAGCAGGGAGGTTATGCTCGAACTGTATAAATCATTGGTTCGACTGCAACTTGAGTACTGTGTGCAGTTCTGGTCTCCTCATTACAGAAAGGATGTAATTGTTCTGGAGAGGGTACAGAGGCAATTTACGAGGATGTTGCCAGGACTAGAAAAATGTAGCTACGAGGAAAGATTGGACAGACTGGGGTTGCTGTCCTTGGAACAGAGAAGGCTGAGGGGAGATTTGAATGACGTACAAAATTGTGAGGGGCCTGGATAGAGTGGAGGTGAAGGGCTTATTTACCTTAGCAGAGAGGTCAGTGACCAACCGGGGGAAATAGATTTAAAGTGTTTGGTAGAAAGATTAGAGGTGATTTGAGGAAAACTTTTTTCACCCAAAGGGTGTTGGGGGTCTGAAACTCACTACCTGAAAGGGTAGTTGAGGCAGAAACCCTCAACTCATTCAAAAGGAGTCTGGATATGCACCTCAAAAGTGCTGTAATTTGCAGGGCTATGAACCAAATGCTGGAAGGTGGGATTAGAATGGGTGGATCATTTTTCGGCCAATGCAGATACAGTGGACCAAGTGGCCTCTTTCTGTGCCATAAACTTTCAAACACTCTATGATTCTATCTCTGTGGAATGTTTTTTCCCCTCTCCCAGTGGCAGTTTAAATCTGGGGGAGAGTGTAGGACAATGGGATTAGTGTGGGATTGATACAGGGCAATGGGGAGATAAAAGCTCTTACCTTCCGGGAGTGGAGCGGACCTGTGGGGCGAACGCCGAGAGTGGAGCCTATAAATCGAGCCGAGGATCGAGGCCCAGTCTCTTACCTTCCAGGAGCGGAGCAGGGCAGACCAGAGCAGACCTGTGTGAGAGCAGTCGGAGTTCTTCCAGCGTGCTGGAGTTTTGGGGAAAAAAAAGCCAACAGTGACGTCAGAGGAGAGCTGCAAGGTGATTGGTTGGTGAGTAGCAGCTGTTAGAATATCTTAAAAAAAAGGGGAAAGTTTTTTTTGTAAAAAAAACCTCTGGTGATAAGGTGAGTACTACTAAAGTGTTTTTTAAAAATTCAGTGTAACTTATTAAGGACTTTAGATTGGAATGGGTAGAACAAGGCCCCTAATGTAATTAGTATTTTTAAATTAAGGGAGTTAATTTAAGTTAACCTAAAGGTAAGTCATGACAGGAGAGCTCAGCCCCGTGATATGCTCCTCCTGCACTATGCGGGAAATCAGGGACGCTTCCAGTGTCCCTGACGACCATGTGTGCAGGAAGTGTATCCATCTGCAGCTACTGACTACCCACGTTACGGAGCTGGAGCTGCGGGTGGATTCACTGTGGAGCATCCGCGATGCTGAGGAAGTCGTGGATAGCACGTTTAGTGAGGTGGTCACACCGCAGGTAATGGCTGCACAGGCAGAAAAGAGATGGGTGACCACCAGACGGAGTAGTAGGCGCAGGCAGGTAGTGTGGGAGTCCCCTGTGGCTATCCCCCTCTCAAACAGATATACCGCTTTGGATACTGTTGGGGAGAATGACCTCCCGGGGAAAGCAGCAACAGCCAAGTTCGTGGCACCACGTAGGGCTCTGCTGCACAGCAGGGAAGGAAAAGGGGTGGAAGAGCTATCGTGATAGGGGATTCTATCGTACAGGGTACAGATAGGCATTTCTATGGCCACAAACGAGACTCCAGGATGGTATGTTGCCTCCCTGGTGCTAGGGTCAAGAGCGGCTGCAGGACATTCTGAAAGGGGAGGGTGAGCAGCCAGAGGTCATGGTCCATATTGGTACTAACGACATAGGCAGGAAGAGAGATGAGGTCCTGCAAAGTGAATTTAGGAAGTTAGGCAGAAGGTTAAAAAGCAGGACCTCTAGGGTTGTAATCTCAGGATTACTCCCTGTGCCACGTGCTAGTGAGGGTAGGAATAGGAGGATTAGGCAAATGAATGTGTGGCTGAAGAGCTGGTGTAGGCGAGAGGGCTTCAGCTACTTGGATCATTGGGATCTCTTCTGGTGCAGAGGTGTCCTGTACAAGAAGGACGGGTTGCATCTAAACTGGAGGGGGACCAATATCCTTGCGGGGAGGTTTGCTAGTTCTACTCGGGAGGGTTTAATCTAGTCTTGCGGGGGGTGGGGGAGCGACCCAAAGTAATAGTCTCTCCGAAGAGATAGTTGAGGCAAATGTAGAGGTTAAAGCAAGCAAGTCCAGTAGGCAGGCCGGGCAGGGGCAGGACAGGGAGTGTGGAAGGTCTGGTAGGCTAAACTGCATTTACTTTAATGCAAGAAGCCTTCCGGGTAAGGCAGATGAACTCAGAGCATGGATCGGTACATGGGATTGTGATATTATAGCTATTATGGAAACGTGGTTGAGGGATGGGCAGGACTGGCAGCTCAATGTTCCGGGGTACCGATCTTTCTGGTGTGACAGAGGTGGAGGTAAGAGAGGAGGGGGAGTTGCACTATTGATTAGGGAGGACATCACGGCAGTACTTAGACAGGATATCCCAGGGGGAATGTCCAGAGAGGCCATATGGGTAGAACTTAGAAATAAGAAAGGGGTGATCACTTTGATGGGATTATACTATAGGCCCCCCAATAGTCAGAGGGAAGTGGAGGAGCCTATATGTAGGGAAATCACAGATAGGTGTAGGAATTATAGGGTTGTAATAGTAGGTGATTTTAACTTCCCTAATATTGACTGGGACTGCCTTAGTGCTAAGGGATCAGATGGGGAAGAATTTGTTAAGTGTGTCCAGGATAGTTTTCTGAAGCAGTATGTGGATAGCCCTACTAGAGAAGGGGCTACACTCGACCTCCTCTTAGGAAATGAGGATGGGCAGGTGGTTGATGTGTCAGTGGGGGAGCACTTTGGGACCAGTGACCATAACTCTATTAGCTTCAAGATAGTTATGGAAAAGGATAGGACTGGTCCTCAGGTTGAATTCCTCAATTGGGGGAAGGCTCATTTCAATGGCATCAGACAGGAACTCTCAAAAGTTGAATGGGAGAGGCTGTTTACAGGTAAAGGGACGTCTGGCAAATGGGATGCTTTTAAAAGTGAGATAGGAAGAGTACAGGGCCGGCATGTTCCTGTTAGATGGAAGGGCAAAGCTGGCAAGTTTAGGGAACCTTGGTTGACGAGGGATATTGAGGGTCTGGTCAGGAAAAAGGAGGCATCTGTCAGGTGTAGGCAACTGGGATCAAGCAAGTCCCTCGAGGAGTATAGGGGATGTAGGACTACACTTAAGAAGGAAATTAGGAGGGCGAAAAGAGGCCATGAGATTTCCCTGACAAAGATAAAAGAGAATCCTAAAAGATTCTAGAAGTATATTAAGAGTAAAAGGGTAGCTAGGGAGAGAGTAGGTCCCCTTAAGGATCAGTGTGGTAATCTATGTGTGGAGCCACGGGAAATGGGTGAGGTCTTAAATGAATATTTCTCGTCTGTGTTTACTGTGGAGAAGGTCATGGAATCTAGTGAGTTCAAGGGAGGGAACAGCGATATCCTGGAGCATATCAACATTACAAAGGAGGAGGTGTTGGAGGTTTTGAAGCGCATTAAGGTGGATAAATCCCCAGGGCCTGACCAGGTGTATCCTAGGATGCTATGGGAAGCAAGGGAGGAGATTGCTGGGGTCCTGGCAGAGATTTTTGTATCATCGTTAGCCACGGGTGAGGTACCAGAAGACTGAAGGATAGCTAATGTTGTGCCTTTATTTAAGAAGGGCAGCAGGGATAAGCCAGGGAACTACAGGCCAGTGAGCCTTACATCAGTGGTGGGAAAGTTATTAGAAGGGATTCTGAGAGACAGGATTTATATGCATTTGTAAAGGCATGGTCTGATTAGTCAACATGGTTTTGTGCGTGGGAAATCATGTCTCACGAATTTGATTGAGTTTTTCGAGGAGGTGACCAAGAGGATTGACGAAGGCAGGGCGCTGGACGTTGTCTACATGGACTTTAGCAAGGCCTTTGACAAGGTCCCGCATGGTAGGCTGGTTCAGAAGGTTCAAACACATGGGATCCAGGGTGAGCTAGCAAATTGGATACAAAATTGGCTTGGTGATAGGAGGCAGAGGGTGGTAGTGGAGGGTTGTTTTTCAGATTGGAGGCCGGTGACCAGTGGTGTGCCGCAGGGATCAGTGCTGGGCTCTCTGTTGTTTGTCATATATATTAATGACTTGGATGTGAATGTAAGGGGCATGATTAGTAAGTTTGCTTACTAATTGGTGGTATAGTGGACAGTGAAGAAGGTTGTCTAAGGTTACAACAGGATATAGATAAACTGGGAAAGTGGGCAAGGGATTGGCAAATGGAATGTAATGCAGACAAGTGCGAAGTGATGCATTTTGGGAAGTTAAACCAGGGCAGGACACATACAGTGAATGGCAGGGCCCTGGGGAGTGTTGTTGAGCAGAGAGACCTTGGGGTGCAAGTACATAGTTCCTTGAAAGTGGCAACACAGGTAGACAGGGTGGTGAAGAAGGCGTATGGCGTGCTTGCCTTCATCGGCCGAGGCATTGAGTACAAGAGTTGGGACATCATGTTACTGCTGTACATAACGTTGGTTAGGCCGCATTTGGAGTACTGTGTGCAGTTCTGGTCGCCGCACTACAGGAAAGATGTGATTAAGCTAGAGCGGGTGCAGAAAAGAGTCAAGGATGTTGCCTGGTTTGGAGGGTTTGAATTATAAAGAGAGATTGGATAGGCTGGGCCTGTTTTCCCTGGAGCAAAGGAGGCTGAGGGGGACATGATAGAGGTATATAAAATTATGAGAGGCATAGATAGGGTAGATAGCTAGAGTCTATTTCCCATGGTAGGGGTGACTAAAACTAGAGGGCATAGATTAAAGGTGAGAGGGAGGAGGTTTAAAGGGGATCAAAGGGGTAAATTTTTCACACAAAGAATAGCGGGTATCTGGAATGAGCTGCCAGAGGAGGTGGTGGAGGCAGGAACAGTAGCAACATTTAAGAGGCATCTGGACAGGTACTTGAATGAACAAGGCATAGAGGGATATGGAATTAATGCAGGCAGGTGGGATTAGTATAGATAGGCATTATGGTCGGCATGGACGCGGTGGGCCGAAGGGCCTGTTTCTATGCTGTACGACTCTATGACTCTCTATAACTAAAATGGGACAGTGGGATTGGTACAGAACAATGGGGAGAGAAAACAGGACAGTGGGATTAGTGTGGGATTGGTACATGGCTATGGGGAGAGAAAACGGGACATTGGGATTAGTGTGGGATTGGTACAGGGCTATAGGGAGAGAATGGAACAGTGGGATTAGTGTGGGATTGATACAGGGCTATGGGGAGAGACAACGGGACAGTGGGATTAGTTCGGGATTGATACAGGGCTATGGGGAGAGAATGGGGCAGTAGGTTTAGTTCGGGATTGATACAGGGCTATGGGGACAGTGGGATTTGTTCTGGAGTGCATTGATAAAGAGCTGGCAAAGGCTAGATGTGACAAGTGGACTCCTTCTGTGCTGTCAACACCTATAGTGTAATGACATAATATTTACACCAATTCTCTACAAACCTGCTTTGTGCTTTTTGTATGTATTGATGTTTCTCACAGTTTCCACAGTGACTGAAATTCCTCATGTCTTAACTAAAAGAGTGATCTTAAGAATCAGCAAAATGACAGGTTTCACAATGTAGTCTTTTGGAGGGTTCCGGGTTGGCTGGCTTTTGGGTTTGTTATTTATTGATGCCAACACATTGTGACACTGACAGACTGAGAGAGAGAGAGATGGACCGAGATAGAGAGGGACCTGAGTTAGCACCTCAAACCCCAGCCTCAGTGTGGCACTGGCTGAGATATCAATCTGGGCATGAGTTTAGAAACAGTTCACACCCAAGGACGACAACAAATGTACAAATATTACAATCTGTAATTTCAAGTGATTTTTAATATTTTTTCAAACATGTTTCTGTGAGATTTGATGCTACAATTTACAACAGATCCATTTGATGAATGTGGAAAATTGATTATGGAAAGTGCTCAGTTTCCTTTATCAAACCATCCCAGAATCTTCTGTTCCGTGGGCTGAAAATAGACAATCAAATAGAGAAGTCTTCAGTTCATGACCTTTATCTTGCCCGCATGATTTTCCACAAGATTCTTTTGTTGGTCTGTGATGATTGTGTAAAGCTTCACGATTTCCGGGACTTGAATTACTGCCACTGCTGTCAGCTCAGACTGAATGAGCTAGACAGTGGGACAGACCTGAGGCAGTAAGTTGGGGTTTGCCTGGAGTCAGCTCTTTGCTTATTTAAACAATAGCGTAAGAGCAAAGCAGGGTTAGGTCAATAGAGGGCGACACACACCTCACCCGCATCGCAGGGTGCCTGACTGGAACATACAGAGTGATATACACCCATAGGGTGCTGCAGTTCTGACACATTGGAGACACCACCTCTCCTTTTTACCACTGGGCTGCTACATGCTCAGTGAGTGTGTGCACAGTGAGTGTGTGCTCAGTGAGTGTGTGCACATTGAGTGTGTGCTCAGTGAAAGTGTGCTCAGTGAGTGTGTGCACATTGAGTGTGTGCTCAGTGAGTGTGTGCTCACTGAGTGTGTGCACATTGAGTGTGTGCTCAGTGAAAGTGTGCTCAGTGAGTGTGTGCACATTGAGTGTGTGCTCACTAAGTGTGTGCACAGTGAGTGTGTGCTCAGTGAGTGTGTGCACATTGAGTGTGTGCTCAGTGAAAGTGTGCTCAGTGAGTGTGTGCACATTGAGTGTGTGCTCACTGAGTGTGTGCACAGTGAGTGTGTGCTCAGTGAAAGTGTGCTCAGTGAGTGTGTGCACATTGAGTGTGTGCACAGTGAGTGTGTGCTCAGTGAAAGTGTGCTCAGTGAGTGTGTGCACATTGAGTGTGTGCTCACTGAGTGTGTGCACAGTGAGTGTGTGCTCAGTGAGTGTGTGCACATTGAGTGTGTGCTCAGTGAAAGTGTGCTCAGTGAGTGTGTGCACATTGAGTGTGTGCTCAGTGAGTGTGTGCTCACTGAGTGTGTGCTCAGTGAGTGTGTGCACAGTGAGTGTGTTATACAGCTGCCCACAGGCCCTGCAAGAATTTTAATTTTTCTGTTTGCAGTTTCCAATTTTCTCAAATTCTCGAACATATGATTCAACAAAAAAAGAATTTGACCAATCAAGTTTATGGATAAAGGGGGTTGAATAGGTGAGTGGGGGAGTGAGCAAAGGGAGAAATATGTGAGTGGGGGAATGCAAGAGGGGGGAATAAGCGAGGGGGAGAATGGGAGAGAGCGGGAATAGGTGAGGGGGGAATGGGAGAGAGGGGCAATGGGAAAGGGGGGGATAGGCAAAGGGAGAATGGGAGAAAGAGGGGATGAGCGAGGGGGTGAATGGGTGAGGGGGGAATGGGAGAAAGGGGAAATGGGAGAGAGAGAGGAATGGGTGAGGGGGGAATGGGAGAGAGAGGGAATGGGAGAGAAAGAGGAATGGGTGAGGAGTGAATGGGTGAGGGGGGAATGGGAGAGAGAGGAATGGGCGAGGAATGAATGGGAGAGAGGAGGAATGGGAGAAAGGGGGAATGGGAGAGAAAGAGGAATGGGTGAGGAGTGAATGGGAGAGAGGAGGAATGGGAGAAAGGGGGAATGGGAGAGAGGAGGGAATGGGCAAGGGGGCATGGACGAGGGGGAAAGGGCAAGGGGAGGATGGGTGAGGCGGTTTTTCACAAGGGGGAATGGGCGATGGGTGACTGTGCATCGGTATATCCCTCAGGGAGAGATGGTCAGCTTTTGGCTTTGCACACACCTACTCGTCTTATTAATAATATCATGTTCAGAGGCCGAAATGAGACTTGAAACGGATCTGGGATTATGCTGATCTGTTTTTCCTGATCCAATCTCTGACATGTAATTCCTTCCCCCCACCACGAGTGAGTGTGCACAAATGAGTGTTTGCTGCAGTGTTTTTTTCCCTCCTTCTCCCCCCCATTACTTGGTAAAGGATGCTGGCTCAATCTGGATGTCAATCAGAGGTGACACAGATTCACAGCACATTATATTACACGGGATTTGACACTATTCTTCTCACCAAGACTATCTCTCAGTCTCCACATTGCAACAGCTTTAGAATGAATCATTTACAAACATTTCATTATGTACAATTATCAAACCAGAACCAAAAAATAAAATCATGAACAATAAAAACTAAAAAACTGTACAAGAACTACAAACCAGTGCCTGATCCTGGTTGGCTGATAGAGACTGTACAGAATGGCCGTGGTAATATCAGCTGGTATCTCTGTTTGCTCGCATGTTTTAGCTGAGATGGGGAGAGTGATTTCTCACTAACTGTCCCATGATTTGGAACATGGTGATGTTAATTCCTTTTGTGGATGTGTCTGACTTTGCTGCAGAATCTAACACTACACTAATGGGACATGGAGGGCAGAGCTGAAGGCTGGGATTCTACCTCCAATATCACACAATACCAGTGCTCTAAAGGGTAAGGTTGATGCCATATCCACACACATAGAAACTTAAAATGCTCCAGGTGTTCAATCCTTGGCTCTGCCAACCTGACTCTAAGCACTCTGGCAATGAGAGGTTTTGATAAAGGAAATAAGGAGAAACTGTTTCCAGTTGCTGGAGGGTTGGTAACCACTGGACGCAGAGTTAAGATATTGAACAAAAGAACCATGGAGATGAGAATTTTTTTACACAGTGAATTATTGTGATCTGCAATGCCTGAAAACAGCTGGGAAGCAGATTCAATAGTAACTTCAAAAGGGAATTGGATAAATAGTCGAAAAGAAAAAATGAGGAAAGAACAGGTGCGAGGGACTAATGGGGAAGCTTTTTCAAAGCGACAGCACAGGCACAAAGGGCCGAATGGCCTCCTGTGCTGTATCATTCCATGATTCTAAGTGGATGGTAAGTTATGGGGAGAGTGCATGCTCCATATCGTGCTCTTTTTGTGTGGTTAGTTCTGGAACTCGATGATTAACAGCAAGTTCTATGGCCTGTGTCTTGTTGAATGCAGCATTAATGGCGGTGAAACCAGCACAGAGTATTGGCGATTCTGGCAGACTCCAACAGCTCGGCTCTTGGCACAGGAGGGAATCCCTATGGCATCACACCCACAATCTCATCTCCGGGATTGAGAGTGGGCTGTAGAGAGTTCTCTTGTGAGCACAAACTGAGTTTAAGGCAAAAAAAATCTAATTTATACTGACCTTATACAGCAAACCAGGAGAGCAGCAATTTCATGTCCTGAATTTAAAGTGATCTCGGAGATAAATGGGAAAACAAACAAATGAAAGTTGTGGTTTTGTGTGTGTGTGTGCGGTCATGTCTGTGTGTGGTTGTGTCTGTGTGTGTACGGTTGTGCCTGTGTGTGTGTGCGTTTATGTGTGTGTGTAGTTGTGTCTGTGTGGGTATGTGCATTTGTGTGTGTGCATTTGTGTCTGTGTGTGAGGTTGTGTGTGTGTGTGGTTGTGTCTGTGTTTGTGTCTGTATGTGTGTGGTTGTGTCTGTGTGTGTGTGGGGTTGTGTCTGTGTGTGTGGTTGTGTGTGTGCGGTCGTGTGTGTGTGTGTGCGGTCGTGTCTGTGTGTGTGGTTGTGTCTGTGTGTATGTGTGTGGTTGTGTCTGTGTGTATGTGTGTGTATGTGTGTATGTGTGTGTATGTGTGTGTTTATGTGTGTGTGTAGTTGTGTCTGTGTGTTTGTGTCTGTGTGTTTGTGTCTGTGTGTGAGAGGTTGTGGCTGTGTGTGTGTGTTTGTGAATGTGTGTGTGTGTTTGTGGGGTTGTGTCTGTGTGTGTGTTTGTGTCTGTGTGTGTGGTTGTGTCTGTGTGTGTGTGTGGTTGTGTGTGTGTGCGGTCGTGTCTGTGTGTGTGCGTGTTTGTGTGTGTGTGTGTGCGTTTGTGTGTGTGTGATTGTGTCTGTATGTGTGTGTGGTTGTGTGTGTGTGCATTTGTGTCTGTGTTTGTGTCTGTGTGTGTGCAGTTGTGTCTGTCTGTGTGTGGTTGTGTCTGTGTGTGTATGTGCATTTGTGTGTGTGCATTTGTGTGTGTGTGTGTGTGCATTTGTGTCTGTGTGTGTGTGCATTTGTGTCTGTGTGTGAGGTTGTGTCTGTGTGTGTGTTTGTGAATGTGTGTGTGTGTTTGTGTCTGTGTGTGAGGTTGTGTCTGTGTGTGTGTTTGTGAATGTGTGTGTGTGTTTGTGTCAGTGTGTGAGGTTGTGTCTGTGTGTGAGGTTGTGTCTGTGTGTGTTTGTGAATGTGTGTGTGTTTGTGTGTGTGGTTGTGGGTCTGTGAGTGTGTGGTTGTGTCTGTGTGCGTACGGTTGTGCCTGTGTGTGCGTTAATGTGTGTGTGTAGTTGTGTCTGTGTGGTTGTGTGCGTGTGTGCATGTGTGCATTTGTGTGTGTTTGTGTCTGTGTGTGAGGTTGTGTCTGTGTATGTGTGTGTGTGGTTGTGAATGTATGTGTGTGTGCAGTCATGTCTGTGTGTGTGCGTTTATGTGTGTGCGTTTGTGTGTGGTTGTGTCTGTGTGTGCGCGTTTATGTGTGTGTGTGCGTTTGTGTCTGTGTGTGTGTAGTTGTGTCTGTGTGTGTGTAGTTGTATCTGTGTGTGTGGTGGTTGTGTGCGCGTGCGGTCGTGTGTGTGTGTGGTTGTGTCTGTGTGTGGTTGTGTGTGTGTGTGTGTGCACGGTTGTGTGTGTGTGTGTACGGTTGTGCCTGTGTGTGTGTACGTTTATGTGTGTGTGTAGTTGTGTCTGTGTGGGTATGTGCATTTGTGTGTGTGGTTGTGTCTGTGTGTGTGTACGGTTGTGTGTTTGTGCACGGTTGTGTGTGTGTGTGTACGGTTGTGCCTGTGTGTGTGTGCATTTGTGTGTGTGTGTGTGTGGTTGTGTCTGTGTTTGTGTGTTGATTGTGTGTGTGTGTGTGTGTGTGGTTGTGTGTGTGTGTGTGTGTGTGTGTGTGTGCGTTTGTGTGTGTGTGTGATTGTGTATGTGCATTTGTGTCTGTGTCTGTATTTGTGTGTGTACAGTTGTGTCTGTATGTGTATTTGTCTCTGTGTGTGTGTTTGTGTGTGTGTGTGCATTTGTGTCTGTGTGTGTGTGTTTGTGTCTGTGTGTGAGGTTGTGTCTGTGTGTGTGTTTGTGTCTGTGTGGTTGTGTGTGTGGTCGTGTCTGTGTGTGTGTGTGTGGTCGTGTCTGTGTGTGTGCGTTTGTGTGTGTGTGCGTTTGTGTGTGTGTGTGTGGTTGTATCTGTATCTGTGTATTTGTGTCTGTGTGTGTGGTTGTGTCTGTGTGTGTGTGTGTGTGCGTTTGTGTGTGTGTGCGTTTGTGTGTGTGTGTGGTTGTATCTGTATGTGTGTGTGGTTGTGTGTGTGTGTGGTTGTATCTGTATGTGTGTGTGGTTGTGTGTGTGCGTTTGTGTGTGTGGTTGTGTCTGTATGTGTTTATTTGTGTCTGTGTGTGTGGTTGTGTCTCTGTGTGTTTGTGTCTGTGTGTGTGCATTTGTGTCTGTGTGTATGTGGTTGTGTGTGTGAGGTTGTGTCTGTACGTTTGTGTCTGTGTGTGTTCGTGTCTGTGTGGTTGTGTCTGTGTGCATATATGAGTCTGTATGTGTATCGGGTAAAGACGCTGTTTAACATGGTTAAATTTCCTCCCAGTGTTCAGGAGAATGGCCGTCAGGTGCTGGAGATACTCAGGGGATTCAGTGTCTTCAAAAGAGGAGAGGGGTAAAGAGGACAGGAGATCATCCTGATGTTGTGCCAGATGGAACCTGGCACCAAACTTGACCTTGTTCCACTCAAAGCTGCTCATGGACATGAAAGTGCAGCGCCCTCCCAGCACATGGGAATGATAAACCTCAAATGGAGGATAGTTCCCATCCTCAGCCAGCACAGCTAATTGTGCACATCCCAGAATCGCTGTAACATAAATTATTTTTAAAAAGTCCCAAAGATATTGCCGTACTGTGCAAAAGAAGGTTGGAGGAAGACAAATTGAAGAGCAGAGTTTAGTGTTTGTAACTGGTTTAGCTTCAAACCCACCGGCTTATGTCCCATTGATCTGGCTCGTTCCAGAACCTTACAGAATAAATTATAAGAAAAAGTACGTAAAATATAACATTAAAAATAAAACAAATCATTGCTTGACTTAACTACAAAGACAAAGCTTGTAGATAATTCTAGAAAAGGCACGCAGTCCCCAGACCCTGTCACACTCAGAGAAACAGATTCCTTGCTGTGGAAACCACACGGAGGAGATGGAGTTTAGTCGGGTTCATCTGATTCCTGTTGAAAGTCCGTTGTTCTCCCAGCTTCTCCTTCACGACTGTCTGGCTGGGACGCGAGTGAGGAACACATTATTTCAAAGCGACCACCTCTCACCCCATTACCCATGAAAGGTTCACACCAGACAAAGAATGGCTTTGATCTCCCCCTTTCCATCCCAGGTTCCCTGAGTGTTAGGGTGCTCTGATGGTGGAATCCACCCACAGACTTGGATTCCAATCTACAGTTGATGCACATGTCTCCAAAAAAAAGACAAATTTCATCTGTTTTGTCCGTTCCACACAAGGGCTGCTCTCCTTTTTTATGATTCTACAGAAGCTGTGTCCTTGGCTGTGGCGTCTGACTGTCCCTCCTCGCTGTCTCTCTCCTCCTGTGCCTCAGCTGTGCACAGAATGGTCTCCTCTGAGCTGTGACAGCTTGCCTTCTCCTCTCCTGTTCTGTTTCTGTCCTTGTCTGATCGGTCAGAATCTTCTTCCTCTTCCAGTGTCAGTTCAAACTGAAACTTGTCGATGCAAACCTCTTCACCCTGGCCAGGATCATCCAGCGGTGGGGAGGGGCTCTGTGGAATCATACTCTGGTACCAGTACCTGTTGTCCTCCAGCGTATCGAGGATATCCTGGGCGTCAGGGTGCACCAGGTCACCCCATGTCTCCCACAGAGGGTGCACAATGTAGTCGATGAATCCCACCTGCAAAACACAGAATGACATCAGAGACAATAAACCCAATTCCCTCCCCATCCCCTTACCCCCTTCCCTTTCCCCCTTCCTTTCTCTCCCCTTCGTCCCTTCCTTTCCTACCCTCCCTGATAATGGACACAGGCTATTTGGGCACGTGTACCCTGTGGGGTCTGTCCCATTTAGTGCTCACATAGGAATATAGGAACAGGAGTAGGCCATTCTGCCCATTGAGCCTGGTCCACCATTCAATTAGATCATGGCTGATCATCTACCTCAACATCACTTTCCCCACTATCCCCAGATTCCTTGATGTCATTAGTATCCAGATATCTATCGATTTCTGTCTTGAACATCCTCAGCTCTCTGTTTAGAGAATTCCAAAGATTCACCACCCTCCGAGTGAAGACATTCCTCCTCATCTCAGTCTTAAATGGCCTCCCCCTTATTCTGAGATGGTCCCCTGGTTCTAGACTCACCAGCCAGGGGAAACATCCTATCTACATCCACCCTGTCACGCCCTGTAAGAATTTAATAAGTTTCAATGAAAGCACCTCTTATTCTTTGAAGCTCTAAAGAATACAGGCCCAGTTTCCTCAATCTCTCCTCATAAAACAATCCCGCCATCCCAGGGATCAGTCTGGTGAACTTCCGTTGCACTCCCTCTATGGCAAGTATATCCTTTCTTAGATGAGAAGACCAAAACTGTACACAATACTCCAGGTGCGGTCTTACCAAGGCTCTATACAATTGCAGCAATACATCTTCACTCCAGTACTCAAAACCCCTTGCAATGAAGGCCAACATATCATTTGCCTTCCTGATTGCTTGCTGCACCGACATGCTAGCTTTTAGTGACTCATGAACAAGGATACCCAGGTCCCTTTGGACATCAACACTTCCCAATCTCTCACTATTTAAGAAATACTCTGTCTTTCTGATTTTTCCAAAGTGGATCACTTCACACTTAATTACATTATATTCCATCTGCCATGTTCTTGCACATTCACTTAGTCTGTCCAAGTCCCCTTGAAACCTCTTTGTATCTTCCTCACAACTTACATTCCCACTTAGTTTTGTGTCATTAGTAAACCTGGAAATATTACATTTGGTCCCCACATCTAAATCATTTATATAGATTGTGAACTACTGTTGCCCCAGCACTGATCTTTGCAGTGCTCAAATAGTAACAGCCTGCTATCCAGAGAATGATGTATTTATTCCTGTTCTCTACTTTCTGTTTGTTAACCAATTCTCAATCCATACCAATCGTGACATGAAGCCTGGAATGGGGATTTGCTGAATGGTGATCAGAGGTGAACCCACATTTTTCCAATGAATTTCTCCTTTCTCTCCTGATGACCTTGGTTGTAATTGGGGTACAGACCTACAAACCTCCATCTCAAATCTTTCTCTCTCTCTGGCACAAACCCAAATGACCAGACCGACACCAAGTACCAGCAGGGTATTAAACTGTGGGGAGCATCAGAGCCAATCCTCAGCCAAAGTTCATTCTCAAGACACTCTGTAGTAGGAGTCGTTGGATAGAGAGGGGGAGCAGGAACCTGTACCTAACTCTGCCGTACTGAGGCTAACTGGAATGTATGGCTCAGTTGTTCAGAGTTATACTAACTGCACGTGAGCGGAGTGAATCCCAGCCCTGTATCCACTGGTACCTGCGTCTTTTCCACTGAGGCTGTGTGTTTGTCACACATCGGACTGATTTCCATTCCTCGCTCTCGTTCCTTGTCTCCCTGTCGGAAGAACTCCTCCAGGACGCGGTCTGTCCACTGTCGATACAGCTCCAGCGGTTTGGTGGGGTTACTCAGATCAGCGCAGTGAACCATATTCCGCATCACCTAGCAACACAAACACACCAATACTGAGTAACCACAGCACCCAAGCCCAGGCAGCCAATGGCAGTACAGTCTGCACATCAGGGAATCAGATTTCCTGCCACTCGCAGTGCTCTGGGAACTGGGAACATAGTCAGTAACCCCCAGACCCAGGACACAGTCTGTACCCCCAGACCCAGGACACAGTAACCCCCAGACCCAGGACACAGTAACCCCCAGACCCAGGACACAGTCTGTACCCCCAGACCCAGGACACAGTAACCCCCAGACCCAGGACACAGTCTGTACCCCCAGACCCAGTACACAGTAACCCCCAGACCCAGGACACAGTCTGTACCCCCAGACCCAGGACACAGTAACCCCCAGACCCAGGACACAGTCTGTACCCCCAGACCCAGGACACAGTAACCCCCAGACCCAGGACACAGTCTGTACCCCCAGACCCAGGACACAGTAACCCCCAGACCCAGTACACAGTAGCCCCCAGACCCAGGACACAGTAACCCCCAGACCCAGTACACAGTAACCCCCAGACCCAGGACACAGTAACCCCCAGACCCAGGACACAGTCTGTACCCCCTGACACAGGGCACAGTGTGTACTCCCAGACCTGGGACACAGTCTATACCCCCAGACACAGGACACAGTCTGTACCCCCAGACCTGGGACACAGTCTATACCCCCAGACCCAGGACACAGTCTGTACCCCCTGACCTGGGGCAGTCAGTACTCCCAGACCTGGGACACAGTCTGTACCCCCAGACCCAGGACACAGTCTGTACCCCCTGACACAGGGCACAGTGTGTACTCCCAGACCTGGGACACAGTCTGTACCCCCAGACACAGGGCTACGCTGTAGACTCAGGGCACAGTCAGTACCTGGATCCTGTCAGTGTAGTTGTCAAGCAACAGGACCCCTGAGCTGGTCACTTTCTTTGTCTCCACCATGGTCTTCAGGTCTGCCAGGAGGGTCATGTGTTTTGACATGTCTGTCGCCAGAACCTGTGGGTAGGAAAACCATAAGGAAATTAATCAGGTAGAGAGACTCTCATTTCCACAGTGCATCTTGGGATGTCCCAAAGCGCTTTACAGTCAATCGAGATCTTTTTTGAAGTGTAGTCACTGTAGTAATACAGGAAACGGCAGCCGTTTCATGCACAGCAGCATCTTACAAACAGTAGATGATAAAGACCAGATAATCTGTTTCAGTGATATTTAATCACTGTTTAATGTCATCTGAAAGACAGCCCCACCCAAAGTGCAGCGCTCCCTCAGTACGGCATAGGGAGTTTTGGCCTGCATTATGGGCTCAAGTCTCTGCAATGTGGAACTTGAACCCATGATCGCTGACTCAAAGGCAAGAGTACTACCCACTGAGCCACGATGGGAGAAGAATGGAGGGCAGATGAGGGGCAATGAGGATTGCGAGTGCTAAGGCAGACTCACCATATCGATGACCATTTTGCGCAGACTCTGCCGCTGCCGTTTAGGAAGATTCTGGAAGATGTCACAGTTTTCTTCCTGGAGGAGTTTGAAGCCCACAGCAAGGTGATGATTCTCCAGGACAGACTCGTCATTATACATGAGTGCCAGCTCGGAGTCTGAGAGATAGTAACACAAATGTCAGTGCTGGGCAACAACCACCGTCCCTGCTATATCAGCCCAGGGGAGAGATCCTAAACCATACAACCTGTTCCTCACACCAAACACAGAACGCATGTGTCTGTCAGAGACAAATAGCACCCAGTCCAGGGAGCCTCCAAACCCTGCAGAATGCTGCAACCCTTTAGGAACTCGGCTAACATCAAGAGCTGTGCTGAGCTCCTCTGGTGGTTCAGTGGCCCAACTTGATACTGAACATGGTCCCCAGGAGGGCCTTTAATTCAAACCCTGCTCAATGCTGGATCTGATAATCATTGTATGGGCTACAATTTCCCTCAGCCAACCTGGGCAATGGAGTGGTGGGACTGCTGCTCCTGACTATCCAATGTCTTTTTGCTGGGCATTGGATGAGAACAGGGTTAGACTTTGCTATGGTGCTGCCTACAGTCGAATAGCCTGGCAACATTCACTCTCTGGGTTCACACATGAAGAAGTCACTTTGGTGGTGGTGTCGAGCAGGGTGGCTGCTTCACATCCATTCCTGTCATCTCCAGCAAGAGTCAGGCCTTTGAGAGTGGAGGGAATAAATGGTTCAAACAAAGGTGCTCATTTCTCCAGCCCTCAGCACCATAAATAATACACATGGGCATCCACTTCCATGCCAAGTGGAGGCTGGTTGTATAGTCATGTTACTGAACTGGTAATCCAGAAGCCTGGACCAATAATCCTGTGATTGTGAGTTTAAATCCCACTGTGGCAGTATAAGAATTTAATTTCAGTTTAAAACAAATCTGGAAATAAAAAGCTGGTATCAGTAACAGTGACCATGAAACTGTTAGATTGTGATTAAAAACACAACTTGGTTCACTACTGTCCTTTAGAGAAAGAGACCTGCTGTTCTTACCCAGTCTGGCACCAGACTCTTGATTGGTTGACTCTTATAGAAAATAAAGCATAGTAAATAGGAGCAGGAGTAGGCCATTCGGCCCTTCGGCCTGCTCCGCCATTCAAAAAAGATCATGGCTGATCGTCTAATTCAGTACCCTGTACCTGCTTTCTCCCTATATCCCTTGATCCCTTTGTCAATAAGAAATATATTTATCTCCTTCTTGAATATATTTAATGATTTGACCTCCACTGCCTTCTGCAGTAGAGAATTCCACAGGTTCACCACCCTCTGAGTGAAGAAATTTCTCCTCATCTCGGTTCTAAATGGCATACCCCATATCCTGAGACTGTGACCCCTGGTTCTGGACTCCCCAGCCATCGGGAACATCCTCCCTGCATCTAGTCTGTCTAGTCCTGTTAGAATTTTATAGGTTTCTATGAGATCCCCTCTCATTCTAAACTCTAGTGAATATCGGCCTAGTCGACCCAATCTCTCCTCATACGTCAATCCTGCCAGCCCAGGAATCAGCCTGGTAAATCTTCTTTGCACTCCCTCCATGGCAAGAACATCCTTCCTCAGATAAGGAGACCAGAACTGCCCTCCAAAGCAGCCTAGAAAGCCATTCAGTTGTATTAAACCACAAGTGGTTCAAGAAAAATGCCTCTTATCAGCTTCTCAGGGAAACTAGGAATGGGCCTTAAATGGCAGCCTTGCCAGCGACACCACGTCCTGAGAATGAATAAAAATGTAAGTGTCCGAGCTAGTGAGCTGGGTTTGATACTCACTGGTGTTGATGAGGAACTGATTGGAAACTCCTGGGTGATCCACATCATGAATCGCAGCAGCAAACAGTGCAGCAAGAGTCTCCAGATCGGTGAAGACAGCCTGAAATAAAGCACATGGAAACCGCGGTCAGTGTGATGGTTACCACACTCTTATTTGTAGATAATTGGCATCCACCTTTAATCAAACAGTAGCCCAAATGACACAACAATCCTTCCTCAGTCAACAGCACACAGCTGAACCAGGTCAGCAAACTGCCATCCACAAAGGATCAAAACAGTCTGAGAATCTGTCCAGAGGGAGAGGCTGTGGGTGGTGTGTAGCCAGAGTTACACTTGCCCTGTAACTGTTGTGCGATGTGTCGTTTCCACCTAACCCACAGTGTGAAGGAAATACAGTGAACAAGATTGAGGCAAAATGTACTCACATCAAGGGCCGGCGTAGACAGCAGTACGTGTGTGGACTGGGTGACATCAGCTGCGTGCAAGCTGTTGTGGTACGCAACATCAGCATGGTAATGATCCTCCAGTGTCATGATGTATGTGAGGAAAGAGTCAACCGGAATCCTGAAGGTCTTCAAAAAGTCTCTCTCCTGAAACAATTACACAGTTACACAGTGAGTGACTCTCACCCTGAATAAACAGTGACTCCGTACAGTTACACAGTGAGTGACTCTCGCCCTGAATAAACAGTGACTCTGTACAGTTACACAGTGAGTGACTCTCACCCTGAATAAACAGTGACTCCGTACAGTTACACAGTGAGTGACTCTCGCCCTGAATAAACAGTGACTCTGTACAGTTACACAGTGAGTGACTCTCGCCCTGAATAAACAGTGACTCTGTACAGTTACACAGTGAGTGACTCTCGCTCTGAATAAACAGTGACTCTGTACAGTTACACAGTGAGTGACTCTCGCTCTGAATAAACAGTGACTCTGTACAGTTACACAGTGAGTGATCCTCACCCTGAATAAACAGTGACTCTGTACAGTTACACAGTGAGTGTCCCTCACCCTGAATAAACAGTGACTCTGTACAGTTACACAGTGAGTGACTCTCGCTCTGAATAAACAGTGACTCTGTACAGTTACACAGTGAGTGATCCTCACCCTGAATAAACAGTGACTCTGTACAGTTACACAGTGAGTGACTCTCGCCCTGAATAAACAGTGACTCTATACAGTTACACAGTGAGTGACTCTCGCTCTGAATAAACAGTGACTCTGTACAGTTACACAGTGAGTGACCCTCACCCTGAATAAACAGTGACTCTGTACAGTTACACAGTGAGTGACTCTCGCTCTGAATAAACAGTGACTCTGTACAGTTACACAGTGAGTGACTCTCACCCTGAATAAACAGTGACTCTGTACAGTTACACAGTGAGTGATCCTCACCCTGAATAAACAGTGACTCTGCACTGTTACACAGTGAGTGACTCTCGCCCTGAATAAACAGTGACTCTGTACAGTTACACAGTGAGTGACTCTCACCCTGAATAAACAGTGACTCTGTACAGTTACACAGTGAGTGACTCTCGCACTGAATAAACAGTGACTCCGTACAGTTACACAGTGAGTGACTCTCGCCCTGAATAAACAGTGACTCTGTACAGTTACACAGTGAGTGACTCTCGCTCTGAATAAACAGTGACTCTGTACAGTTACACAGTGAGTGACTCTCGCTCTGAATAAACAGTGACTCTGTACAGTTACACAGTGAGTGATCCTCACCCTGAATAAACAGTGACTCTGTACAGTTACACAGTGAGTGACCCTCACCCTGAATAAACAGTGACTCTGTACAGTTACACAGTGAGTGACTCTTGCTCTGAATAAACAGTGACTCTGTACAGTTACACAGTGAGTGATCCTCACCCTGAATAAACAGTGACTCTGTACAGTTACACAGTGAGTGACTCTCGCCCTGAATAAACAGTGACTCTGTACAGTTACACAGTGAGTGACTCTCGCTCTGAATAAACAGTGACTCTGTACAGTTACACAGTGAGTGATCCTCACCCTGAATAAGCAGTGACTCTGTACAGTTACACAGTGAGTGACCCTCACCCTGAATAAACAGTGACTCTGTACAGTTACACAGTGAGTGACTCTCGCTCTGAATAAACAGTGACTCTGTACAGTTACACAGTGAGTGACTCTCGCCCTGAATAAACAGTGACTCTGTACAGTTACACAGTGAGTGATCCTCACCCTGAATAAACAGTGACTCTGCACTGTTACACAGTGAGTGACTCTCGCCCTGAATAAACAGTGACTCTGTACAGTTACACAGTGAGTGACTCTCGCCCTGAATAAACAGTGACTCTGTACAGTTACACAGTGAGTGACTCTCGCCCTGAATAAACAGTGACTCTGTACAGTTACACAGTGAGTGACTCTCGCCCTGAATAAACAGTGACTCTGTACAGTTACACAGTGAGTGACTCTCGCCCTGAATAAACAGTGACTCTGTACAGTTACACAGTGAGTGACTCTCGCCCTGAATAAACAGTGACTCTGTACAGTTACACAGTGAGTGACTCTCGCCCTGAATAAACAGTGACTCTGTACAGTTACACAGTGAGTGACTCTCGCCCTGAATAAACAGTGACTCTGTACAGTTACACAGTGAGTGACTCTCGCTCTGAATAAACAGTGACTCTGTACAGTTACACAGTGAGTGATCCTCACCCTGAATAAACAGTGACTCTGTACAGTTACACAGTGAGTGACCCTCACCCTGAATAAACAGTGACTCTGTACAGTTACACAGTGAGTGACTCTCGCTCTGAATAAACAGTGACTCTGTACAGTTACACAGTGAGTGACTCTCGCCCTGAATAAACAGTGACTCTGTACAGTTACACAGTGAGTGACTCTCGCCCTGAATAAACAGTGACTCTGTACAGTTACACAGTGAGTGACTCTCGCCCTGAATAAACAGTGACTCTGTACAGTTACACAGTGAGTGACTCTCGCCCTGAATAAACAGTGACTCTGTACAGTTACAGTGAGTGACTCTCACCCTGAATAAACAGTGACTCTGTACAGTTACACAGTGAGTGACCCTCACCCTGAATAAACAGTGACTCTGTACAGTTACACAGTGAGTGACCCTCGCCCTGAATAAACAGTGACTCTGTACAATTACACAGTGAGTGACCCTCGCCCTGAATAAACAGTGACTCTGTACAATTACACAGTGAGTGACTCTCACACTGAATAAACAGTGACTCTGTACAGTTACACAGTGAGTGACTCTCGCTCTGAATAAACAGTGACTCTGTACAATTACACAGTGAGTGACTCTCACACTGAATAAACAGTGACTATCCAGTTACACAGTGAGTGATGCTTACCCTGAATAAACAGTGACTCTGTACAGTTACACAGTGAGTGACCCTCACCCTGAATAAACAGTGACTCTGTACAGTTACACAGTGAGTGACTCTCGCTCTGAATAAACAGTGACTCTGTACAGTTACACAGTGAGTGACTCTCGCCCTGAATAAACAGTGACTCTGTACAGTTACACAGTGAGTGACTCTCGCCCTGAATAAACAGTGACTCTGTACAGTTACACAGTGAGTGACTCTCGCCCTGAATAAACAGTGACTCTGTACAGTTACACAGTGAGTGACTCTCGCCCTGAATAAACAGTGACTCTGTACAGTTACAGTGAGTGACTCTCACCCTGAATAAACAGTGACTCTGTACAGTTACACAGTGAGTGACCCTCACCCTGAATAAACAGTGACTCTGTACAGTTACACAGTGAGTGACCCTCGCCCTGAATAAACAGTGACTCTGTACAATTACACAGTGAGTGACCCTCGCCCTGAATAAACAGTGACTCTGTACAATTACACAGTGAGTGACTCTCACACTGAATAAACAGTGACTATCCAGTTACACAGTGAGTGATGCTTACCCTGAATAAACAGTGACTCTGTACAGTTACACAGTGAGTGACTCTCACACTGAATAAACAGTGACTCTGTACAGTTACACAGTGAGTGACTCTCACACTGAATAAACAGTGACTGTCCAGTTACACAGTGAGTGATGCTTACCCTGAATAAACGGTGAATCTGTACAGTGACACAGTGAATGAGCCTTACCCTTTGCTGTCTGTGAGACGAGTTCAGTTCCTACCTGGAAGATAGCGTACATGATGCAGCTGAGGGGCCTGTTGTTAGAGAACTCCGAAACCCGGAAAATGTTAAGGCCCCATATGTTCAAGTCCTCCAATTCCTAGAAGAAACAGGACAACACTCTAAACAGAGCATAAAACGGCTGAAATATGGGAATATTCTCTCAGGCCACTCACACAGGGCGTTCTTAACCTTTGTGCCCACAATTTTCCAGAAGGTGCAGACTCTCCCTGGGGTGCAGTTCCTCCTCTCCTGAAGGTGTTGACTCTCCCTGGAGTACAGTTACCCCTCTCCTGAAGGTAGTGACTCTCCCTGGGGTACAATTCCCCCTCTCCTGAAGGTGGTGACTCTCCCTGGAGTACAGTACCCCCTCTCCTGAAGGTGCTGACTCTCCCTGGGGTACAGGTCCCCCTCTCCTGAAGGTGCTGAGTCTCCATTGGATACAGTTCCCCCTCTCCTGAAGGTACTGACTCTCCCTTGGGTACAGTTCCTCCTCTCCTGAAGGTGCTGACTCTCCCTGGGGTACTGTTCCTCCTCTCCTGAAGGTGCTGACCCTCTCTAGGGTACAGGTCCCCCTCTCCTGAAGGTGCTGACTCTCCATTGGATACAGTTCCCCCTCTCCTGAAGGTACTGACTCTCCCTTGGGTACAGTTCCTCCTCTCCTGAAGGTGCTGACTCTCCCTGGGGTACAGTTCCCCCTCTCCTGAAGGTGCTCATTCTCCCTGGGGTACAGTTCCCTCTCTCCTGAAGGTGCTGACTCTCCCTGGGGTACAGTTCCCCCTCTCCTGAAGGTGCTGACTCCCCCTGGGGTACAGTTCCCTCTCTCCTGAAGGTGCTGCCTCTCCCTGGGGTACAGTTCCCCCTCTCCTGAAGGTAGTGTCTCTCCCTGGGGTACAATTCCCCCTCTCCTGAAGGTGGTGACTCTCCCTGGAGTACAGTATCCCCTCTCCTGAAGGTGCTGACTCTCCCTGGGGTACAGGTCCCCCTCTCCTGAAGGTAGTGACGCTCCCTGGGGTACAATTCCCCCTCTCCTGAAGGTGGTGACTCTCCCTGGAGTACAGTACCCCCTCTCCTGAAGGTGCTGACTCTCCCTGGGGTACAGGTCCCCCTCTCCTGAAGGTGCTGAGTCTCCATTGGATACAGTTCCCCCTCTCCTGAAGCTACTGACTCTCCCTTGGGTACAGTTCCTCCTCTCCTGAAGGTGCTGACTCTCCCTGGGGTACTGTTCCTCTTCTCCTGAAGGTGCTGACCCTCTCTGGGGTACAGGTCCCCCTCTCCTGAAGGTGCTGACTCTCCATTGGATACAGTTCCCCCTCTCCTGAAGGTACTGACTCTCCCTTGGGTACAGTTCCTCCTCTCCTGAAGGTGCTGACTCTCCCTGGGGTACAGTTCCCCCTCTCCTGAAGGTAGTGTCTCTCCCTGGGGTACAATTCCCCCTCTCGTGAAGGTGCTGACTCCCCCTGGGGTACAGTTCCCCCTCTCCTGAAGGTGCTGACTCTCCCTGGGGTACAGTTCCCTCTCTCCTGAAGGTGCTGACTCTCCCTGGGGTACAATTCCCCCTCTCCTGAAGGTGGTGACTCTCCCTGGGGTACAGTTCCCCCTCTCCTGAAGGTGGTGACTCTCCCTGGGGTACAGTTCCCCCTCTCCTGAAGGTGCTGACTCCCCCTGGGGTACAGTTCCCCCTCTCCTGAAGGTGCTGACTCTCCCTGGGGTACAGTTCCCTCTCTCCTGAAGGTGCTGACTCTCCCTGGGGTACAGTTCCCCCTCTCCTGAAGGTGGTGACTCCCCCTGGGGTACAGTTCCCCCTCTCCTGAAGGTGCTGACTCTCCCTGGGGTACAGGTCCCCCTCTCCTCAAGGTGCTGACCCTCTCTGGGGTACAGTAGCCTCTCTCCTGAAGGTGCTGACTCTCCCTGGGGTACAGGTCCCCCTCTCCTGAAGGTGCTGACCCTCTCTGGGGTAAAGTAGCCTCTCTCCTGAAGGTGCTGACTCTCCCTGGGGTACAGGTCCCCCTCTCCTGAAGGTAGTGACTCTCCCTGGGGTACAATTCCCCCTCTCCTGAAGGTGGTGACTCTCCCTGGAGTACAGTACCCCTTCTCCTGAAGGTGCTGACTCTCCCTGGGGTACAGGTCCCCCTCTCCTGAAGGTGCTGACTCTCCCTGGGGTACTGTTCCTCCTCTCCTGAAGGTGCTGACCCTCTCTTGGGTACAGGTCCCCCTCTCCTGAAGGTGCTGACTCTCCATTGGATACAGTTCCCCCTCTCCTGAAGGTACTGACTCTCCCTTGGGTACGGTTCCTCCTCTCCTGAAGGTGCTGACTCTCCCTGGGGTACAGTTCCCCCTCTCCTGAAGGTGCTCATTCTCCCTGGGGTACAGTTCCCTCTCTCCTGAAGGTGCTGACTCTCCCTGGAGTACAGTACCCCCTCTCCTGAAGGTGCTGACTCTCCCTGGGGGTACAGGTCCCCCTCTCCTGAAGGTGCTGACTCTCCCCGGGGTACTGTTCCTCCTCTCCTGAAGGTGCTGACCCTCTCTAGGGTACAGGTCCCCCTCTCCTGAAGGTGCTGACTCTCCATTGGATACAGTTCCCCCTCTCCTGAAGGTACTGACTCTCCCTTGGGTACAGTTCCCCCTCTCCTGAAGGTGCTGACTCTCCCTGGGGTACAGTTCCCCCTCTCCTGAAGCTGCTCATTCTCCCTGGGGCACAGTTCCCTCTCTCCTGAAGGTGCTGACTCTCCCTGGGGTACAGGTCCCCCTCTCCTGAAGGTGCTGACCCTCTCTGGGGTACAGTAGCCTCTCTCCTGAAGGAGCTGACTCTCCCTGGGGTACAGGTCCCCCTCTCCTGAAGGTGCTGACTCTCCCTTGGGTACAGTTCCTCCTCTCCTGAAGGTGCTGACTCTCCCTGGGGTACAGTTCCCCCTCTCCTGAAGGTGCTGACTCTCTCTTGGGTACAGTTCCTCCTCTCCTGAAGGTGCTGACTCTCCCTGGGGTACAAGTCCCCCTCTCCTGAAGGTGCTGACCCTCTCTGGGGTACAGTAGCCTCTCTTCTGAAGGTGCTGACTCTCCCTGGGGTACAGTTCCCCCTCTCCTGAAGGTGCTGACTCTCCCTGGGGTACAGTTCCCCCTCTCCTGAAGGTGCTGACTCTCCCTGGGGTACAGTTCCCTCTCTCCTGAAGGTGCTGACTCTCCCGCGGGTACAATTCCCCCTCTCCTGAAGGTGCTGACTCTCCCTGGGGTACAGTTCCCTCTCTCCTGAAGGTGCTGACTCTCCCTGGCGTACAGTTCCCCCTCTCCTGAAGGTGCTGACTCCCCCTGGGGTACAGTTCCCCCTCTCCTGAAGGTGCTGACACTCCCTGGGGTACAATTCCCCCTCTCCTGAAGGTGGTGACTCCCCCTGGGGTACAGTTCCCCCTCTCCTGAAGGTGCTGACTCTCCCTGGGGTACAGTTCCCCCTCTCCTGAAGGTGCTGACTCTCCCTGGGGTACAGTTCCCCCTCTCCTGAAGGTGCTGACTCTCCCTGGGGTACAGTTCTATGGTTTCTGGACACTCTAGTACTTCACCCTCCTGGTGTGGCTGAATATTTGAGTGAATCATCGCTGAGTTTGACACTATACCCCCAGAGCTTCTCCTTACACTCATGCACTTGGAAACAGGAACCACTGACAATGATTAGGAGCCGGGGGTGTGGGTGGGACCAACTGCCAAGCCCCTGCTGTCGCCCAGGCTCAGATCAGTTAACAGCACAGACCAGCGCCAGAGCCTGGATGCTTCTGCTCTCTGAGGCTCAGTACCACAGTAGCCTGGACATTTCCCTGGGGTAACCAGTGTGCTCACCAGAAGAGCAAGCCTGCAGCAGTTGGCAGTATTGGCACCATGCCAGCGGGCTCCTTGTGAGCTGCTGCTTGTGCTCTGGGAACTAACACACTAATGTTACCTTGGTCAGTGCTTCCTCCTGCTGAGTCTTCACTCCAAACCTGGGGATGCTGGAGTTACTGAGGTTGAGGCTACAGCTGTGGGTCAGTTTCTTCACACCGCTAATCTGACACATGGGCTTCTTCTTCTCTCGTTCCTGCTGCGTAGGAGGCGGGATCTCCACTTCATTCTGCTTATCTGAAAGTGAGTGATAGATGGCAGTAAATTTAATGCAGGTAAGTATGAAGTGATAAATTCTGGTGGAAGGAATGAAGAAAGGCAATACACATGCACATAAATAGACAAATATACAGACACAGACACAAATACACAGACAGGTACAAATACAAACATACACAGACACACACACACAATGAGGGTCAGGATCTGCCCTTATCTAGTTAATCCCTTGGGTGACCCAAAACTGTAACAAACTCTCCTCCTGGAAAACAACAGGGGTCTCTGTGTACATCTATATATTATATATATATAAAATTCTAACTTTGTCTGTCCTTCTCCCTCTTCTGAATCTCTCTCCCCATTCTCCCTCTGTCTCTGTCTTGCCCTGGGGAGCCATTTCTCCCTCTGTCTCTCTCCAGGGTGCCTCCTCTCACCATTATCCTCTCTCTCTGTATCTGCCTGGGGAGCCTCCTCTCCCTCTATCGCTCCCCAGGGTAACTCCTCTCCCCACTCTCTGTCTCTCCCTGGTGAGCTTCCTCTCCCTCTGTCTCTCCCCGGGGTGCCTCCTCTCCCTCTCTCTCTCCCTGGGGTGCCTCCTCTCCCTCTGTCTCTCCCTGCGGAACCTCCTCTCACTCTGTCTCTCCCCGGGGTGCTTCCTCTCCCTCTGTCTCACCCAGGGGTTCCTCCTCTCCCTCTGTCTCTCCTCAGGATGCCTCCTCTCCCTCTGTCTCTCCCTGGGGTGCCTCCTCTCCCTCTGTCTCTCCCTGGGGAGCCTCATCTCCCTCTGTCTCTCCCCAGGGTGCCTCCTCTCGCTCTGCCTCTCCTGGGGGTGCCTCCTCTCCTGGGGGTGTCTCCTCACTTACCTAGGAAGGTGCTGGAGATGTACTCAGAGACCTGGTTCCCCGAACGACTCATTTCTGAGAGATGAGTCAGTTCCCTGTTCAGCATCCTCTTGAACTGTTACAGAGACAGAGAGGCAGGTATGAATACAACCCTGGGCAGCTTGGTACCCTATCTCTTCAAATTTGACCCCCGCCCCTCCATGATAGTTAAAATATCAAAAACCACAAATATCATGCAGGCTGGAAGCCAGTGTCCAGTGGCGTACCACAGGGATCTGTGCTGGGTCCCCTATTGTTTGTCATTTATATAAACTCCATAGATGACTATGTGGGGGGGTAGGATCAGTAAGTTTGCAGATGATACAAAGATTGGCTGAGTGGTTAACAGTGAGCTGGAGTGTCTTGGTTTCAGGAAGATATAGACGGGATGGTCAAATGGGCAGAAAAGTGGCAGATGGAATTTAACGCTGAAAAGTGTGAGGTGATACACTTTGGAAGGAGCAATGACACGGAAGTATTTAATGAATGGCCTGACACTGGGAAGTTCCAAGGAACAAAGGGACCTTGGCGTGTTTGTCCATAGATCTCTGAAGGCAGAAGGGCAGGTTAATAGGGTGGTGAAAAAGGCATATGGGACACTTGCCTTTATCAATCAAGGCATAGATTACAAAAGGGCGGCACAGTGGCGCAGTGGTTAGCACTGCAGCCTCACAGCTGCAGGGACCCGGGTTCGATTCTGGGTACTGCCTGTGTGGAGTTTGCAAGTTCTCCCTGTGTCTGCGTGGGTTTTCTCCGGGTGCTCCGGTTTCCTCCCACAAGCCAAAAGACTTGCAGGTTGGTAGGTAAATTGGCCATTATAAATTGTCATTAGTATAGGGAGGTGGTAGGGAAATATAGGGACAGGTGGGGATGTTTGGTAGGAATATGGGATTAGTGTAGGATTAGTATAAATGGGTGGTTGATGGTCGGCACAGACTCGGTGGGCCGAAGGCCCTGTTTCAGTGCTGTATCTCTAAACTAATCTAATCTAAAAGCAGGGAGGTCATGTTGGAGTTGTACAGAACTTTGGTAAGGCCACAGCTGGAGTACTGTGTGCAATTCTGGTCATCACATTATCGGAAGGATGTGATTGCATTGGAGGGGGTGCAGAGGCGATTCACCAGGATGTTGCCTGGGATGGAACATTTAATCTAAGAGAGGTTGGATAGGCTTGGGTTGTTTTCACTGGAGCAGAGAAGACTGAGGGGTGTGACCTGATCGAGGTGTAGAAGATTATAAGGGACATGGACAGGGTGAATACGGAACAGCTGTTCCCCTTAGTTGAAGGGTCAGTTACGAGGGGTCACAAGTTTAAGGTGAGGGGCGGGAGGTTTAAGGGGGATTTGAGGAAGAACCTTTTTACCCAGAGGGTGGTGACGGTCTGGAATGCCCTGCCTGGGAGGGTGGTAGAGGCAGGTTGCCTCACATCCTTTAAAAAGTACCTGGATGAGCACTTGGCCCGTCATAACGTTCAAGGCTATGGGCCAAGTGCTGGCAAATGGGATTAGGTAGACAGGTCAGGTGTCTTTAATGCATCGGTGCAGACTCGATGGGCCTCTTCTGCACTGTATTATTCTGTGATATGAATAAACCCATTCAGCACTGCCCAGTATCTGTAATTAACTGAAGCCATGGCCCCTCCTCAGGTCAGTCACACCAAAATGGTCCTGATTTCAGTCATTGATTGAGTTGCAACAGCTGGATACCAGGCAATGGACAACCCTTTTGCAGCTCTGTGTAGGCACCAGGAACCCAATCCGATTCTGTCCTTATGCACTTGCCTTGCTGTGCCCTGATCAGACCTAGCTGACCCAGGAGTGCTGGGGCAATGCGGCAAGTGCTGACTGTCCAACAGAGACCAGCTCACTTAACATAGCTTAACACAGCCAGGACATGGAATCAGGAACCTTCGACTCTGTGAAGCTCAGTACCCAATGGGGGCATTCGCTAATTCAGCCACTACGGATAGCTTCCAACTACATCTTTATTTGTAAAAATACATCCTTATTTTCTTTGAAATGTGCAATAATGTATTTCATAATACAAATGTATTATAAAAATTAATATCAAACTATTCAAAATGGCCAACTAAATAGTTGCGAGTGTGTGAGGATGAGTTTTTTATTAGTTTATGGGATATGTGGGGAGTCAAGAGGTGAGTTACTCACTGCAGAATTCCTAGCCTCTGACCTGCTCTTGTAGCCACAGTGTTTATGTGTCTGGTCCAGTTAAGTTTCTGGTCAATGGTAGCCCCTAGGATGTTGATAGTGGGGGATTCAGTGATGGTAATGCGATTGAACATCAAGGGGAGATAGTTAGATTCTCTCTTGTTGGAGATGGTCATTGCCTGGCACTTGTGTGGCGTGAATGTTACTTGCCATTTATCAGCCCTAGCTTGGATGTTGTTGAGGTCTTGCTGCATGCAGGCATGGAATGCTTCAGTATCTGAGAAGTTGCAAATGGTGCTGAACATTACAATCCTCAGTGAACCATCCCCACTTCTGACCTTATAATGAAGGGAAAGTCATTGATGAAGCAGCTGAAGATGGTTGGGCCTAGGACACTACCCTGAGGAACTCCTGCAGTGATGTCCTGCAGCTGAGATGATTGACCTCCAACAACCACAACCATCTTCCTTTGTGCTTGGTATGACTTCAACAATTGAAGAGCTTTCCCTGATTTCCATTGACCTCAGTTTTGCACGAGCTCCTTGATGCTACACTTGGTCAAATGGTACCTTATTCTCAAGGGAGGTCACTCTCATCTAACCTCTGGAATTCAGCTCATTTGACCTTGTTTGGACCAAAGCTGTTATGAGAACTGGAGCTGAGTGGCCCTGGCGGACCCCGAACCAAGCACTGATGAACAGTTCTCGCTGAGTAAGTGCTGCTTGCTATGTAGGGGTGACTGTGTGGGAATAACTGTGTGGGGGTGACTGTGAGGAAGTGACTGTGAGGGGGTGACTGTGAGGGGGTGACTTTGTGGGGTGACTGTGAGGGGGTGACTGTGAGGGGGTGACTGTGAGGGGGTGACTGTGTGGGCGTGACTGTGTGGGCGTGACTGTGTGGGGATGACTGTGAGGGGGTGATTGTGAGGGGGTGACTGTGTGGGGATGACTGTGAGGGGTGACTGTGTGAGGTTTGGGGTGACTGTGTGGGGGCGACTGTGAGGGGGTGACTGTGTGGGGGTGACTGTGAGGGGGTGACTGTGTGGGGTGACTGTGTGGGGGTGACTGTGAGGGGATGACTGTGAGGGGGTGACTGTGAGGGGGTGACTGTGAGGGGGTGACTGTGTGGGGTGACTGTGTGGGGGTGACTGTGAGGGAGTGACTGTGAGGGGGTGACTGTGAAGAAGTGACTGTGTGGGGGTGACTGTGAGGGGGTGACTGTGTGGGCGTGACTGTGTGGGGTGACTGTGAGGGGGTGACTGTGTGGGGATGACTGTGAGGGGTGACTGTGTGAGGTTTGGGGTGACTGTGGGGGCGACTGTGAGGGGGTGACTGTGTGGGGATGACTGTGTGAGGTTTGGGGTGACTGTGTGGGGGCGACTGTGAGGGGGTGACTGTGTGGGGGTGACTGTGAGGGGGTGACTGTGTGGGGTGACTGTGTGGGGGTGACTGTGAGGGGATGACTGTGAGGGGGTGACTGTGAGGGGGTGACTGTGAGGGGGTGACTGTGTGGGGTGACTGTGTGGGGGTGACTGTGTGGGGGTGACTGTGTGGGAGTGACTGTGAGGGGGTGACTGTGAGGGGGTGACTGTGTGGGGTGACTGTGAGGGGGTGACTGTGAGAGGGTGACTGTGTGGGGTGACTGTGAGGGGGTGACTGTGAGGGGGTGACTGTGTGGGGTGACTGTGTGGGAGTGACTGTGAGGGGGTGACTGTGTGGGGATGACTGTGTTGGAATGACTGTGTGGGGGTGACTGTGTGGGGGTGACTGTGAGGGGGTGACTGTGAGGGGGTGACTGTGTGGGTTGACTGTGTGGGAGTGACTGTCAGGGGATGACTGTGTTGGAATGACTGTGTGGGGGTGACTGTGAGGGGGTGACTGTGTGGGGGTGACTGTGTGGGGGTGACTGTGTGGGGGTGACTGTGTGAGGTTTGGGGTGACTGTGTGGGAGTGACTGTGAGGGGGTGACTGTGTGGGGGTGACTGTGTGGGGGTGACTGTGCGGGGGTGACTGTGTGAGGTTTGGGGTGACTGTGTGGGAGTGACTGTGAGAGGGTGACTGTGTGGGGGTGACTGTGTGGGGGTGACTGTGAGGGGTGACTGTGTGAGGTTTGGGGTGACTGTGTTGGAATGACTGTGTGGGGGTGACTGTGTGGGGATGACTGTGTGGGGTGACTGTGAGGGGGTGACTGTGTGGGGATGACTGTGAGGGGTGACTGTGTGAGGTTTGGGGTGACTGTGTGGGGATGACTGTGTGGGGGCAACTGTGTGGGGGTGACTGTGAGGGGGTGACTGTGTGGGGTGACTGTGTGGGGGTGACTGTGTGGGGGTGACTGTGTGGGGGTGACTGTGAGGGGGTGACTGTGAGGGGGTGACTGTGAGGGGGTGACTGTGTGGGGTGACTGTGTGGGGGTGACTGTGTGGGGATGACTGTGTGGGGATGACTGTGAGGGATGACTGTGTGAGGTTTGGGGTGACTGTGTGGGGATGACTGTGTGGGGGGGACTGTGTGGGGGTGACTGTGAGGGGGTGACTGTGAGGGGGTGACTGTGAGGGGGTGACTGTGTGGGAGTGACTGTGAGGGGGTGACTGTGAGGGGGTGACTGTGAGGGGGTGACTGTGTGGGAGTGACTGTCAGGGGATGACTGTGTTGGAATGACTGTGTGGGGGTGACTGTGTGGGGTGACTGTGTGATGTTTGGGGTGACTGTGTGGGGATGACTGTGTGGGGTGACTGTGAGGGGGTGACTGTGAGGGGGTGACTGTGTGGGGATGACTGTGAGGGTGACTGTGTGAGGTTTGGGGTGACTGTGTGGGGGCAACTGTGTGGGGGTGACTGTGAGGGGGTGACTGTGAGGGGGTGACTGTGAGGGGGTGACTGTGTGGGGTGACTGTGTGGGGGTGACTGTGTGGGGGTGACTGTGAGGGGGTGACTGTGTGGGGTGACTGTGTGGGGGTGACTGTGTGGGGGTGACTGTGTGGGGTGACTGTGTGGGGTGACTGTGTGGGGGTGACTGTGAGGGGGTGACTGTATGGGGATGACTGTGAGGGGGTGACTGTGTGGGGGTGACTGTGAGGGGGTGACTGTGTGGGGTGACTGTGTGGGAGTGACTGTGAGGGGGTGACTGTGTGGGGATGACTGTGTCGGAATGACTGTGTGGGTTGACTGTGAGGGGGTGACTGTGAGGGGGTGACTGTGAGGGGGTGACTGTGAGGGGGTGACTGTGAGGGGGTGACTGTGTGGGAGTGACTGTGTGGGGGTGACTGTGTGAGGTTTGGGGTGACTGTGTGGGAGTGACTGTGAGAGGGTGACTGTGTGCGGGTGACTGTGTGGGGTTTGGGGTGACTGTGTGGGGTGACTGTGTGGGGGTGAATGTATGGGGGTGAATGTATGGGGGTGAATGTGTGGGGGTGAATGTGTGGGGGTGACTGTGTGGGGGTGACTGTGTGGGGGTGACTGTGTGAGGTGACTGTGTGGGGTTTGGGGTAACTGTGTGGGGGTGACTGTGTGGGGGTAACTGTGTGGGGTGACTTTGTGGGGGTGAATGTGTGGGTGTGACTGTGTGGGGATGACTGTGAGGGGATGACTGTGAGGGGTGACTGTGTGAGGTTTGGGGTGACTGTGTGGGGGCGACTGTGAGGGGGTGACTATGAGGGGGTGACTGTGAGGGGGTGACTGTGTGGGGTGACTGTGTGGGGGTGACTGTGTGGGGGTGACTGTGAGGGGGTGACTGTGAGGGGGTGACTGTGTGGGGTGACTGTGTGGGGGTGACTGTGTGGGAGTGACTGTGAGGGGATGACTGTGAGGGGGTGACTGTGTGGGGTGACTGTGAGGGGGTGACTGTGAGGGGGTGACTGTGAGGGGGTGACTGTGTGGGGTGACTGTGTGGGAGTGACTGTGAAGGGGTGACTGTGTGGGGATGACTGTGTTGGAATGACTGTGTGGGGGTGACTGTGTGGGGGTGACTGTGAGGGGGTGACTGTGTGGGTTGACTGTGAGGGGGTGACTGTGAGGGGGTGACTGTGTGGGTTGACTGTGTGGGAGTGACTGTGTGGGAGTGACTGTGTGGGGGTGACTGTGTGGGGGTGACTGTGTGTGGGTGACTGTGTGGGGTTTGGGGTGACTGTGTGGGGGTGACTGTGCGGGGGTGACTGTGTGGGAGTGACTGTGAGAGGGTGACTGTGTGGGGGTGACTGTGTGGGGGTGACTGTGAGGGGTGACTGTGTGAGGTTTGGGGTGACTGTGTGGGAGTGACTGTGAGAGGGTGACTGTGTGCGGGTGACTGTGTGGGGTTTGGGGTGACTGTGTGGGGTGACTGTGTGGGGGTGAATGTATGGGGGTGAATGTGTGGGGGTGACTGTGTGGGGGTGACTGTGTGGGGGTGACTGTGTGGGGGTGACTGTGTGAGGTGACTGTGTGGGGTTTGGGGTAACTGTGTGGGGGTGACTGTGTGGGGGTAACTGTGTGGGGTGGCTTTGTGGGGGTGAATGTGTGGGTGTGACTGTGTGGGGATGACTGTGAGGGGTGACTGTGTGAGGTTTGGGGTGACTGTGTGGGGGCGACTGTGAGGGGGTGACTGTGAGGGGGTGACTGTGTGGGGGTGACTGTGTGGGGGTGACTGTGAGGGGGTGACTGTGTGGGGTGACTGTGTGGGGTGACTGTGTGGGGGTGACTGTGTGGGAGTGACTGTGAGGGGATGACTGTGAGGGGATGACTGTGAGGGGGTGACTGTGTGGGGTGACTGTGAGGGGGTGACTGTGAGGGGGTGACTGTGAGGGGGTGACTGTGTGGGGTGACTGTGTGGGAGTGACTGTGAGGGGGTGACTGTGTGGGGATGACTGTGTTGGAATTGTGTGGGGGTGACTGTGTGGGGGTGACTGTGAGGGGGTGACTGTGTGGGTTGACTGTGAGGGGGTGACTGTGAGGGGGTGACTGTGAGGGGGTGACTGTGTGGGTTGACTGTGTGGGAGTGACTGTGTGGGGGTGACTGTGTGGGGGTGACTGTGTGTGGGTGACTGTCTGGGGTTTGGGGTGACTGTGTGGGAGTGACTGTGAGGGGGTGACTGTGTGGGGGTGACTGTGCGGGGGTGACTGTGCGGGGGTGACTGTGCGGGGGTGACTGTGTGAGGTTTGGGGTGACTGTGTGGGAGTGACTGTGAGAGGGTGACTGTGAGGGGGTGACTGTGTGGGGGTGACTGTGAGGGGTGACTGTGTGAGGTTTGGGGTGACTGTGTGGGAGTGACTGTGAGAGGGTGACTGTGTGGGGGTGACTGTGTGGGGGTGACTGTGAGGGGTGACTGTGTGAGGTTTGGGGTGACTGTGTTGGAATGACTGTGTGGGGGGTGACTGTGTGGGGATGACTGTGAGGGGGTGACTGTGAGGGGGTGACTGTGTGGGGATGACTGTGAGGGGGTGACTGTGAGGGGGTGACTGTGTGGGGTGACTGTGTGGGGGTGACTGTGTGGGGGTGACTGTGTGGGGGTGACTGTGTGGGGTGACTGTGTGGGGGTGACTGTGTGGGGGTGACTGTGAGGGGGTGACTGTGTGGGGATGACTGTGAGGGGTGACTGTGTGAGGTTTGGGGTGACTGTGTGGGGATGACTGTGTGGGGGCAACTGTGTGGGGGTGACTGTGAGGGGGTGACTGTGAGGGGGTGACTGTGTGGGGTGACTGTGTGGGGGTGACTGTGTGGGGGTGACTGTGTGGGGGTGACTGTGTGGGGGTGACTGTGAGGGGGTGACTGTGTGGGGATGACTGTGAGGGGTGACTGTGTGAGGTTTGGGGTGACTGTGTGGGGATGACTGTGGGGGGCAACTGTGTGGGGGTGACTGTGAGGGGGTGACTGTGAGGGGGTGACTGTGTGGGGTGACTGTGTGGGAGTGACTGTGAGGGGGTGACTGTGAGGGGGTGACTGTGAGGGGGTGACTGTGTGGGGCTGACTGTGAGGGGGTGACTGTGTGGGGTGACTGTGTGAGGTTTGGGGTGACTGTGTGGGGGTGACTGTGAGGGGGTGACTGTGTGGGGATGACTGTGAGGGGGTGACTGTGTGGGGGTGACTGTGAGGGGGTGACTGTGTGGGGGTGACTGTGAGGGGGTGACTGTGTGGGGTGACTGTGTGGGAGTGACTGTGAGGGGGTGACTGTGTGGGGATGACTGTGTTGGAATGACTGTGTGGGGGTGACTGTGTGAGGTTTGGGGTGACTGTGTGGGAGTGACTGTGAGAGGGTGACTGTGTGGGGGTGACTGTGTGGGGTTTGGGGTGACTGTGTGGGGTGACTGTGTGGGGGTGAATGTGTGGGGGTGAATGTGTGGGGGTGACTGTGTGGGGGTGACTGTGTGGGGGTGACTGTGTGAGGTGACTGTGTGGGGTTTGGGGTAACTGTGTGGGGGTGACTGTGTGGGGGTAACTGTGTGGGGTGACTTTGTGGGGGTGAATGTGTGGGTGTGACTGTGTGGGGGTGACTGTGTGGGGTTTGGGGTAACTGTGTGGGGGTGACTGTGTGGGGGTGAATGTGTGGGGTGACTGTGTGGGGGTGACTGTGAGGGGTGACTTTGTGGGGGTGAATGTGTGGGGGTGACTGTGTGGGGTGACTTTGTGGGATGACGTTGTGGGGGTGACTGTGTGGGGTGACTGTGTGGGGTGACGTTGTGGGGGTGACTGTGTGTGGGTGACTGTGCGGGGTTTGGGGTAACTGTGTGGGGGTGACTGTGTGGGGTGACTGTGTGGGGTGACGTTGTGGGGGTGACTGTGTGGGGTGACTGTGTGGGGTGACGTTGTGGGGGTGACTGTGTGGGGTGACTGTGTGGGGTTTGGGGTAACGTTGTGGGGGTGACTGTGTGGGGTGACTGTGTGGGGTGACTGTGTGGGGGTGACTGTGCGGGTTTGGGGTAACTGTGTGGGGGTGACTGTGTGGGGTGACTGTGTGGGGGTGACTGTGCGGGGTTTGGGGTAACTGTGTGGGGGTGACTGTGTGGGGTGACTGTGTGGGGTTTGGGGTAACTGTGTGGGGGTGACTGTGTGGGGTGACTGTGTGGGGTGACTGTGTGGGGGTGACTGTGCGGGGTTTGGGGTAACTGTGTGGGGGTGACTGTGTGGGGGTGACTGTGTGGGGGTGACTGTGAGGGAGTGACTGTGAGGGAGTGACTGTGAGGGGGTGACTGTGAAGAAGTGACTGTGTGGGGGTGACTGTGAGGGGGTGACTGTGTGGGCGTGACTGTGTGGGGTGACTGTGAGGGGGTGACTGTGTGGGGATGACTGTGAGGGGGTGACTGTGTGAGGTTTGGGGTGACTGTGTGGGGGCGACTGTGAGGGGGTGACTGTGTGGGGGTGACTGTGAGGGGGTGACTGTGTGGGGTGACTGTGTGGGGGTGACTGTGAGGGGATGACTGTGAGGGGGTGACTGTGAGGGGGTGACTGTGTGGGGTGACTGTGTGGGGGTGACTGTGTGGGGGTGACTGTGTGGGGGTGACTGTGAGGGGGTGACTGTGAGGGGGTGACTGTGTGGGGTGACTGTGTGGGGTGACTGTGTGGGGGTGACTGTGTGGGAGTGACTGTGAGGGGGTGACTGTGAGGGGGTGACTGTGTGGCGGTGACTGTGTGGGGTGACTGTGAGGGGGTGACTGTGAGGGGGTGACTGTGAGGGGGTGACTGTGTGGGGTGACTGTGAGGGGGTGACTGTGAGGGGGTGACTGTGAGGGGGTGACTGTGAGGGGGTGACTGTGTGGGGTGACTGTGTGGGAGTGACTGTGAGGGGGTGACTGTGTGGGGATGACTGTGTTGGAATGACTGTGTGGGGGTGACTGTGAGGGGGTGACTGTGAGGGGGTGACTGTGTGGGTTGACTGTGTGGGAGTGACTGTCAGGGGATGACTGTGTTGGAATGACTGTGTGGGGGTGACTGTGAGGGGGTGACTGTGTGGGGGTGACTGTGTGAGGTTTGGGGTGACTGTGTGGGAGTGACTGTGAGGGGGTGACAGTGAGGGGGTGACTGTGTGGGGGTGACTGTGTGGGGGTGACTGTGTGGGGGTGACTGTGTGGGGGTGACTGTGCGGGGGTGACTGTGTGAGGTTTGGGGTGACTGTGTGGGAGTGACTGTGAGAGGGTGACTGTGTGGGGGTGACTGTGTGGGGGTGACTGTGAGGGGTGACTGTGTGAGGTTTGGGGTGACTGTGTTGGAATGACTGTGTGGGGGTGACTGTGTGGGGATGACTGTGTGGGGTGACTGTGAGGGGGTGACTGTGTGGGGATGACTGTGAGGGGTGACTGTGTGAGGTTTGGGGTGACTGTGTGGGGATGACTGTGTGGGGGCAACTGTGTGGGGGCGACTGTGAGGGGGCGACTGTGAGGGGGTGACTGTGTGGGGTGACTGTGTGGGGGTGACTGTGTGGGGGTGACTGTGTGGGGGTGACTGTGTGAGGGTGACTGTGAGGGGGTGACTGTGAGGGGGTGACTGTGAGGGGGTGACTGTGTGGGGTGACTGTGTGGGGGTGACTGTGTGGGGATGACTGTGAGGGGTGACTGTGTGAGGTTTGGGGTGACTATGTGGGGATGACTGTGTGGGGGCAACTGTGTGGGGGTGACTGTGAGGGGGTGACTGTGAGGGGGTGACTGTGAGGGGGTGACTGTGTGGGAGTGACTGTGAGGGGGTGACTGTGAGGGGGTGACTGTGAGGGGGTGACTGTCAGGGGATGACTGTGTTGGAATGACTGTGTGGGGGTGACTGTGTGGGGATGACTGTGTGGGGTGACTGTGTGAGGTTTGGGGTGACTGTGTGGGGATGACTGTGTGGGGTGACTGTGAGGGGGTGACTGTGAGGGGGTGACTGTGAGGGGGTGACTGTGTGGGGATGACTGTGAGGGGTGACTGTGTGAGGTTTGGGGTGACTGTGTGGGGGTGACTGTGAGGGGGTGACTGTGAGGGGGTGACTGTGAGGGGGTGACTGTGTGGGGTGACTGTGTGGGGTGACTGTGTGGGGGTGACTGTGTGGGGGTGACTGTGAGGGGGTGACTGTGAGGGGGTGACTGTGTGGGGTGACTGTGTGGGGGTGACTGTGTGGGGTGACTGTGTGGGGGTGACTGTGAGGGGGTGACTGTATGGGGATGACTGTGAGGGGGTGACTGTGTGGGGGTGACTGTGAGGGGGTGACTGTGTGGGGTGACTGAGAGGGGGTGACTGTGTGGGGATGACTGTGTTGGAATGACTGTGTGGGTTGACTGTGAGGGGGTGACTGTGAGGGGGTGACTGTGAGGGGGTGACTGTGTGGGAGTGACTGTGTGGGAGTGACTGTGTGGTGGTGACTGTGTGAGGTTTGGGGTGACTGTGTGGGAGTGACTGTGAGAGGGTGACTGTGTGCGGGTGACTGTGTGGGGTTTGGGGTGACTGTGTGGGGTGACTGTGTGGGGGTGAATGTATGGGGGTGAATGTGTGGGGTGACTGTGTGGGGGTGACTGTGTGGGGGTGACTGTGTGAGGTGACTGTGTGGGGTTTGGGGTAACTGTGTGGGGGTGACTGTGTGGGGGTAACTGTGTGGGGTGACTTTGTGGGGGTGAATGTGTGGGTGTGACTGTGTGGGGATGACTGTGAGGGGTGACTGTGTGAGGTTTGGGGTGACTGTGTGGGGGCGACTGTGAGGGGGTAACTGTGAGGGGGTGACTGTGTGGGGTGACTGTGTGGGGGTGACTGTGTGGGGGTGACTGTGAGGGGGTGACTGTGTGGGGTGACTGTGTGGGGTGACTGTGTGGGGTGACTGTGTGGGGGTGACTGTGTGGGAGTGACTGTGAGGGGGTGACTGTGAGGGGGTGACTGTGTGGGGTGACTGTGAGGGGGTGACTGTGAGGGGGTGACTGTGAGGGGGTGACTGTGAGGGGGTGACTGTGTGGGGTGACTGTGTGGGGTGACTGTGTGGGAGTGACTGTGAGGGGGTGACTGTGTGGGGATGACTGTGTTGGAATGACTGTGTGGGGGTGACTGTGTGGGGGTGACTGTGTGGGGGTGACTGTGAGGGGGTGACTGTGTGGGTTGACTGTGAGGGGGTGACTGTGAGGGGGTGACTGTGTGGGTTGACTGTGTGGGAGTGACTGTGTGGGGGTGACTGTGTGGGGGTGACTGTGTGTGGGTGACTGTGTGGGGTTTGGGGTGACTGTGTGGGAGTGACTGTGAGGGGGTGACTGTGTGGGGGTGACTGTGTGGGGGTGACTGTGCGGGGGTGACTGTGTGAGGTTTGGGGTGACTGTGTTGGAATGACTGTGTGGGGGGTGACTGTGTGGGGATGACTGTGTGGGGTGACTGTGTGAGGTTTGGGGTGACTGTGTGGGGATGACTGTGGGGTGACTGTGAGTGGGTGACTGTGAGGGGGTGACTGTGTGGGGATGACTGTGAGGGGGTGACTGTGAGGGGGTGACTGTGTGGGGTGACTGTGTGGGGGTGACTGTGTGGGGGTGACTGTGTGGGGTGACTGTGTGGGGGTGACTGTGAGGGGGTGACTGTGTGGGGATGACTGTGAGGGGTGACTGTGTGAGGTTTGGGGTGACTGTGTGGGGATGACTGTGTGGAGGCAACTGTGTGGGGGTGACTGTGAGGGGGTGACTGTGAGGGGGTGACTGTGAGGGGGTGACTGTGTGGGGTGACTGTTTGGGGGTGACTGTGTGGGGGTGACTGTGAGGGGGTGACTGTGTGGGGTGACTGTGTGGGGGTGACTGTGAGGGGGTGACTGTGTGGGGATGACTGTGAGGGGTGACTGTGTGAGGTTTGGGGTGACTGTGTGGGGATGACTGTGGGGGGCAACTGTGTGGGGGTGACTGTGAGGGGGTGACTGTGAGGGGGTGACTGTGAGGGGGTGACTGTGTGGGGTGACTGTGTGGGAGTGACTGTGAGGGGGTGACTGTGAGGGGGTGACTGTGAGGGGGTGACTGTGTGGGGGTGACTGTGAGGTTGTGACTGTGTGGGGTGACTGTGTGAGGTTTGGGGTGACTGTGTGGGAGTGACTGTGAGAGGGTGACTGTGTGGGGGTGACTGTGTGGGGGTGACTGTGAGGGGTGACTGTGAGGGGTGACTGTGTGAGGTTTGGGGTGACTGTGTTGGAATGACTGTGTGGGGGTGACTGTGTAGGGATGACTGTGTGGGGTGACTGTGTGAGGTTTGGGGTGACTGTGTGGGGATGACTGTGTGGGGTGACTGTGAGGGGGTGACTGTGTGGGGATGACTGTGAGGGGTGACTGTGTGAGGTTTGGGGTGACTGTGTGGGGGCAACTGTGTGGGGGTGACTGTGAGGGGGTGACTGTGAGGGGGTGACTGTGAGGGGGTGACTGTGTGGGGTGACTGTGTGGGGGTGACTGTGTGGGGGTGACTGTGAGGGGGTGACTGTGAGGGGGTGACTGTGTGGGGTGACTGTGTGGGGGTGACTGTGTGGGGGTGACTGTGTGGGGGTGACTGTGTGGGGTGACTGTGTGGGGGTGACTGTGAGGGGGTGACTGTGTGGGGATGACTGTGAGGGGGTGACTGTGTGGGGGTGACTGTGAGGGGGTGACTGTGTGGGGTGACTGTGTGGGAGTGACTGTGAGGGGGTGACTGTGTGGGGATGACTGTGTTGGAATGACTGTGTGGGGGTGACTGTGTGAGGTTTGGGGTGACTGTGTGGGAGTGACTGTGAGAGGGTGACTGTGTGGGGGTGACTGTGTGGGGTTTGGGGTGACTGTGTGGGGTGACTGTGTGGGGGTGAATGTGTGGGGGTGAATGTGTGGGGGTGACTGTGTGGGGGTGACTGTGTGGGGGTGACTGTGTGGGGGTGACTGTGTGAGGTGACTGTGTGGGGTTTGGGGTAACTGTGTGGGGGTGACTGTGTGGGGGTAACTGTGTGGGGTGACTTTGTGGGGGTGAATGTGTGGGTGTGACTGTGTGGGGGTGACTGTGTGGGGTTTGGGGTAACTGTGTGGGGGTGACTGTGTGGGGGTGAATGTGTGGGGTGACTGTGTGGGGGTGACTGTGAGGGGTGACTTTGTGGGGGTGAATGTGTGGGGGTGACTGTGTGGGGTGACTGTGTGGGGTGACGTTGTGGGGGTGACTGTGTGGGGTGACGTTGTGGGGGTGACTGTGTGTGGGTGACTGTGCGGGGTTTGGGGTAACTGTGTGGGGGTGACTGTGTGGGGTGACTGTGTGGGGTGACGTTGTGGGGGTGACTGTGTGGGGTGACTGTGTGGGGTGACGTTGTGGGGGTGACTGTGTGGGGTGACTGTGTGGGGGTGACTGTGAGGGGGTGACTGTGTGGGGATGACTGTGAGGGGTGACTGTGTGAGGTTTGGGGTGACTGTGTGGGGATGACTGTGTGGAGGCAACTGTGTGGGGGTGACTGTGAGGGGGTGACTGTGAGGGGGTGACTGTGAGGGGGTGACTGTGTGGGGTGACTGTTTGGGGGTGACTGTGTGGGGGTGACTGTGAGGGGGTGACTGTGTGGGGTGACTGTGTGGGGGTGACTGTGAGGGGGTGACTGTGTGGGGATGACTGTGAGGGGTGACTGTGTGAGGTTTTGGGTGACTGTGTGGGGATGACTGTGGGGGGCAACTGTGTGGGGGTGACTGTGAGGGGGTGACTGTGAGGGGGTGACTGTGTGGGGTGACTGTGTGGGGGTGACTGTGTGGGAGTGACTGTGAGGGGGTGACTGTGAGGGGGTGACTGTGAGGGGGTGACTGTGTGGGGGTGACTGTGAGGTTGTGACTGTGTGGGGTGACTGTGTGAGGTTTGGGGTGACTGTGTGGGAGTGACTGTGAGAGGGTGACTGTGTGGGGGTGACTGTGTGGGGGTGACTGTGAGAGGTTTGGGGTGACTGTGTTGGAATGACTGTGTGGGGGTGACTGTGTAGGGATGACTGTGTGGGGTGACTGTGTGAGGTTTGGGGTGACTGTGTGGGGATGACTGTGTGGGGTGACTGTGAGGGGGTGACTGTGTGGGGATGACTGTGAGGGGTGACTGTGTGAGGTTTGGGGTGACTGTGTGGGGGCAACTGTGTGGGGGTGACTGTGAGGGGGTGACTGTGAGGGGGTGACTGTGAGGGGGTGACTGTGTGGGGTGACTGTGTGGGGGTGACTGTGTGGGGGTGACTGTGTGGGGGTGACTGTGAGGGGGTGACTGTGAGGGGGTGACTGTGAGGGGGTGACTGTGTGGGGTGACTGTGTGGGGGTGACTGTGTGGGGTGACTGTGTGGGGGTGACTGTGAGGGGGTGACTGTGTGGGGATGACTGTGAGGGGGTGACTGTGTGGGGGTGACTGTGAGGGGGTGACTGTGTGGGGTGACTGTGTGGGAGTGACTGTGAGGGGGTGACTGTGTGGGGATGACTGTGTTGGAATGACTGTGTGGGGGTGACTGTGTGAGGTTTGGGGTGACTGTGTGGGAGTGACTGTGAGAGGGTGACTGTGTGGGGGTGACTGTGTGGGGTTTGGGGTGACTGTGTGGGGTGACTGTGTGGGGGTGAATGTGTGGGGGTGAATGTGTGGGGGTGACTGTGTGGGGGTGACTGTGTGGGGGTGACTGTGTGGGGGTGACTGTGTGGGGGTGACTGTGTGAGGTGACTGTGTGGGGTTTGGGGTAACTGTGTGGGGGTGACTGTGTGGGGGTAACTGTGTGGGGTGACTTTGTGGGGGTGAATGTGTGGGTGTGACTGTGTGGGGGTGACTGTGTGGGGTTTGGGGTAACTGTGTGGGGGTGACTGTGTGGGGGTGAATGTGTGGGGTGACTGTGTGGGGGTGACTGTGAGGGGTGACTTTGTGGGGGTGAATGTGTGGGGGTGACTGTGTGGGGTGACTGTGTGGGGTGACGTTGTGGGGGTGACTGTGTGGGGTGACGTTGTGGGGGTGACTGTGTGTGGGTGACTGTGCGGGGTTTGGGGTAACTGTGTGGGGGTGACTGTGTGGGGTGACTGTGTGGGGTGACGTTGTGGGGGTGACTGTGTGGGGTGACTGTGTGGGGTGACGTTGTGGGGGTGACTGTGTGGGGTGACTGTGTGGGGGTGACTGTGCGGGGTTTGGGGTAACTGTGTGGGGGTGACTGTGTGGGGGTGACTGTGTGGGGTGACGTTGTGGGGGTGACTGTGTGGGGTGACTGTGTGGGGTTTGGGGTAACGTTGTGGGGGTGACTGTGTGGGGTGACTGTGTGGGGGTGACTGTGCGGGTTTGGGGTAACTGTGTGGGGGTGACTGTGTGGGGTGACTGTGTGGGGTGACTGTGTGGGGGTGACTGTGCGGGGTTTGGGGTAACTGTGTGGGGGTGACTGTGTGGGGTAACTGTGTGGGGTTTGGGGTAACTGTGTGGGGGTGACTGTGTGGGGTGACTGTGTGGGGTGACTGTGTGGGGTGACTGTGTGGGGGTGACTGTGCGGGGTTTGGGGTAACTGTGTGGGGGTGACTGTGTGGGGGTGACTGTGTGGGGTGACGTTGTGGGGGTGACTGTGTGGGGTGACTGTGTGGGGTGACGTTGTGGGGGTGACGTTGTGGGGGTGACTGTGTGTGGGTGACTGTGTGTGGGTGACTGTGCGGGGTTTGGGGTAACTGTGTGGGGGTGACTGTGTGGGGTGACGTTGTGGGGGTGACTGTGTGGGGTGACTGTGTGGGGTGACGTTGTGGGGGTGACTGTGTGTGGGTGACTGTGCGGGGTTTGGGGTAACTGTGTGGGGGTGACTGTGTGGGGTGACGTTGTGGGGGTGACTGTGTGGGGTGACTGTGTGGGGTGACGTTGTGGGGGGGACTGAGTGGGGTGACTGTGTGGGGTTTGGGGTAACGTTGTGGGGGTGACTGTGTGGGGTGACTGTGTGGGGTGACTGTGTGGGGTGACTGTGTGGGGGTGACTGTGCGGGTTTGGGGTAACTGTGTGGGGGTGACTGTGTGGGGTGACTGTGTGGGGGTGACTGTGCGGGGTTTGGGGTAACTGTGTGGGGGTGACTGTGTGGGGTGACTGTGTGGGGTTTGGGGTAACTGTGTGGGGGTGACTGTGTGGGGTGACTGTGTGGGGTGACTGTGTGGGGGTGACTGTGCGGGGTTTGGGGTAACTGTGTGGGGGTGACTGTGTGGGGTGACTGTGTGGGGGTGACTGTGCGGGGTTTGGGGTAACTGTGTGGGGGTGACTGTGTGGGGGTGACTGTGTGGGGGTGACTGTGCGGGTTTGGGGTAACTGTGTGGGGGTGACTGTGCGGGTTTGGGGTAACTGTGTGGGGGTGACTGTGTGGGGTGACTGTGTGGGGTGACTGTGTGGGGGTGACTGTGCGGGGTTTGGGGTAACTGTGTGGGGTTGACTGTGTGGGGTGACTGTGTGGGGTGACTGTGAGGGGATGACTGTGTGGGGGTGACTGTGTGTGGGGGACTGTGCGGGGTTTGGGGTAACTGTGTGGGGGTGACTGTGTGGGGTGACTGTGTGGGGTGACTGTGTGAGGTGACTGTGAGGTGACTGTGTGGGGTGGCTGTGTGGGGTTTGGGGTAACTGTGTGGGGGTGACTGTGTGGGGGTGACTGTGTGGGGGTGACTGTGTGAGGTTTGGGGTGACTGTGTGGGAGTGACTGTGAGGGGGTGACTGTGTGGGTGTGACTGTGTGGGGTTTGGGCTGACTGTGTGGGGTTTGGGGTGACTGTGTGGGGTTTGGGGTGACTGTGTGGGGTTTGGGCTGACTGTGTGGGGTTTGGGGTGACTGTGTGGGGTTTGGGCTGACTGTGTGGGGTTTGCGGTGACAATAAGAATTTTCCAGTATTCCACAGATGACGAGATTTGCCGTGAACGCAGCGTGTGATTGGCTCAGATACATGACCGCTCAGGATGCGACGGGAACATGTGATTGGTTTGACTCTGTGCACATTTCACGAAGTTGAATTCAAACGGCCTTGCAACTATTTTTGAGTCTCCAGGTCTCTATTCCATTCTTGCCCTGAGAAGCGTCCACAGTTGACACAAACATTTCATTTCTCTGGCAGCTGTGCAATGAATTTTATTTTATCTGAAAGATTTGCCCTTCTCAGAACCTCAGGGTCACTCCAAGCCAATGAAGTGCTTTTGAAGTGTAATCACTGTTATAATATATAATACACAGCAGCCATTTTCCGAAGAACAGCTAAGTAATAATGATAATCTGATTTAGCACTGTAGGCTGAGGGATAAATATTGCCCAGCACATCAAAGTACACAGCCCTGCCGCTCTTCACATAGGGCTGTGGAATCATTTATGTCCAACCGGGTGGTTCGATGTGGCCTCAGTTTAATGTCTCATTCCTCAGTACGGACTCAGTGCAGCATTCCCTCATTACTTTCTCAGTGCAGCATTCCCTCATTACTGTCTCAGTGCAGCATTCCCTCAGTACAGTCTCAGTGCAGCATTCCCTCATTGCTCTCTCAGTGCAGCATTCCCTCAGTACTGTCTCACTGCAGCATTCCCTCATTACTGTCTCAGTGCAGCATTCCCTCAGTACAGTCTCAGTGCAGCATTCCCTCAGTACTGTCTCAGTGCAGCATTCCCTCAGTACTGTCTCAGTGCAGCATTCCCTCAGTACAGTCTCAGTGCAGCATTCCCTCAGTACAGTCTCAGTGCAGCATTCCCTCAGTACTGTCTCAGTGCAGCATTCCCTCAGTACTGTCTCAGTGCAGCATTCCCTCAGTACAGTCTCAGTGCAGCATTCCCTCAGTACAGTCTCAGTGCAGCATTCCCTCAGTACAGTCTCAGTGCAGCATTCCCTCAGTACTGTCTCAGTGCAGCATTCCCTCAGTACAGTCTCAGTGCAGCATTCCCTCATTACAGTCTCAGTGCAGCATTCCCTCAGTACTGTCTCAGTGCAGCATTCCCTCAGTACAGTCTCAGTGCAGCATTCCCTCAGCACGGTCTCAGTGCAGCATTCCCTCAGTACGGTCTCAGTGCAGCATTCCCTCATTACAGTCTCAGTGCAGCATTCCCTCAGTACTGTCTCAGTGCAGCATTCCCTCATTACAGTCTCAGTGCAGCATTCCCTCAGTACTGTCTCAGTGCAGCATTCCCTCATTACTGTCTCAGTGCAGCATTCCTTCAGTACTGTCTCAGTGCAGCATTCCCTCAGTACTGTCTCAGTGCAGCATTCCCTCAGCACGGTCTCAGTGCAGCATTCCCTCAGCATTCCCTCAGTACTGTCTCAGTGCAGCATTCCCTCAGCACGGTCTCAGTGCAGCATTCCCTCAGCATTCCCTCAGTACTGTCTCAGTGCAGCATTCCCTCAGTACTGTCTCAGTGCAGCATTCCCTCATTACTGTCTCAGTGCAGCATTCCCTCAGCACGGTCTCAGTGCAGCATTCCCTCAGTACGGTCTCAGTGCAGCATTCCCTCATTACTGTCTCAGTGCAGCATTCCCTCATTACTGTCTCAGTGCAGCATTCCCTCAGCATTCCCTCATTACTGTCTCAGTGCAGCATTCCCTCAGTACGGTCTCAGTGCAGCATTCCCTCAGTACGGTCTCAGTGCAGCATTCCCTCAGTACTGTCTCAGTGCAGCATTCCCTCAGTACTGTCTCAGTGCAGCATTCCCTCAGTACGGTCAGTGCAGCATTCCCTCATTACTGTCTCAGTGCAGCATTCCCTCAGTACAGTCTCAGCGCAGCATTCCCTCAGCACGGTCTCAGTGCAGCATTCCCTCAGTACGGTCTCAGTGCAGCATTCCCTCATTACTGTCTCAGTGCAGCATTCCCTCAGTACGGTCTCAGTGCAGCATTCCCTCAGTACTGTCTCAGTGCAGCATTCCCTCAGTACGGTCTCAGTGCAGCATTCCCTCATTACTGTCTCAGTGCAGCATTCCCTCAGTACTGTCTCTGTGCAGCATTCCCTCAGTACGGTCACAGTGCAGCATTCCCTCATTACTGTCTCAGTGCAGCATTCCCTCATTACTGTCTCAGTGCAGCATTCCCTCAGTACTGTCTCAGTGCAGCATTCCCTCAGTACTGTCTCAGTGCAGCATTCCCTCAGTACGGTCTCAGTGCAGCATTCCCTCAGTACTGTCTCAGTGCAGCATTCCCTCAGTACAGTCTCAGTGCAGCATTCCCTCAGTACTGTCTCAGTGCAGCATTCCCTCAGTACTGTCTCAGTGCAGCATTCCCTCAGTACGGTCTCAGTGCAGCATTCCCTCAGTACTGTCTCAGTGCAGCATTCCCTCAGTACTGTCTCAGTGCAGCATTCCCTCAGTACTGTCTCAGTGCAGCATTCCCTCAGTACTGTCTCTGTGCAGCATTCCCTCAGTACGGTCACAGTGCAGCATTCCCTCATTACTGTCTCAGTGCAGCATTCCCTCATTACTGTCTCAGTGCGGCATTCCCTCATTACTGTCTCAGTGCGGCATTCCCTCAGTACGGTCTCAGTGCAGCATTCCCTCAGTCCTGTCTCTGTGCAGCATTCCCTCAGTACGGTCTCAGTGCAGCATTCCCTCATTACTGTCTCAGTGCAGCATTCCCTCAGTACTGTCTCTGTGCAGCATTCCCTCAGTACAGTCTCAGTGCAGCATTCCCTCATTACTGTCTCAGTGCAGCATTCCCTCAGTACTGTCTCTGTGCAGCATTCCCTCAGTACAGTCTCAGTGCAGCATTCCCTCATTACTGTCTCTGTGCAGCATTCCCTCAGTACGGTCTCAGTGCAGCATTCCCTCATTACTGTCTCAGTGCAGCATTCCCTCAGTACTTTCTCTGTGCAGCATTCCCTCATTACAGTCTCAGTGCAGCATTCCCTCAGTACTGTCTCTGTGCAGCATTCCCTCAATACTGTCTCAGTGCTGCATTCCCTCATTACTGTCTCAGTGCAGCATTCCCTCAGTACGGTCACAGTGCTGCATTCCCTCAGTACGGTCTCAGTGCAGCATTCCCTCATTACTGTCTCAGTGCGGCATTCCCTCATTACTGTCTCAGTGCAGCATTCCCTCAGTACGGTCTCAGTGCAGCATTCCCTCATTACTGTCTCAGTGCAGCATTCCCTCATTACTGTCTCAGTGCAGCATTCCCTCAGTACGGTCTCAGTGCAGCATTCCCTCATTACTGTCTCAGTGCAGCATTCCCTCATTACTGTCTCAGTGCAGCATTCCCTCATTACGGTCTCAGTGCAGCATTCCCTCATTACTGTCTCAGTGCAGCATTCCCTCATTACTTTCTCAGTGCAGCATTCCCTCATTACGGTCTCAGTGCAGCATTCCCTCATTACTGTCTCAGTGCAGCATTCCCTCATTACTTTCTCAGTGCAGCATTCCCTCATTACGGTCTCAGTGCAGCTTTCCCTCAATACTGTCTCAGTGCAGCATTCCCTCATTACTGTCTCAGTGCAGCATTCCCTCATTACGGTCTCAGTGCAGCATTCCCTCAGTACAGTCTCAGTGCAGCATTCCCTCAGTACGGTCTCAGTGCAGCATTCCCTCAGTACTGTCTCAGTGCAGCATTCCCTCAGTACTGTCTCAGTGCAGCATTCCCTCAGCACGGTCTCAGTGCAGCATTCCCTCAGCATTCCCTCAGTACTGTCTCAGTGCAGCATTCCCTCATTACTGTCTCAGTGCAGCATTCCCTCAGTACGGTCTCAGTGCAGCATTCCCTCAGTACGGTCTCAGTGCAGCATTCCCTCATTACTGTCACAGTGCAGCATTCCCTCATTACTGTCTCAGTGCAGCATTCCCTCATTACTGTCTCAGTGCAGCATTCCCTCATTACGGTCTCAGTGCAGCATTCCCTCAGTACAGTCTCAGTGCAGCATTCCCTGAGTACGGTCTCAGTGCAGCATTCCCTCAGTACTGTCTCAGTGCAGCATTCCCTCAGTACGGTCTCAGTGCAGCATTCCCTCATTACTGTCTCAGTGCAGCATTCCCTCAGTACTGTCTCAGTGCAGCATTCCCTCAGTACGGTCTCAGTGCAGCATTCCCTCATTACGGTCTCAGTGCAGCATTCCCTCATGACTGTCTCAGTGCGGCATTCCCTCATTACTGTCTCAGTGCAGCATTCCCTCATTACTTTCTCAGTGCAGCATTCCCTCATTACGGTCTCAGTGCAGCATTCCCTCATTACTGTCTCAGTGCAGCATTCCCTCATTACTTTCAAAGTGCAGCATTCCCTCATTACGGTCTCAGTGCAGCTTTCCCTCAATACTGTCTCAGTGCAGCATTCCCTCATTACTGTCTCAGTGCAGCATTCCCTCATTACGGTCTCAGTGCAGCATTCCCTCAGTACAGTCTCAGTGCAGCATTCCCTGAGTACGGTCTCAGTGCAGCATTCCCTCAGTACTGTCTCAGTGCAGCATTCCCTCAGTACGGTCTCAGTGCAGCATTCCCTCATTACTGTCTCAGTGCAGCATTCCCTCAGTACTGTCTCAGTGCAGCATTCCCTCAGTACGGTCTCAGTGCAGCATTCCCTCAGTACTGTCTCAGTGCAGCATTCCCTCATTACGGTCTCAGTGCAGCATTCCCTCAGTACAGACTCAGTGCAGCATTCCCTCAGTACGGTCTCAGTGCAGCATTCCCTCATTACTGTCTCAGTGCAGCATTCCCTCAGTACTGTCTCAGTGCAGCATTCCCTCAGTACGGTCTCAGTGCAGCATTCCCTCAGTACAGTCTCAGTGCAGCATTCCCTCAGTACTGTCTCAGTGCAGCATTCCCTCAGTACGGTCTCAGTGCAGCATTCCCTCAGTACAGTCTCAGTGCAGCATTCCCTCAGTACTGTCTCAGTGCAGCATTCCCTCAGTACGGTCTCAGTGCAGCATTCCCTCATTACTGTCTCAGTGCAGCATTCCCTCAGCACGGTCTCAGTGCAGCATTCCCTCAGTACTGTCTCAGTGCAGCATTCCCTCAGTACGGTCTCAGTGCAGCATTCCCTCAGTACGGTCTAAGTGCAGCATTCCCTCAGCACGGTCTCATTGCAGCATTCCCTCAGCATTCCCTCAGCACGGTCTCAGTGCAGCATTCCCTCAGCATTCCCTCAGTACGGTCTCAGTGCAGCATTCCCTCATTACTGTCTCAGTGCAGCATTCCCTCAGTACTGTCTCAGTGCAGCATTCCCTCAGCACGGTCTCAGTGCAGCATTCCCTCAGCATTCCCTCAGTACAGTCTCAGTGCAGCATTCCCTCATTACTGTCTAAGTGCAGCATTCCCTCAGTACTGTCTCAGTGCAGCATTCCCTCATTACTGTCTCAGTGCAGCATTCCCTCAGTACAGTCTCAGTGCAGCATTCCCTCATTACTGTCTCAGTGCAGCATTCCCTCAGTACAGTCTCAGTGCAGCATTCCCTCAGCACGGTCTCAGTGCAGCATTCCCTCAGTACAGTCTCAGTGCAGCATTCCCTCAGTACGGTCTCAGTGCAGCATTCCCTCAGTACTGTCTCAGTGCAGCATTCCCTCAGTACTGTCTCAGTGCAGCATTCCCTCATTACTGTCTCAGTGCAGCATTCCCTCAGTACTGTCTCAGTGCAGCATTCCCTCAGCAGGGTCTCAGTGCAGCATTCCCTCATTACTGTCTCAGTGCAGCATTCCCTCAGTACAGTCTCAGTGCAGCATTCCCTCAGCACGGTCTCAGTGCAGCATTCCCTCAGTACGGTCTCAGTGCAGCATTCCCTCATTACTGTCTCAGTGCAGCATTCCCTCAGCATTCCCTCAGTACTGTCTCAGTGCGGCATTCCCTCAGTACTGTCTCAGTGCAGCATTCCCTCAGCACGGTCTCAGTGCAGCATTCCCTCAGCACGGTCTCAGTGCAGCATTCCCTCAGTACGGTCTCAGTGCAGCATTCCCTCATTACTGTCTCAGTGCAGCATTCCCTCATTACTGTCTCAGTGCAGCATTCCCTCAGTACTGTCTCAGTGCAGCATTCCCTCAGTACTGTCTCAGTGCAGCATTCCCTCATTACTGTCTCAGTGCAGCATTCCCTCAGCACGGTCTCAGTGCAGCATTCCCTCAGCACGGTCTCAGTGCAGCATTCCCTCAGTACTGTCTCAGTGCGGCATTCCCTCAGTACTGTCTCAGTGCAGCATTCCCTCATTACTGTCTCAGTGCAGCATTCCCTCAGTACTGTCTCAGTGCGGCATTCCCTCAGTACGGTCTCAGTGCAGCATTCCCTCAGCACGGTCTCAGTGCAGCATTCCCTCAGTACTGTCTCAGTGCAGCATTCCCTCATTACTGTCTCAGTGCAGCATTCCCTCAGTACTGTCTCAGTGCAGCATTCCCTCAGTACGGTCTCAGTGCAGCATTCCCTCAGTACGGTCTCAGTGCAGCATTCCCTCATGACTGTCTCAGTGCAGCATTCCCTCACTACTGTCTCAGTGCAGCATTCCCTCATTACTTTCTCAGTGCAGCATTCCCTCATTACGGTCTCAGTGCAGCATTCCCTCATTACTGTCTCAGTGCAGCATTCCCTCATTACTTTCAAAGTGCAGCATTCCCTCATTACGGTCTCAGTGCAGCTTTCCCTCAATACTGTCTCAGTGCAGCATTCCCTCATTACTGTCTCAGTGCAGCATTCCCTCAGCACGGTCTCAGTGCAGCATTCCCTCAGCACGGTCTCAGTGCAGCATTCCCTCATTACTGTCTCAGTGCAGCATTCCCTCATTACTGTCTCAGTGCAGCATTCCCTCAGTACTGTCTCAGTGCGGCATTCCCTCAGTACTGTCTCAGTGCAGCATTCCCTCAGCACGGTCTCAGTGCAGCATTCTCTCAGCACGGTCTCAGTGCAGCATTCCCTCATTACTGTCTCAGTGCAGCATTCCCTCATTACTGTCTCAGTGCCGCATTCCCTCAGTACAGTCTCAGTGCAGCATTCCCTCAGTACTGTCTCAGTGCGGCATTCCCTCAGTACTGTCTCAGTGCAGCATTCCCTCAGCACGGTCTCAGTGCAGCATTCCCTCAGCACGGTCTCAGTGCAGCATTCCCTCAGCACGGTCTCAGTGCAGCATTCCCTCAGCACGGTCTCAGTGCAGCATTCCCTCATTACTGTCTCAGTGCCGCATTCCCTCAGTACTGTCTCAGTGCGGCATTCCCTCAGTACTGTCTCAGTGCGGCATTCCCTCAGTACTGTCTCAGTGCAGCATTCCCTCAGCACGGTCTCAGTGCAGCATTCCCTCAGCACGGTCTCAGTGCAGCATTCCCTCAGTACTGTCTCAGTGCAGCATTCCCTCATTACTGTCTCAGTGCAGCATTCCCTCATTACTGTCTCAGTGCAGCATTCCCTCAGCACGGTCTCAGTGCAGCATTCCCTCAGTACTGTCTCAGTGCAGCATTCCCTCAGTACGGTCTCAGTGCAGCATTCCCTCAGTACGGTCTCAGTGCAGCATTCCCTCAGCACGGTCTCATTGCAGCATTCCCTCAGCATTCCCTCAGCACGGTCTCAGTGCAGCATTCCCTCAGCATTCCCTCAGTACGGTCTCAGTGCAGCATTCCCTCATTACTGTCTCAGTGCAGCATTCCCTCAGTACTGTCTCAGTGCAGCATTCCCTCAGCACGGTCTCAGTGCAGCATTCCCTCAGCATTCCCTCAGTACAGTCTCAGTGCAGCATTCCCTCATTACTGTCTCAGTGCAGCATTCCCTCAGTACTGTCTCAGTGCAGCATTCCCTCATTACTGTCTCAGTGCAGCATTCCCTCAGTACAGTCTCAGTGCAGCATTCCCTCATTACTGTCTCAGTGCAGCATTCCCTCAGTACAGTCTCAGTGCAGCATTCCCTCAGCACGGTCTCAGTGCAGCATTCCCTCAGTACAGTCTCAGTGCAGCATTCCCTCAGTACGGTCTCAGTGCAGCATTCCCTCAGTACTGTCTCAGTGCAGCATTCCCTCATTACTGTCTCAGTGCAGCATTCCCTCAGTACTGTCTCAGTGCAGCATTCCCTCAGCACGGTCTCAGTGCAGCATTCCCTCATTACTGTCTCAGTGTAGCATTCCCTCAGTACAGTCTCAGTGCAGCATTCCCTCAGCACGGTCTCAGTGCAGCATTCCCTCAGCACGGTCTCAGTGCAGCATTCCCTCAGTACGGTCTCAGTGCAGCATTCCCTCATTACTGTCTCAGTGCAGCATTCCCTCAGCATTCCCTCAGTACTGTCTCAGTGCAGCATTCCCTCAGTACTGTCTCAGTGCAGCATTCCCTCATTACTGTCTCAGTGCAGCATTCCCTCAGTACGGTCTCAGTGCAGCATTCCCTCATTACTGTCTCAGTGCAGCATTCCCTCATTACTGTCTCAGTGCAGCATTCCCTCAGTACTGTCTCAGTGCAGCATTCCCTCAGTACTGTCTCAGTGCAGCATTCCCTCATTACTGTCTCAGTGCAGCATTCCCTCAGCACGGTCTCAGTGCAGCATTCCCTCAGCACGGTCTCAGTACTGTCTCAGTGCGGCATTCCCTCAGTACTGTCTCAGTGCAGCATTCCCTCATTACTGTCTCAGTGCAGCATTCCCTCAGTACTGTCTCAGTGCGGCATTCCCTCAGTACTGTCTCAGTGCAGCATTCCCTCAGCACGGTCTCAGTGCAGCATTCCCTCAGCACGGTCTCAGTGCAGCATTCCCTCAGTACTGTCTCAGTGCAGCATTCCCTCATTACTGTCTCAGTGCAGCATTCCCTCAGTACTGTCTCAGTGCGGCATTCCCTCAGTACTGTCTCAGTGCAGCATTCCCTCAGCACGGTCTCAGTGCAGCATTCCCTCAGCACGGTCTCAGTGCAGCATTCCCTCATTACTGTCTCAGTGCAGCATTCCCTCATTACTGTCTCAGTGCAGCATTCCCTCAGTACTGTCTCAGTGCGGCATTCCCTCAGTCCTGTCTCAGTGCAGCATTCCCTCAGCACGGTCTCAGTGCAGCATTCCCTCAGCACGGTCTCAGTGCAGCATTCCCTCAGTACTGTCTCAGTGCAGCATTCCCTCATTACTGTCTCAGTGCCGCATTCCCTCAGTACAGTCTCAGTGCAGCATTTCCTCAGTACTGTCTCAGTGCGGCATTCCCTCAGTACTGTCTCAGTGCAGCATTCCCTCAGCACGGTCTCAGTGCAGCATTCCCTCAGCACGGTCTCAGTGCAGCATTCCCTCAGTACTGTCTCAGTGCAGCATTCCCTCATTACTGTCTCAGTGCAGCATTCCCTCATTACTGTCTCAGTGCAGCATTCCCTCAGTACTGTCTCAGTGCGGCATTCCCTCAGTACTGTCTCAGTGCAGCATTCCCTCAGCACGGTCTCAGTGCAGCATTCCCTCAGCACGGTCTCAGTGCAGCATTCCCTCAGCACGGTCTCAGTGCAGCATTCCCTCAGCACGGTCTCAGTGCAGCATTCCCTCAGTACTGTCTCAGTGCAGCATTCCCTCATTACTGTCTCAGTGCAGCATTCCCTCATTACTGTCTCAGTGCAGCATTCCCTCAGCACGGTCTCAGTGCAGCATTCCCTCAGCATTCCCTCAGTACTGTCTCAGTGCAGCATTCCCTCATTACTGTCTCAGTGCAGCATTCCCTCATTACTGTCTCAGTGCAGCATTCCCTCAGTACTGTCGCAGTGCAGCATTCCCTCAGCACGGTCTCAGTGCAGCATTCCCTCATTACTGTCTCAGTGCAGCATTCCCTCAGTACGGTCTCAGTGCAGCATTCCCTCATTACTGTCTCAGTGCAGCATTCCCTCATTACTGTCTCAGTGCAGCATTCCCTCATTACGGTCTCAGTGCAGCATTCCCTCATTACTGTCTCAGTGCAGCATTCCCTCATTGCTTTCTCAGTGCAGCATTCCCTCATTACGGTCTCAGTGCAGCTTTCCCTCATTACTGTCTCAGTGCAGCATTCCCTCATTACTGTCTCAGTGCAGCATTCCCTCATTACGGTCTCAGTGCAGCATTCCCTCAGTACAGTCTCAGTGCAGCATTCCCTCAGTACGATCTCAGTGCAGCATTCCCTCAGTACTGTCTCAGTGCAGCATTCCCTCATTACTGTCTCAGTGCAGCATTCCCTCAGTACTGTCTCAGTGCAGCATTCCCTCAGTACTGTCTCAGTGCAGCATTCCCTCAGCACGGTCTCAGTGCAGCATTCCCTCAGCACGGTCTCAGTGCAGCATTCCCTCAGCATTCCCTCAGTACTGTCTCAGTGCAGCATTCCCTCAGTACTGTCTCAGTGCAGCATTCCCTCAGCACGGTCTCAGTGCAGCATTCCCTCAGCATTCCCTCAGTACTGTCTCAGTGCAGCATTCCCTCAGTACGGTCTCAGTGCAGCATTCCCTCATTACTGTCTCAGTGCAGCATTCCCTCAGTACTGTCTCAGTGCAGCATTCCCTCAGCACGGTCTCAGTGCAGCATTCCCTCAGTACTGTCTCAGTGCAGCATTCCCTCAGCACGGTCTCAGTGCAGCATTCCCTCAGCACGGTCTCAGTGCAGCATTCCCTCAGTACTGTCTCAGTGCAGCATTCCCTCATTACTGTCTCAGTGCCGCATTCCCTCAGTACAGTCTCAGTGCAGCATTTCCTCAGTACTGTCTCAGTGCGGCATTCCCTCAGTACTGTCTCAGTGCAGCATTCCCTCAGCACGGTCTCAGTGCAGCATTCCCTCAGCACGGTCTCAGTGCAGCATTCCCTCAGTACTGTCTCAGTGCAGCATTCCCTCATTACTGTCTCAGTGCAGCATTCCCTCATTACTGTCTCAGTGCAGCATTCCCTCAGTACTGTCTCAGTGCGGCATTCCCTCAGTACTGTCTCAGTGCAGCATTCCCTCAGCACGGTCTCAGTGCAGCATTCCCTCAGCACGGTCTCAGTGCAGCATTCCCTCAGCACGGTCTCAGTGCAGCATTCCCTCAGCACGGTCTCAGTGCAGCATTCCCTCAGTACTGTCTCAGTGCAGCATTCCCTCATTACTGTCTCAGTGCAGCATTCCCTCATTACTGTCTCAGTGCAGCATTCCCTCAGCACGGTCTCAGTGCAGCATTCCCTCAGCATTCCCTCAGTACTGTCTCAGTGCAGCATTCCCTCATTACTGTCTCAGTGCAGCATTCCCTCATTACTGTCTCAGTGCAGCATTCCCTCAGTACTGTCGCAGTGCAGCATTCCCTCAGCACGGTCTCAGTGCAGCATTCCCTCATTACTGTCTCAGTGCAGCATTCCCTCAGTACGGTCTCAGTGCAGCATTCCCTCATTACTGTCTCAGTGCAGCATTCCCTCATTACTGTCTCAGTGCAGCATTCCCTCATTACGGTCTCAGTGCAGCATTCCCTCATTACTGTCTCAGTGCAGCATTCCCTCATTGCTTTCTCAGTGCAGCATTCCCTCATTACGGTCTCAGTGCAGCTTTCCCTCATTACTGTCTCAGTGCAGCATTCCCTCATTACTGTCTCAGTGCAGCATTCCCTCATTACGGTCTCAGTGCAGCATTCCCTCAGTACAGTCTCAGTGCAGCATTCCCTCAGTACGATCTCAGTGCAGCATTCCCTCAGTACTGTCTCAGTGCAGCATTCCCTCATTACTGTCTCAGTGCAGCATTCCCTCAGTACTGTCTCAGTGCAGCATTCCCTCAGTACTGTCTCAGTGCAGCATTCCCTCAGCACGGTCTCAGTGCAGCATTCCCTCAGCACGGTCTCAGTGCAGCATTCCCTCAGCATTCCCTCAGTACTGTCTCAGTGCAGCATTCCCTCAGTACTGTCTCAGTGCAGCATTCCCTCAGCACGGTCTCAGTGCAGCATTCCCTCAGCATTCCCTCAGTACTGTCTCAGTGCAGCATTCCCTCAGTACGGTCTCAGTGCAGCATTCCCTCATTACTGTCTCAGTGCAGCATTCCCTCAGTACTGTCTCAGTGCAGCATTCCCTCAGCACGGTCTCAGTGCAGCATTCCCTCAGTACTGTCTCAGTGCAGCATTCCCTCAGTACGGTCTCAGTGCAGCATTCCCTCAGCATTCACTCAGTACTGTCTCAGTGCAGCATTCCCTCAGTACAGTCTCAGTGCAGCATTCCCTCATTACTGTCTCAGTGCAGCATTCCCTCAGTACTGTCTCAGTGCAGCATTCCCTCATTACTGTCTCAGTGCAGCATTCCCTCAGTACAGTCTCAGTGCAGCATTCCCTCATTATTGTCTCAGTGTATGAATATGGAGTATATTCCCTTTTAACCTGATAACACTGGCTGTGTCCAGTGTGGAATCAGGAGTATATTCCCTTTTACCCTGATAACACTGTCTGTGTACACTACAGAATAAGGAGTATATTCCCCTTTACCCTGATAACACTGTTTGTGCACAGTACAGAATAAGGAGTATATTCCCCTTTACCCTGATAACACTGTCTGTGTACAGTACAGAATAAGGAGTATATTCCCCTTTACCCTGATAACACTGTCTGTGTACAGTACAGAATAAGGAGTATATTCCCCTTTACCCTGATAACACTGTTTGTGCACAGTACAGAATAAGGAGTATATTCCCCTTTACCCTGATAACACTGTCTGTGTACAGTACAGAATAAGGAGTATATTCCCCTTTACCCTGATAACACTGTCTGTGTACAGTACAGAATAAGGAGTATATTCCCCTTTACCCTGATAACGCTGTGTGCAGTACAGAATAAGGAGTATATTCCCCTTTACCCTGATAACGCTGTGTACAGTACAGAATAAGGAGTATATTCCCCTTTACCCTGATAACACTGCCCCATGTGCAGTACAGAAAAAGGAGTATATTCCCCTTTACCCTGAAACCACTGTCTGTGTACAGTACAGAATAAGGAGTATATTCCCCTTTACCCTGATAACACTGTCTGTGCACAGTACAGAATAAGGAGTATATTCCCTTTTACCCTGATAACACTGTCTGTGTACAGTGTGGAATCAGGAGTATATTCCCTTTTACCCTGATAACTGTCTGTGTACAGTGTAGAATAAGGAGTATATTCCCTTTTACCCTGATAACACTGTCTGTGTACAGTACAGAATAAGGAGTATATTCCCTTTTACCCTGATAACACTGTCTGTGTACAGTACAGAAAAAGGAGTATATTCCCCTTTACCCTGATAACACTGTCTGTGTACAGTACAGAATAAGGAGTATATTCCCTTTTACCCTGATAACACTGTTTGTGTACAGTACAGAATAAGGAGTATATTCCCTTTTACCCTGATAACACTGTTTGTGTACAGCACAGAATAAGGAGTATATTCCCCTTTACCCTGATAACACTGTCTGTGTACAGTACAGAATAAGGAGTATATTCCCTTTTACCCTGATAACACTGTCTGTGTACAGTACAGAATAAGGAGTATATTCCCTTTGACCCTGATAACACTGTCTGTGTACAGTACAGAATAAGGAGTATATTCCCCTTTACCCTGATAACACTGTCTGTGTACAGTACAGAATAAGGAGTATATTCCCCTTTACCCTGATAACACTGTCTGTGTACAGTACAGAATAAGGAGTATATTCCCCTTTACCCTGATAACAGTGTCTGTGTACAGTACAGAATGAAGAGTATATTCCCTTTTACCCTGATAACACTGTACACAGTATAGAATAAGGAGTAAATTCCCCTTTACCCTGATAACACTGTCAGTGTACAGTACAGAATAAGGAGTATATTCCCCTTTACCCTGATAACACTGTCTGTGTACAGGACAGAATAAGGAGTATATTCCTCTTTACCCTGATAACACTGTTTGTGTACAGTACAGAAGAAGGAGTATATTCCCCTTCACCCTGATAACACTGTCAGTGTACAGTCCAGAATAAGGAGTATGTTCGCTTTTACCCTGATAACACTGTCTGTGTACAGTACAGAATAAGGAGTATATTCCCCTTTACCCTCATAACGCTGTCTGTGTACAGTACAGAATAAGGAGTATATTCCCTTTTACCCTGATAACACTGTCTGTGTACAGTACAGAATAAGGAGTATATTCCCCTTTACCCTGATAACACTGTCTGTGTACAGTACAGAATAAGGAGTATATTCCCTTTTACCCTGATAAGACTGTCTGTGTACAGTACAGAATAAGGAGTATATTCCCCTTTACCCTGATAACGCTGTCTGTGTACAGTACAGAATAAGGAGTATATTCCCCTTTACCCTGATAACGCTGTCTGTGTACAGTACAGAATAAGGAGTATATTCCCTTTTACCCTGATAACACTGTCTGTGTACAGTACAGAATAAGGAGTATATTCCCCTTTACCCTGATAACACTGTTTGTGCACAGTACAGAATAAGGAGTATATTCCCCTTTACCCTGATAACACTGTCTGTGTACAGAACAGAATAAGGAGTATATTCCCCTTTACCCTGATAACACTGTCAGTGTACAGTTCAGAATAAGGAGTATATTCCCTTTTACCCTGATAACACTGTCTGTGTACAGTACAGAATAAGGAGTATATTCCCCTTTACCCTGATAACACTGTCTGTGTACAGTACAGAATAAGGAGTATATTCCCTTTTACCCTGATAACACTGTCTGTGTACAGTACAGAATAAGGAGTATATTCCCCTTTACCCTGATAACACTGTCTGTGTACAGTACAGAATAAGGAGTATATTCCCCTTTACCCTGACAACGCTGTCTGTGTACAGTACAGAATAAGGAGTATATTCCCCTTTACCCTGATAACGCTGTCTGTGTACAGTACAGAATAAGGAGTATATTCCCTTTTACCCTGATAACACTGTCTGTGTACAGTACAGAATAAGGAGTATATTCCCCTTTACCCTGATAACACTGTCTGTGTACAGTACAGAATAAGGAGTATATTCCCTTTTACCCTGATAACACTGTCTGTGTACAGTACAGAAAAAGGAGTATATTCCCCTTTACCCTGATAACACTGTCTGTGTACAGTACAGAATAAGGAGTATATTCCCCTTTACCCTGATAACACTGTTTGTGTACAGTACAGAATAAGGAGTAAATTCCCCTTTACCCTGATAACACTGTCAGTGTACAGTACAGAATAAGGAGTATATTCCCCTTTACCCTGATAACACTGTCTGTGTACAGTACAGAATAAGGAGTATATTCCCCTTTACCCTGATAACGCTGTGTACAGTACAGAATAAGGAATATATTCCCCTTTACCCTGATGACACTGTGTACAGTACAGAATAAGGAGTATATTCCCCTTTTACCCTGATAACACTGTCTGTGTACAGTACAGAATAAGGAGTATATTCCCCTTTACCCTGATAACACTGCCCCATGTGCAGTACAGAAAAAGGAGTATATTCCCCTTTACCCTGATACCACTGTCTGTGTACAGTACAGAATAAGGAGTATATTCCCCTTTACCCTGATAACACTGTCTGTGCACAGTACAGAATAAGGAGTATATTCCCTTTTACCCTGATAACACTGTCTGTGTACAGTGTGGAATCAGGAGTATATTCCCTTTCACCCTGATAACACTGTCTGTGTACAGTGTAGAATAAGGAGTATATTCCCTTTTACCCTGATAACACTGTCTGTGTACAGTACAGAATAAGGAGTATATTCCCCTTTACCCTGATAACACTGTCTGTGTACAGTACAGAATAAGGAGTATATTCCCCTTTACCCTGATAACACTGTCAGTGTACAGTTCAGAATAAGGAGTATATTCCCTTTTACCCTGATAACACTGTCTGTGTACAGTACAGAATAAGGAGTATATTCCCCTTTACCCTGATAACGCTGTCTGTGTACAGTACAGAATAAGGAGTATATTCCCTTTTACCCTGATAACACTGTCTGTGTACAGTACAGAATAAGGAGTATATTCCCCTTTACCCTGATAACACTGTCTGTGTACAGTACAGAATAAGGAGTATATTCCCCTTTGCCCTGACAACGCTGTCTGTGTACAGTACAGAATAAGGAGTATATTCCCCTTTACCCTGATAACGCTGTCTGTGTACAGTACAGAATAAGGAGTATATTACCTTTTACCCTGATAACACTGTCTGTGTACAGTACAGAATAAGGAGTATATTCCCCTTTACCCTGATAACACTGTCTGTGTACAGTACAGAATAAGGAGTATATTCCCCTTTGCCCTGACAACGCTGTCTGTGTACAGTACAGAATAAGGAGTATATTCCCCTTTACCCTGATAACGCTGTCTGTGTACAGTACAGAATAAGGAGTATATTCCCTTTTACCCTGATAACACTGTCAGTGTACAGTACAGAATAAGGAGTATATTCCCCTTTACCCTGATAACACTGTCTGTGTACAGTACAGAATAAGGAGTATATTCCCCTTTACCCTGATAACACTGTTTGTGTACAGTACAGAATAAGGAGTATATTCCCCTTTACCCTGATAACGCTGTCTGTGTACAGTACAGAATAAGGAGTATATTCCCTTTTACCCTGATAACACTGTCTGTGTACAGTACAGAATAAGGAGTATATTCCCCTTTACCCTGATAACACTGTTTGTGTACAGTACAGAATAAGGAGTATATTCCCCTTTACCCTGATAACGCTGTCTGTGTACAGTACAGAATAAGGAGTATATTCCCTTTTACCCTGATAACACTGTCTGTGTACAGTACAGAAGAAGGAGTATATTCCCCTTTACTCTGATAACACTGTCAGTGTACAGTCCAGAATAAGGAGTATATTCCCTTTTACCCTGATAACACTGTCTGTGTACAGTACAGAATAAGGAGTATATTCCCCTTTACCCTGATAACGCTGTCTGTGTACAGTACAGAATAAGGAGTATATTCCCTTTTACCCTGATAACACTGTCTGTGTACAGTACAGAATAAGGAGTATATTCCCCTTTACCCGGATAACGCTGTCTGTGTACAGTACAGAATAAGGAGTATATTCCCTTTTACCCTGATAACACTGTCTGTGTACAGTACAGAATAACGAGCATATTCCCCTTTACCCTGATAACGCTGTCTGTGTACAGTACAGAATAAGGAGTATATTCCCTTTTACCCTGATAACACTGTCTGTGTACAGTACAGAATAAGGAGTATATTGCCCTTTACCCTGATAACGCTGTCTGTGCACAGTACAGAATAAGGAGTATATTCCCTTTTACCCTGATAACACTGTCTGTGTACAGTATAGAATAAGGAGTATATTCCCCTTTACCCTGATAACACTGTTTGTGTACAGTACAGAATAAGGAGTATATTCCCCTTTACCCTGATAACACTGTCTGTGTACAGTACAGAATAAGGAGTATATTCCCCTTTACCCTGATAACACTGTCTGTGTACAGTACAGAATAAGGAGTATATTCCCCTTTACCCTGATAACACTGTGTACAGTACAGAATAAGGAGTATATTCCCCTTTTACCCTGATAACACTGTCAGTGTACCGTACGGAATAAGGAGTATATTCCCCTTTACCCTGATAACACTGCCCCATGTGCAGTACAGAAAATGGAGTATATTCCCCTTTACCCTGATAACACTGTCTGTGTACAGTACAGAATAAGGAGTATATTCCCCTTTACCCTGATAACACTGTCTGTGCACAGTACAGAATAAGGAGTATATTCCCTTTTACCCTGATAACGCTGTCTGTGTACAGTACAGAATAAGGAGTATATTCCCCTTTACCCTGATAACGCTGTCTGTGTACAGTGTAGAATAAGGAGTATATTCCCTTTTACCCTGATAACACTGTCTGTGTACAGTACAGAATAAGGAGTATATTCCCTTTTACCCTGATAACACTGTCTGTGTACAGTACTGAATAAGGAGTATATTCCCTTTTACCCTGATAACACTGTCTGTGTACAGTACAGAATAAGGAGTATATTCCCTATTACCCTGATAACACTGTCTGTGTACAGTACAGAATAAGGAGTATATTCCCTTTTACCCTGATAACACTGTCTGCGTATAGTACAGAATAAGGAGTATATTCCCCTTTACCCTGATAACACTGTTTGTGTACAGTACAGAATAAGGAGTATATTCCCCTTTACCCTGATAACACTGTCTGTGTACAGTACAGAATAAGGAGTATATTCCCCTTTACCCTGATAACACTGTCTGTGTGCAGTACAGAATAAGGAGTATATTCCCCTTTACCCTGATAACACTGTCTGTGTACAGTACAGAATAAGGAGTATATTCCCCTTTACCCTGATAACACTGTGCACAGTACAGAATAAGGAGTAAATTCCCCTTTACCCCGATAACACTGTGTACAGTACAGAATAAGGAATATATTCCCCTTTACCCTGATAACACTGTTTGTGTACAGTGTAGAATAATGAGTATATTCCCCTTTACCCTGATAACACTGTTTGTGTACAGTACTGAATATGGAGTATATTCCCTTTTTCCCTGATAACACTGTTTGTGTACAGTGTAGAATCAGGAGTATATTCCCTTTACCCTGATAACACTGTCCCTCTGTACAAAACAGAATAAGGAGTATATTCCCCATTACACTGATAACACAGCCCCATGTACAGTAAAGAATCTGGAATATATTCCCCTTTTACCCTGATAACATTGTCTGTGTACAGAACAGAATCAGGAGTATATTCCCCTTTACCCTGATAACACTGTCTGTGTACAATACAGAATGAGGAGTATATTCCCTTTACCCTGATAACACTGTGTAAAGTACAGAATAAGGAATATATTACCCTTTACACTGATAACACAGCCCCATGTCCAGTAAAGAATCTGGAGTATATTCCCCTTTTACCCTGATAACATTGTCTGTGTACAGTGCGGAATAATGAGTATATTCCCCTTTACCCTGATAACACTGCCCCATGTGCAGTACAGAAAAAGGAGTATATTCCCCTTTACCCTGATAACACTGCCCCGTGTGCAGTACAGAATAAGGAGTATATTCACCTTTACGCTGATAACACTGCCCCGTGTGCAGTACAGAATAAGGTGTATATTCCCCATTACGCTGATATCACTGTCTGTGTACAGTCATGAATGAGGAGTATATATTCCCCTTTACCCTGATAACACTGCCCCGTGTACAGTCCGGAATAAGGCGTATATTTCCCTTTACCCATATAACACTGTCTGTGTACAGTACAGAATAAGGAGTATATTCCCCTGTACCCTGATAACACCGTTATGTCCGGTACATAATCAGGAGTATATTCCCCTTTACCCTGATAACACTGTCTGTGTACAGTACAGAATCAGGAGTATATTTCCCTTTACACTGATAACACTGCCCCTTCGACAGTACAGAATCAGGAGTATATTCCCCTTTACCCTGATAACACTGTCCCTGTCTCTGGTACAGAATAAGGAGTATATTCCCCTGTACCCTGATAACACTGTTTGTGTACAGTACAGAATAATGAGTATATTCCCTTTGACCCTGATTACACTGTCCCTGTGTACAGTACAGAATAACGAGTATATTCCCCTTTACCATGCTAACACTCGCTGTGTACAGTACAGAATAAGGAGTACATCTCCCCTTACCCAAATAACACTGTCCGTGTGTGCAGTACAGAAAAAGGAGTATATTCCCCTTTACCCTGATATCACTGTCCGTGTACAGTACAGAATAAGGAGTACATCTCCACTTACCCAAATAACACTGTCCGTGTGTGCAGTACAGAATAAGGAGTATATTCCCCTTTACCCTGATAACACTGTCTGTGTACAGTACAGAATTAGGAGTATATTCCCCTTTACCCTGATAACACTGTCTGTGTACAGTACAGAATTAGGAGTATATTCCCCTTTACCCTGATAACACTGTCTGTGTACAGTACAGAATTAGGAGTATATTCCCCTTTACCCTGATAACACTGTCTGTGTACAGTACAGAATTAGGAGTATATTCCCCTTTACCCTGATAACACTGTCTGTGTACAGTACGGAATCAGAAGTATATTTCCCTTTACCCTGATAACACTGCCCCATGTGCAGTGCAGAAAATGAAGTATATTCCCGTTCCCTGATAACACTGTCCCTGTATACAGTACAGAATTAGGAGTATATTTCCCTTTACCCTGATAACACTGTCTGTGTACTGTACAGAAAAAGGAGTATATTTCCCTTTACCCTGATAACACTGCCCCGTGTGCAGTGCAGAAAATGAAGTATATTCCCGTTCCCTGATAACACTGTCCCTGTATACAGTACAGAATAAGGAGTATATTCCCCTGTACCCTGATAACACTGTTTGTGTACAGTACATAATAAGGAGTATATTCCCCTTTACCCTGATAACACTGTCTGTGTATAGTACAGAATCAGGAGTATATTTCCCTTTACCCTGATAACACTGCCCCATGTGCAGTACAGAATAAGGAGTATATTCCCTTTACCCTGATAACACTGTGTAAAGTACAGAATAAGGAATATATTCCCCTTTACCCTGATAACACCATTTGTGTACAGTACAGAATCAGGAGTATATTCCCCTTTACCCTGTTAACACTGTCTGTGTACAGCACAGAATAAGGAGTATACTCCCCTTTATCCTGATAACATTGTCTGTGTACAGTACAGAATCAGGAGCAGATACCCCTTTCCCCGGATAACGCTGTCTGTGGACAGTACAGAATCAGGAGTATATTCCCCTTTACACTGATAACACTGCCTCGTGTTCAGTACAGAATCAGGAGTGTATTCCCCTTTACCCTGATAAGACTGTCTTTGTACAGTATACAATAAGGAGTATATTCCCCCTCACCCTGATAACACTGACGCTGTGTACAGTACAGAATAAGCAGTATATTCCCCTTTCCACTGATAACACTGTCTGTGTACAGTACAGAATAAGGAGTATATTCCCCTTTACCCTGATAACACTGCCCCGTGTGCAGTGCAGAAAATGAAGTATATTCCCGTTCCCCTGATAACACTGTCCCTGTATACAGTACAGAATAAGGAGTATATTCCCCTTTATCCTGATAACAGTGCCCCGTGTGCAGTGCAGAAAATGAAGTATATTCCCGTTCCCCTGATAACACTGTCCCTGTATACAGTACAGAATAAGGAGTATATTCCCCTGTACCCTAATAACACTGTTTGTGTACAGTACATAATAAGGAGTATATTTCCCATTCCCCTGATTACACTGTCCCTGTGTACAGTACAGAATAATGAGTATATTCCCCTTTACCATGCTAACACTCGCTGTGTGCAGTACAGAATAAGGAGTACATCTCCCTTTACCCAAATAACACTGTCCGTGTGTACAGTACAGAATAAGGAGTATATTCCCCTGTACCCTGATAACACTGTCTGTGTAGTACAGAATAAGGAGTATATTCCCCTTTACCCTGATAACACTATCTGTGTACAGTACAGAATCAGGAGTATATTTCCTTTTACCCTGATAACACTGTCTGTGTACAGTACAGAATAAGGAGTATATTCCCCTTTACCCTGATAACACTGCCCCATGTGCAGTACAGAAAAAGGAGTATATTCCCCTTTACCCTGATACCACTGTCTGTGTACAGTACAGAATAAGGAGTATATTCCCCTTTACCCTGATAACACTGTCTGTGCACAGTACAGAATAAGGAGTATATTCCCTTTTACCCTGATAACACTGTCTGTGTACAGTGTGGAATCAGGAGTATATTCCCTTTCACCCTGATAACACTGTCTGTGTACAGTGTAGAATAAGGAGTATATTCCCTTTTACCCTGATAACACTGTCTGTGTACAGTACAGAATAAGGAGTATATTCCCCTTTACCCTGATAACACTGTCTGTGTACAGTACAGAATAAGGAGTATATTCCCCTTTACCCTGATAACACTGTCAGTGTACAGTTCAGAATAAGGAGTATATTCCCTTTTACCCTGATAACACTGTCTGTGTACAGTACAGAATAAGGAGTATATTCCCCTTTACCCTGATAACGCTGTCTGTGTACAGTACAGAATAAGGAGTATATTCCCTTTTACCCTGATAACACTGTCTGTGTACAGTACAGAATAAGGAGTATATTCCCCTTTACCCTGATAACACTGTCTGTGTACAGTACAGAATAAGGAGTATATTCCCCTTTGCCCTGACAACGCTGTCTGTGTACAGTACAGAATAAGGAGTATATTCCCCTTTACCCTGATAACGCTGTCTGTGTACAGTACAGAATAAGGAGTATATTACCTTTTACCCTGATAACACTGTCTGTGTACAGTACAGAATAAGGAGTATATTCCCCTTTACCCTGATAACACTGTCTGTGTACAGTACAGAATAAGGAGTATATTCCCCTTTGCCCTGACAACGCTGTCTGTGTACAGTACAGAATAAGGAGTATATTCCCCTTTACCCTGATAACGCTGTCTGTGTACAGTACAGAATAAGGAGTATATTCCCTTGTACCCTGATAACACTGTCAGTGTACAGTACAGAATAAGGAGTATATTCCCCTTTACCCTGATAACACTGTCTGTGTACAGTACAGAATAAGGAGTATATTCCCCTTTACCCTGATAACACTGTTTGTGTACAGTACAGAATAAGGAGTATATTCCCCTTTACCCTGATAACGCTGTCTGTGTACAGTACAGAATAAGGAGTATATTCCCTTTTACCCTGATAACACTGTCTGTGTACAGTACAGAATAAGGAGTATATTCCCCTTTACCCTGATAACACTGTTTGTGTACAGTACAGAATAAGGAGTATATTCCCCTTTACCCTGATAACGCTGTCTGTGTACAGTACAGAATAAGGAGTATATTCCCTTTTACCCTGATAACACTGTCTGTGTACAGTACAGAAGAAGGAGTATATTCCCCTTTACTCTGATAACACTGTCAGTGTACAGTCCAGAATAAGGAGTATATTCCCTTTTACCCTGATAACACTGTCTGTGTACAGTACAGAATAAGGAGTATATTCCCCTTTACCCTGATAACGCTGTCTGTGTACAGTACAGAATAAGGAGTATATTCCCTTTTACCCTGATAACACTGTCTGTGTACAGTACAGAATAAGGAGTATATTCCCCTTTACCCGGATAACGCTGTCTGTGTACAGTACAGAATAAGGAGTATATTCCCTTTTACCCTGATAACACTGTCTGTGTACAGTACAGAATAACGAGCATATTCCCCTTTACCCTGATAACGCTGTCTGTGTACAGTACAGAATAAGGAGTATATTCCCTTTTACCCTGATAACACTGTCTGTGTACAGTACAGAATAAGGAGTATATTGCCCTTTACCCTGATAACGCTGTCTGTGCACAGTACAGAATAAGGAGTATATTCCCTTTTACCCTGATAACACTGTCTGTGTACAGTATAGAATAAGGAGTATATTCCCCTTTACCCTGATAACACTGTTTGTGTACAGTACAGAATAAGGAGTATATTCCCCTTTACCCTGATAACACTGTCTGTGTACAGTACAGAATAAGGAGTATATTCCCCTTTACCCTGATAACACTGTCTGTGTACAGTACAGAATAAGGAGTATATTCCCCTTTACCCTGATAACACTGTGTACAGTACAGAATAAGGAGTATATTCCCCTTTTACCCTGATAACACTGTCAGTGTACCGTACGGAATAAGGAGTATATTCCCCTTTACCCTGATAACACTGCCCCATGTGCAGTACAGAAAAAGGAGTATATTCCCCTTTACCCTGATAACACTGTCTGTGTACAGTACAGAATAAGGAGTATATTCCCCTTTACCCTGATAACACTGTCTGTGCACAGTACAGAATAAGGAGTATATTCCCTTTTACCCTGATAACGCTGTCTGTGTACAGTACAGAATAAGGAGTATATTCCCCTTTACCCTGATAACGCTGTCTGTGTACAGTGTAGAATAAGGAGTATATTCCCTTTTACCCTGATAACACTGTCTGTGTACAGTACAGAATAAGGAGTATATTCCCTTTTACCCTGATAACACTGTCTGTGTACAGTACTGAATAAGGAGTATATTCCCTTTTACCCTGATAACACTGTCTGTGTACAGTACAGAATAAGGAGTATATTCCCTATTACCCTGATAACACTGTCTGTGTACAGTACAGAATAAGGAGTATATTCCCTTTTACCCTGATAACACTGTCTGCGTATAGTACAGAATAAGGAGTATATTCCCCTTTACCCTGATAACACTGTTTGTGTACAGTACAGAATAAGGAGTATATTCCCCTTTACCCTGATAACACTGTCTGTGTACAGTACAGAATAAGGAGTATATTCCCCTTTACCCTGATAACACTGTCTGTGTGCAGTACAGAATAAGGAGTATATTCCCCTTTACCCTGATAACACTGTCTGTGTACAGTACAGAATAAGGAGTATATTCCCCTTTACCCTGATAACACTGTGCACAGTACAGAATAAGGAGTAAATTCCCCTTTACCCCGATAACACTGTGTACAGTACAGAATAAGGAATATATTCCCCTTTACCCTGATAACACTGTTTGTGTACAGTGTAGAATAATGAGTATATTCCCCTTTACCCTGATAACACTGTTTGTGTACAGTACTGAATATGGAGTATATTCCCTTTTTCCCTGATAACACTGTTTGTGTACAGTGTAGAATCAGGAGTATATTCCCTTTACCCTGATAACACTGTCCCTCTGTACAAAACAGAATAAGGAGTATATTCCCCATTACACTGATAACACAGCCCCATGTACAGTAAAGAATCTGGAATATATTCCCCTTTTACCCTGATAACATTGTCTGTGTACAGAACAGAATAAGGAGTATATTCCCCTTTACCCTGATAACACTGTCTGTGTACAATACAGAATGAGGAGTATATTCCCTTTACCCTGATAACACTGTGTAAAGTACAGAATAAGGAATATATTACCCTTTACACTGATAACACAGCCCCATGTCCAGTAAAGAATCTGGAGTATATTCCCCTTTTACCCTGATAACATTGTCTGTGTACAGTGCGGAATAATGAGTATATTCCCCTTTACCCTGATAACACTGCCCCATGTGCAGTACAGAAAAAGGAGTATATTCCCCTTTACCCTGATAACACTGCCCCGTGTGCAGTACAGAATAAGGAGTATATTCACCTTTACGCTGATAACACTGCCCCGTGTGCAGTACAGAATAAGGTGTATATTCCCCATTACGCTGATATCACTGTCTGTGTACAGTCATGAATGAGGAGTATATATTCCCCTTTACCCTGATAACACTGCCCCGTGTACAGTCCGGAATAAGGCGTATATTTCCCTTTACCCATATAACACTGTCTGTGTACAGTACAGAATAAGGAGTATATTCCCCTGTACCCTGATAACACCGTTATGTCCGGTACATAATCAGGAGTATATTCCCCTTTACCCTGATAACACTGTCTGTGTACAGTACAGAATCAGGAGTATATTTCCCTTTACACTGATAACACTGCCCCTTCGACAGTACAGAATCAGGAGTATATTCCCCTTTACCCTGATAACACTGTCCCTGTCTCTGGTACAGAATAAGGAGTATATTCCCCTGTACCCTGATAACACTGTTTGTGTACAGTACAGAATAATGAGTATATTCCCTTTGACCCTGATTACACTGTCCCTGTGTACAGTACAGAATAACGAGTATATTCCCCTTTACCATGCTAACACTCGCTGTGTACAGTACAGAATAAGGAGTACATCTCCCCTTACCCAAATAACACTGTCCGTGTGTGCAGTACAGAAAAAGGAGTATATTCCCCTTTACCCTGATATCACTGTCCGTGTACAGTACAGAATAAGGAGTACATCTCCACTTACCCAAATAACACTGTCCGTGTGTGCAGTACAGAATAAGGAGTATATTCCCCTTTACCCTGATAACACTGTCTGTGTACAGTACAGAATTAGGAGTATATTCCCCTTTACCCTGATAACACTGTCTGTGTACAGTACAGAATTAGGAGTATATTCCCCTTTACCCTGATAACACTGTCTGTGTACAGTACAGAATTAGGAGTATATTCCCCTTTACCCTGATAACACTGTCTGTGTACAGTACGGAATCAGAAGTATATTTCCCTTTACCCTGATAACACTGCCCCATGTGCAGTGCAGAAAATGAAGTATATTCCCGTTCCCTGATAACACTGTCCCTGTATACAGTACAGAATTAGGAGTATATTTCCCTTTACCCTGATAACACTGTCTGTGTACTGTACAGAAAAAGGAGTATATTTCCCTTTACCCTGATAACACTGCCCCGTGTGCAGTGCAGAAAATGAAGTATATTCCCGTTCCCTGATAACACTGTCCCTGTATACAGTACAGAATAAGGAGTATATTCCCCTGTACCCTGATAACACTGTTTGTGTACAGTACATAATAAGGAGTATATTCCCCTTTACCCTGATAACACTGTCTGTGTATAGTACAGAATCAGGAGTATATTTCCCTTTACCCTGATAACACTGCCCCATGTGCAGTACAGAATAAGGAGTATATTCCCTTTACCCTGATAACACTGTGTAAAGTACAGAATAAGGAATATATTCCCCTTTACCCTGATAACACCATTTGTGTACAGTACAGAATCAGGAGTATATTCCCCTTTACCCTGTTAACACTGTCTGTGTACAGCAACTCCCCTTTATCCTGATAACATTGTCTGTGTACAGTACAGAATCAGGAGCAGATACCCCTTTCCCCGGATAACGCTGTCTGTGGACAGTACAGAATCAGGAGTATATTCCCCTTTACACTGATAACACTGCCTCGTGTTCAGTACAGAATCAGGAGTGTATTCCCCTTTACCCTGATAAGACTGTCTTTGTACAGTATACAATAAGGAGTATATTCCCCCTCACCCTGATAACACTGACGCTGTGTACAGTACAGAATAAGCAGTATATTCCCCTTTCCACTGATAACACTGTCTGTGTACAGTACAGAATAAGGAGTATATTCCCCTTTACCCTGATAACACTGCCCCGTGTGCAGTGCAGAAAATGAAGTATATTCCCGTTCCCCTGATAACACTGTCCCTGTATACAGTACAGAATAAGGAGTATATTCCCCTTTATCCTGATAACAGTGCCCCGTGTGCAGTGCAGAAAATGAAGTATATTCCCGTTCCCCTGATAACACTGTCCCTGTATACAGTACAGAATAAGGAGTATATTCCCCTGTACCCTAATAACACTGTTTGTGTACAGTACATAATAAGGAGTATATTTCCCATTCCCCTGATTACACTGTCCCTGTGTACAGTACAGAATAATGAGTATATTCCCCTTTACCATGCTAACACTCGCTGTGTGCAGTACAGAATAAGGAGTACATCTCCCTTTACCCAAATAACACTGTCCGTGTGTACAGTACAGAATAAGGAGTATATTCCCCTGTACCCTGATAACACTGTCTGTGTAGTACAGAATAAGGAGTATATTCCCCTTTACCCTGATAACACTATCTGTGTACAGTACAGAATCAGGAGTATATTTCCTTTTACCCTGATAACACTGTCTGTGTACAGTACAGAATCAGGAGTATATTTCCTTTTACCCTGATAACACTGTCTGTGTACAGTACAGAATTAGGAGTATATTCCCTTTACCCTGATAACACTGCGTAAAGTACAGAATAAGGAATATATTCCCCTTTACACTGATAACACTGTGTAAAGTACAGAATAAGGAATATATTCCCCTTTACCCTGATAACACTGTCTGTGTACAGTACAGAATAAGGAATATATTCCCTTTACCCTGATAACACTGTGTAAAGTACAGAATAAGGAATATATTCCCCTGTACCCTGATAACACTGTGTAAAGTACAGAATAAGGAGTATATTCCCTTTACCCTGATAACACTGTGTAAAGTACAGAATAAGGAATATATTTCCCTTTACACTGATAACACAGCCCCATGTCCAGTAAAGAATCTGGAGTATATTCCCCTTTTACCCTGATAACATTGTCTGTGTACAGTGCGGAATAATGAGTATATTCCCCTTTACCCTGATAACACTGCCCCATGTGCAGTACAGAAAAAGGAGTATATTCCCCTTTACCCTGATAACACTGCCCCGTGTGCAGTACAGAATAAGGAGTATATTCACCTTTACGCTGATAACACTGCCCCGTGTGCAGTACAGAATAAGGTGTATATTCCCCATTACGCTGATATCACTGTCTGTGTACAGTCATGAATGAGGAGTATATATTCCCCTTTACCCTGATAACACTGCCCCGTGTACAGTCCGGAATAAGGCGTATATTTCCCTTTACCCATATAACACTGTCTGTGTACAGTACAGAATAAGGAGTATATTCCCCTGTACCCTGATAACACCGTTATGTCCGGTACATAATCAGGAGTATATTCCCCTTTACCCTGATAACACTGTCTGTGTACAGTACAGAATCAGGAGTATATTTCCCTTTACACTGATAACACTGCCCCTTCGACAGTACAGAATCAGGAGTATATTCCCCTTTACCCTGATAACACTGTCCCTGTCTCTGGTACAGAATAAGGAGTATATTCCCCTGTACCCTGATAACACTGTTTGTGTACAGTACAGAATAATGAGTATATTCCCTTTGACCCTGATTACACTGTCCCTGTGTACAGTACAGAATAACGAGTATATTCCCCTTTACCATGCTAACACTCGCTGTGTACAGTACAGAATAAGGAGTACATCTCCCCTTACCCAAATAACACTGTCCGTGTGTGCAGTACAGAAAAAGGAGTATATTCCCCTTTACCCTGATATCACTGTCCGTGTACAGTACAGAATAAGGAGTACATCTCCACTTACCCAAATAACACTGTCCGTGTGTGCAGTACAGAATAAGGAGTATATTCCCCTTTACCCTGATAACACTGTCTGTGTACAGTACAGAATTAGGAGTATATTCCCCTTTACCCTGATAACACTGTCTGTGTACAGTACAGAATTAGGAGTATATTCCCCTTTACCCTGATAACACTGTCTGTGTACAGTACAGAATTAGGAGTATATTCCCCTTTACCCTGATAACACTGTCTGTGTACAGTACAGAATTAGGAGTATATTCCCCTTTACCCTGATAACACTGTCTGTGTACAGTACGGAATCAGAAGTATATTTCCCTTTACCCTGATAACACTGCCCCATGTGCAGTGCAGAAAATGAAGTATATTCCCGTTCCCTGATAACACTGTCCCTGTATACAGTACAGAATTAGGAGTATATTTCCCTTTACCCTGATAACACTGTCTGTGTACTGTACAGAAAAAGGAGTATATTTCCCTTTACCCTGATAACACTGCCCCGTGTGCAGTGCAGAAAATGAAGTATATTCCCGTTCCCTGATAACACTGTCCCTGTATACAGTACAGAATAAGGAGTATATTCCCCTGTACCCTGATAACACTGTTTGTGTACAGTACATAATAAGGAGTATATTCCCCTTTACCCTGATAACACTGTCTGTGTATAGTACAGAATCAGGAGTATATTTCCCTTTACCCTGATAACACTGCCCCATGTGCAGTACAGAATAAGGAGTATATTCCCTTTACCCTGATAACACTGTGTAAAGTACAGAATAAGGAATATATTCCCCTTTACCCTGATAACACCATTTGTGTACAGTACAGAATCAGGAGTATATTCCCCTTTACCCTGTTAACACTGTCTGTGTACAGCACAGAATAAGGAGTATACTCCCCTTTATCCTGATAACATTGTCTGTGTACAGTACAGAATCAGGAGCAGATACCCCTTTCCCCGGATAACGCTGTCTGTGGACAGTACAGAATCAGGAGTATATTCCCCTTTACACTGATAACACTGCCTCGTGTTCAGTACAGAATCAGGAGTGTATTCCCCTTTACCCTGATAAGACTGTCTTTGTACAGTATACAATAAGGAGTATATTCCCCCTCACCCTGATAACACTGACGCTGTGTACAGTACAGAATAAGCAGTATATTCCCCTTTCCACTGATAACACTGTCTGTGTACAGTACAGAATAAGGAGTATATTCCCCTTTACCCTGATAACACTGCCCCGTGTGCAGTGCAGAAAATGAAGTATATTCCCGTTCCCCTGATAACACTGTCCCTGTATACAGTACAGAATAAGGAGTATATTCCCCTTTATCCTGATAACAGTGCCCCGTGTGCAGTGCAGAAAATGAAGTATATTCCCGTTCCCCTGATAACACTGTCCCTGTATACAGTACAGAATAAGGAGTATATTCCCCTGTACCCTAATAACACTGTTTGTGTACAGTACATAATAAGGAGTATATTTCCCATTCCCCTGATTACACTGTCCCTGTGTACAGTACAGAATAATGAGTATATTCCCCTTTACCATGCTAACACTCGCTGTGTGCAGTACAGAATAAGGAGTACATCTCCCTTTACCCAAATAACACTGTCCATGTGTACAGTACAGAATAAGGAGTATATTCCCCTGTACCCTGATAACACTGTCTGTGTAGTACAGAATAAGGAGTATATTCCCCTTTACCCTGATAACACTATCTGTGTACAGTACAGAATCAGGAGTATATTTCCTTTTACCCTGATAACACTGTCTGTGTACAGTACAGAATCAGGAGTATATTTCCTTTTACCCTGATAACACTGTCTGTGTACAGTACAGAATTAGGAGTATATTCCCTTTACCCTGATAACACTGCGTAAAGTACAGAATAAGGAATATATTCCCCTTTACACTGATAACACTGTGTAAAGTACAGAATAAGGAATATATTCCCCTTTACCCTGATAACACTGTCTGTGTACAGTACAGAATAAGGAATATATTCCCTTTACCCTGATAACACTGTGTAAAGTACAGAATAAGGAATATATTCCCCTGTACCCTGATAACACTGTGTAAAGTACAGAATAAGGAATATATTCCCCTTTGCACTGATAACACAGCCCCATGTCCAGTAAAGAATCTAGAGTATATTCCCCTTTTACCCTGATAATATTGTCTGTGTACAGTACGGAATAAGGAGTATATTCCCCTTTACCCTGATAACACTGCCCCATGTGCAGTACAGAAAAAGGAGTATATTCCCCTTTACCCTGATAACACTGCCCCATGTGCAGTACAGAAAAAGGAGTATATTCCCCTTTACCCTGATAACACTGCCCCGTGTGCAGTACAGAATAAGGAGTATATTCCCCTTTCCCCTGATAACACTGCCCCGTGTACAGTCCGGAATAAGGCGTATGTTTCCCTTTACCCATATAACACTGTCCGTGTGTACAGTCCAGAATAAGGAGTATATTCCCCTGTACCCTGATAACACGGTCTGTGTACAGTACAGAATCAGGAGTATATTCCCCTTTACCCTGATAACACTGTCTGTGTACAGTACAGAATAAGGAGTATCTTCCCCTTGACCCTGATAACACTGTCTGTGTACAGTACAGAATAAGGAGTATCTTCCCCTTGACCCTGATAACACTGTCTGTGTACAGTACAGAATCAGGAGTATATTCCCCTTTCCCCTGATAACACTGTCTGTGTACAGTACAGAATAAGGAGTATCTTCCCCTTGACCCTGATAACACTGTCTGTGTACAGTACAGAATAAGGAGTATCTTCCCCTTGACCCTGATAACACTGTCTGTGTACAGTACAGAATAACGAGTATATTCCCCTTTACCATGGTAACACTCTCTGTGTACAGTACAGAATAAGGAGTATCTTCCCCTTGACCCTGATAACACTGTCTGTGTACAGTACAGAATAAGGAGTATCTTCCCCTTGACCCTGATAACACTGTCTGTGTACAGTACAGAATAACGAGTATATTCCCCTTTACCATGGTAACACTCTCTGTGTACAGTACAGAATAAGGAGTACATCTCCCTTTACCCTGATGACACTGTCTGTGTTTAGTACAGAATCAGGAGTATATTACCCATTACCCTGAGAACACGGTCTGTGTACACGACAGAATAAGGAGTATATTTCCCTTTACCCTGATAACACCATTTGTGTACAGTACAGAATCAGGAGTATACTCCCCTTTATCCTGATAACATTGTCTGTGTACACTACAGAATCAGGAGTATATTCCCCTTTACCCTGTTAACACTGTCTGTGTACAGTGCAGAATAAGGAATATATTCCCCTTTACCCTGATAACACTGTCTGTGGACAGCACAGAATAAGGAGTATACTCCCCTTTATCCTGATAACATTGTCTGTGTACAGTACAGAATAAGGAGTATATTCCCCTTTACACTGATAACACTGTCTGTGTACAGTGCAGAATAAGGAATATATTCCCCTTTACCCTGATAACACTGTCTGTGTACAGTACAGAATCAGGAATATATTCCCCTTTACCCTGATAACACTGTCTTTGTACAGTATACAATAAGGAGTATATTCCCCCTCACCCTGATAACACTGACGCTGTGTACAGTACAGAATAAGCAGTATATTCCCCTTTACCCTGATAACATTGTCTGTGTACAGTACAGAATCAGGAGCGTATTCCCCATTACACTGATAACACTGTCTGTACACTGTACAGAAAAAGGAGTATATTTCCCTTTACCCTGATAACACTGTCTGTGTACTGTTCCAGAAAAAGGAGTATATTTCCCTTTACCCTGATAACACTGCCCCGTGTGCAGTACTGAATAAGGAGTATATTTCCCTTTACCCTGATAACACTGCCCCGTGTGCAGTACAGAATAAGGAGTATATTCCCCTGTACCCTGATAACACTGTTTGTGTACAGTACATAATAAGGAGTATATTTCCCATTACCCTGATAACACTGCCCCGTGTGCAGTACAGAATAACGAGTATATTCCCCTGTACCCTGATAACACTGTCTGTGTACTGTACAGAAAAAGGAGTATATTTCCCTTTACCCTGATAACACTGTCAGTGTACCGTACGGAATAAGGAGTATATTCCCCTTTACCCTGATAACACTGCCCCATGTGCAGTACAGAAAAAGGAGTATATTCCCCTTTACCCTGATAACACTGTCTGTGTACAGTACAGAATAAGGAGTATATTCCCCTTTACCCTGATAACACTGTCTGTGCACAGTACAGAATAAGGAGTATATTCCCTTTTACCCTGATAACACTGTCTGTGTACAGTGTGGAATCAGGAGTATATTCCCTTTTACCCTGATAACACTGTCTGTGTACAGTGTAGAATAAGGAGTATATTCCCTTTTACCCTGATAACACTGTCTGTGTACAGTACAGAATAAGGAGTATATTCCCTTTTACCCTGATAACACTGTCTGTGTACAGTACTGAATAAGGAGTATATTCCCTTTTACCCTGATAACACTGTCTGTGTACAGTACAGAATAAGGAGTATATTCCCCTTTACCCTGATAACACTGTCTGTGTGCAGTACAGAATAAGGAGTATATTCCCCTTTACCCTGATAACACTGTCTGTGTACAGTACAGAATAAGGAGTATATTCCCCTTTACCCTGATAACACTGTGCACAGTACAGAATAAGGAGTAAATTCCCCTTTACCCCGATAACACTGTGTACAGTACAGAATAAGGAATATATTCCCCTTTACCCTGATAACACTGTTTGTGTACAGTGTAGAATAATGAGTATATTCCCCTTTACCCTGATAACACTGTTTGTGTACAGTACTGAATATGGAGTATATTCCCTTTTACCCTGATAACACTGTTTGTGTACAGTGTAGAATCAGGAGTATATTCCCTTTACCCTGATAACACTGTCCCTCTGTACAAAACAGAATAAGGAGTATATTCCCCATTACACTGATAACACAGCCCCATGTACAGTAAAGAATCTGGAATATATTCCCCTTTTACCCTGATAACATTGTCTGTGTACAGAACAGAATCAGGAGTATATTCCCCTTTACCCTGATAACACTGTCTGTGTACAATACAGAATGAGGAGTATATTCCCTTTACCCTGATAACACTGCCCCGTGTACAGTACGGAATAAGGAGTATATTCCCCTTTACCCTGATAACACTGCCCCGTGTGCAGTACAGAATAAGGAGTATATTCCCTTTACCCTGATAACACTGTGTAAAGTACAGAATAAGGAATATATTTCCCTTTACACTGATAACACAGCCCCGTGTGCAGTACAGAATAAGGTGTATATTCCCCATTACGCTGATATCACTGTCTGTGTACAGTCATGAATGAGGAGTATATATTCCCCTTTACCCTGATAACACTGCCCCGTGTACAGTCCGGAATAAGGCGTATATTTCCCTTTACCCATATAACACTGTCTGTGTACAGTACAGAATAAGGAGTATATTCCCCTGTACCCTGATAACACCGTTATGTCCGGTACATAATCAGGAGTATATTCCCCTTTACCCTGATAACACTGTCTGTGTACAGTACAGAATCAGGAGTATATTTCCCTTTACACTGATAACACTGCCCCTTCGACAGTACAGAATCAGGAGTATATTCCCCTTTACCCTGATAACACTGTCCCTGTCTCTGGTACAGAATAAGGAGTATATTCCCCTGTACCCTGATAACACTGTTTGTGTACAGTACAGAATAATGAGTATATTCCCTTTGACCCTGATTACACTGTCCCTGTGTACAGTACAGAATAACGAGTATATTCCCCTTTACCATGCTAACACTCGCTGTGTACAGTACAGAATAAGGAGTACATCTCCCCTTACCCAAATAACACTGTCCGTGTGTGCAGTACAGAAAAAGGAGCATATTCCCCTTTACCCTGATATCACTGTCCGTGTACAGTACAGAATAAGGAGTACATCTCCACTTACCCAAATAACACTGTCCGTGTGTGCAGTACAGAATAAGGAGTATATTCCCCTTTACCCTGATAACACTGTCTGTGTACAGTACAGAATTAGGAGTATATTCCCCTTTACCCTGATAACACTGTCTGTGTACAGTACAGAATTAGGAGTATATTCCCCTTTACCCTGATAACACTGTCTGTGTACAGTACAGAATTAGGAGTATATTCCCCTTTACCCTGATAACACTGTCTGTGTACAGTACGGAATCAGAAGTATATTTCCCTTTACCCTGATAACACTGCCCCATGTGCATTGCAGAAAATGAAGTATATTCCCGTTCCCTGATAACACTGTCCCTGTATACAGTACAGAATTAGGAGTATATTTCCCTTTACCCTGATAACACTGTCTGTGTACTGTACAGAAAAAGGAGTATATTTCCCTTTACCCTGATAACACTGCCCCGTGTGCAGTGCAGAAAATGAAGTATATTCCCGTTCCCTGATAACACTGTCCCTGTATACAGTACAGAATAAGGAGTATATTCCCCTGTACCCTGATAACACTGTTTGTGTACAGTACATAATAAGGAGTATATTCCCCTTTACCCTGATAACACTGTCTGTGTATAGTACAGAATCAGGAGTATATTTCCCTTTACCCTGATAACACTGCCCCATGTGCAGTACAGAATAAGGAGTATATTCCCTTTACCCTGATAACACTGTGTAAAGTACAGAATAAGGAATATATTCCCCTTTACCCTGATAACACCATTTGTGTACAGTACAGAATCAGGAGTATATTCCCCTTTACCCTGTTAACACTGTCTGTGTACAGCACAGAATAAGGAGTATACTCCCCTTTATCCTGATAACATTGTCTGTGTACAGTACAGAATCAGGAGCAGATACCCCTTTCCCCGGATAACGCTGTCTGTGGACAGTACAGAATCAGGAGTATATTCCCCTTTACACTGATAACACTGCCTCGTGTTCAGTACAGAATCAGGAGTGTATTCCCCTTTACCCTGATAAGACTGTCTTTGTACAGTATACAATAAGGAGTATATTCCCCCTCACCCTGATAACACTGACGCTGTGTACAGTACAGAATAAGCAGTATATTCCCCTTTCCACTGATAACACTGTCTGTGTACAGTACAGAATAAGGAGTATATTCCCCTTTACCCTGATAACACTGCCCCGTGTGCAGTGCAGAAAATGAAGTATATTCCCGTTCCCCTGATAACACTGTCCCTGTATACAGTACAGAATAAGGAGTATATTCCCCTTTATCCTGATAACAGTGCCCCGTGTGCAGTGCAGAAAATGAAGTATATTCCCGTTCCCCTGATAACACTGTCCCTGTATACAGTACAGAATAAGGAGTATATTCCCCTGTACCCTAATAACACTGTTTGTGTACAGTACATAATAAGGAGTATATTTCCCATTCCCCTGATTACACTGTCCCTGTGTACAGTACAGAATAATGAGTATATTCCCCTTTACCATGCTAACACTCGCTGTGTGCAGTACAGAATAAGGAGTACATCTCCCTTTACCCAAATAACACTGTCCGTGTGTACAGTACAGAATAAGGAGTATATTCCCCTGTACCCTGATAACACTGTCTGTGTAGTACAGAATAAGGAGTATATTCCCCTTTACCCTGATAACACTATCTGTGTACAGTACAGAATCAGGAGTATATTTCCTTTTACCCTGATAACACTGTCTGTGTACAGTACAGAATCAGGAGTATATTTCCTTTTACCCTGATAACACTGTCTGTGTACAGTACAGAATTAGGAGTATATTCCCTTTACCCTGATAACACTGCGTAAAGTACAGAATAAGGAATATATTCCCCTTTACACTGATAACACTGTGTAAAGTACAGAATAAGGAATATATTCCCCTTTACCCTGATAACACTGTCTGTGTACAGTACAGAATAAGGAATATATTCCCTTTACCCTGATAACACTGTGTAAAGTACAGAATAAGGAATATATTCCCCTGTACCCTGATAACACTGTGTAAAGTACAGAATAAGGAATATATTCCCCTTTGCACTGATAACACAGCCCCATGTCCAGTAAAGAATCTAGAGTATATTCCCCTTTTACCCTGATAATATTGTCTGTGTACAGTACGGAATAAGGAGTATATTCCCCTTTACCCTGATAACACTGCCCCATGTGCAGTACAGAAAAAGGAGTATATTCCCCTTTACCCTGATAACACTGCCCCATGTGCAGTACAGAAAAAGGAGTATATTCCCCTTTACCCTGATAACACTGCCCCGTGTGCAGTACAGAATAAGGAGTATATTCCCCTTTCCCCTGATAACACTGCCCCGTGTACAGTCCGGAATAAGGCGTATGTTTCCCTTTACCCATATAACACTGTCCGTGTGTACAGTCCAGAATAAGGAGTATATTCCCCTGTAACCTGATAACACCGTTATGTCCGGTACATAATCAGGAGTATATTCCCCTTTACCCTGATAACACGGTCTGTGTACAGTACAGAATCAGGAGTATATTCCCCTTTACCCTGATAACACTGTCTGTGTACAGTACAGAATAAGGAGTATCTTCCCCTTGACCCTGATAACACTGTCTGTGTACAGTACAGAATAAGGAGTATCTTCCCCTTGACCCTGATAACACTGTCTGTGTACAGTACAGAATCAGGAGTATATTCCCCTTTCCCCTGATAACACTGTCTGTGTACAGTACAGAATAAGGAGTATCTTCCCCTTGACCCTGATAACACTGTCTGTGTACAGTACAGAATAAGGAGTATCTTCCCCTTGACCCTGATAACACTGTCTGTGTACAGTACAGAATAACGAGTATATTCCCCTTTACCATGGTAACACTCTCTGTGTACAGTACAGAATAAGGAGTATCTTCCCCTTGACCCTGATAACACTGTCTGTGTACAGTACAGAATAAGGAGTATCTTCCCCTTGACCCTGATAACACTGTCTGTGTACAGTACAGAATAACGAGTATATTCCCCTTTACCATGGTAACACTCTCTGTGTACAGTACAGAATAAGGAGTACATCTCCCTTTACCCTGATGACACTGTCTGTGTTTAGTACAGAATCAGGAGTATATTACCCATTACCCTGAGAACACGGTCTGTGTACACGACAGAATAAGGAGTATATTTCCCTTTACCCTGATAACACCATTTGTGTACAGTACAGAATCAGGAGTATACTCCCCTTTATCCTGATAACATTGTCTGTGTACACTACAGAATCAGGAGTATATTCCCCTTTACCCTGTTAACACTGTCTGTGTACAGTGCAGAATAAGGAATATATTCCCCTTTACCCTGATAACACTGTCTGTGGACAGCACAGAATAAGGAGTATACTCCCCTTTATCCTGATAACATTGTCTGTGTACAGTACAGAATAAGGAGTATATTCCCCTTTACACTGATAACACTGTCTGTGTACAGTGCAGAATAAGGAATATATTCCCCTTTACCCTGATAACACTGTCTGTGTACAGTACAGAATCAGGAATATATTCCCCTTTACCCTGATAACACTGTCTTTGTACAGTATACAATAAGGAGTATATTCCCCCTCACCCTGATAACACTGACGCTGTGTACAGTACAGAATAAGCAGTATATTCCCCTTTACCCTGATAACATTGTCTGTGTACAGTACAGAATCAGGAGCGTATTCCCCATTACACTGATAACACTGTCTGTACACTGTACAGAAAAAGGAGTATATTTCCCTTTACCCTGATAACACTGTCTGTGTACTGTTCCAGAAAAAGGAGTATATTTCCCTTTACCCTGATAACACTGCCCCGTGTGCAGTACTGAATAAGGAGTATATTTCCCTTTACCCTGATAACACTGCCCCGTGTGCAGTACAGAATAAGGAGTATATTCCCCTGTACCCTGATAACACTGTTTGTGTACAGTACATAATAAGGAGTATATTTCCCATTACCCTGATAACACTGCCCCGTGTGCAGTACAGAATAACGAGTATATTCCCCTGTACCCTGATAACACTGTCTGTGTACTGTACAGAAAAAGGAGTATATTTCCCTTTACCCTGATAACACTGTCTGTGTACTGTACAGAAAAAGGAGTATATTTCCCTTTACCCTGATAACACTGCCCCGTGTGCAGTACAGAATAAGGAGTATATTCCCCTGTACCCTGATAACACTGTTTGTGTACAGTACGTAATAAGGAGTATATTTCCCTTTACCCTGATAACACTGTCCCCGTGTGCAGTGCAGAATCAGGAGTATATTCCCTTTGACCCTGATTACACTGTCCCTGTGTACAGTACAGAATAATGAGTATATTCCCCTTTACCATGCTAACACTCGCTGTGTACAGTACTGAATAAGGAGTACATCTCCCTTTACCCAAATAACACTGTCCGTGTGTACAGTACAGAATAAGGAGTATATTCCCCTGTACCCTGACAACGCTGTCTGTGTACAGTACAGAATAAGGAGTATATTCCCCTTTACCCTGATAACACTGTCTGTGTACAGTACAGAATAAGGAGTATATTCCCTTTGACCCTGATAACACTGTCTGTGTACAGTACAGAATAAGGAGGATATTCCCTTTTACCCTGATAACACTGTCTGTGTACAGTACAGAATAAGGAGTATATTCCCCTTTACCCTGATAACACTGTCTGTGTACAGTACAGAATAAGGAGTATATTCCCCTTTACCCTGATAACACTGTCTGTGTACAGTACAGAATAAGGAGTATATTCCCCTTTACCCTGATAACAGTGTCTGTGTACAGTACAGAATGAGGAGTATATTCCCTTTTACCCTGATAACACTGTACACAGTACAGAATAAGGAGTAAATTCCCTTTACCCTGATAACACTGTCAGTGTACAGTACAGAATAAGGAGTATATTCCCCTTTACCCTGATAACACTGTCTGTGTACAGTACAGAATAAGGAGTATATTCCCCTTTACCCTGATAACACTGTTTGTGTACAGTACAGAATAAGGAGTATATTCCCCTTTACCCTGATAACGCTGTCTGTGTACAGTACAGAATAAGGAGTATATTCCCTTTTACCCTGATAACACTGTCTGTGTACAGTACAGAATAAGGAGTATATTCCCCTTTACCCTGATAACACTGTTTGTGTACAGTACAGAATAAGGAGTATATTCCCCTTTACCCTGATAACGCTGTCTGTGTACAGTACAGAATAAGGAGTATATTCCCTTTTACCCTGATAACACTGTCTGTGTACAGTACAGAAGAAGGAGTATATTCCCCTTTACTCTGATAACACTGTCAGTGTACAGTCCAGAATAAGGAGTATATTCCCTTTTACCCTGATAACACTGTCTGTGTACAGTACAGAATAAGGAGTATATTCCCCTTTACCCTGATAACGCTGTCTGTGTACAGTACAGAATAAGGAGTATATTCCCTTTTACCCTGATAACACTGTCTGTGTACAGTACAGAATAAGGAGTATATTCCCCTTTACCCTGATAACGCTGTCTGTGTACAGTACAGAATAAGGAGTATATTCCCTTTTACCCTGATAACACTGTCTGTGTACAGTACAGAATAAGGAGTATATTCCCCTTTACCCTGATAACGCTGTCTGTGTACAGTACAGAATAAGGAGTATATTCCCCTTTACCCTGATAACGCTGTCTGTGTACAGTACAGAATAAGGAGTATATTCCCTTTTACCCTGATAACACTGTCTGTGTACAGTACAGAATAAGGAGTATATTGCCCTTTACCCTGATAACGCTGTCTGTGCACAGTACAGAATAAGGAGTATATTCCCTTTTACCCTGATAACACTGTCTGTGTACAGTATAGAATAAGGAGTATATTCCCCTTTACCCTGATAACACTGTTTGTGTACAGTACAGAATAAGGAGTATATTCCCCTTTACCCTGATAACACTGTCTGTGTACAGTACAGAATAAGGAGTATATTCCCCTTTACCCTGATAACACTGTCTGTGTACAGTACAGAATAAGGAGTATATTCCCCTTTACCCTGATAACACTGTCTGTGTACAGTGTAGAATCAGGAGTATATTCCCTTTTACCCTGATAACACTGTCTGTGTACAGTACAGAATAAGGAGTATATTCCCCTTTACCCTGATAACACTGTTTGTGTACAGTACAGAATAAGGAGTATATTCCCCTTTACCCTGATAACACTGTCTGTGTACAGTACAGAATAAGGAGTATATTCCCCTTTACCCTGATAACACTGTCTGTGTACAGTACGGAATAAGGAGTATATTCCCCTTTACCCTGATAACACTGTGTACAGTACAGAAGAAGGAGTATATTCCCCTTTTACCCTGATAACACTGTCAGTGTACCGTACGGAATAAGGAGTATATTCCCCTTTACCCTGATAACACTGCCCCATGTGCAGTACAGAAAAAGGAGTATATTCCCCTTTACCCTGATAACACTGTCTGTGTACAGTACAGAATAAGGAGTATATTCCCCTTTACCCTGATAACACTGTCTGTGCACAGTACAGAATAAGGAGTATATTCCCTTTTACCCTGATAACACTGTCTGTGTACAGTGTGGAATCAGGAGTATATTCCCTTTTACCCTGATAACACTGTCTGTGTACAGTGTAGAATAAGGAGTATATTCCCTTTTACCCTGATAACACTGTCTGTGTACAGTACAGAATAAGGAGTATATTCCCTTTTACCCTGATAACACTGTCTGTGTACAGTACTGAATAAGGAGTATATTCCCTTTTACCCTGATAACACTGTCTGTGTACAGTACAGAATAAGGAGTATATTCCCTATTACCCTGATAACACTGTCTGTGTACAGTACAGAATAAGGAGTATATTCCCTTTTACCCTGATAACACTGTCTGCGTATAGTACAGAATAAGGAGTATATTCCCCTTTACCCTGATAACACTGTTTGTGTACAGTACAGAATAAGGAGTATATTCCCCTTTACCCTGATAACACTGTCTGTGTACAGTACAGAATAAGGAGTATATTCCCCTTTACCCTGATAACACTGTCTGTGTGCAGTACAGAATAAGGAGTATATTCCCCTTTACCCTGATAACACTGTCTGTGTACAGTACAGAATAAGGAGTATATTCCCCTTTACCCTGATAACACTGTGCACAGTACAGAATAAGGAGTAAATTCCCCTTTACCCCGATAACACTGTGTACAGTACAGAATAGGGAATATATTCCCCTTTACCCTGATAACACTGTTTGTGTACAGTGTAGAATAATGAGTATATTCCCCTTTACCCTGATAACACTGTTTGTGTACAGTACTGAATATGGAGTATATTCCCTTTTACCCTGATAACACTGTTTGTGTACAGTGTAGAATCAGGAGTATATTCCCTTTACCCTGATAACACTGTCCCTCTGTACAAAACAGAATAAGGAGTATATTCCCCATTACACTGATAACACAGCCCCATGTACAGTAAAGAATCTGGAATATATTCCCCTTTTACCCTGATAACATTGTCTGTGTACAGAACAGAATCAGGAGTATATTCCCCTTTACCCTGATAACACTGTCTGTGTACAATACAGAATGAGGAGTATATTCCCTTTACCCTGATAACACTGCCCCGTGTACAGTACGGAATAAGGAGTATATTCCCCTTTACCCTGATAACACTGCCCCGTGTGCAGTACAGAATAAGGAGTATATTCCCTTTACCCTGATAACACTGTGTAAAGTACAGAATAAGGAATATATTTCCCTTTACACTGATAACACAGCCCCGTGTGCAGTACAGAATAAGGTGTATATTCCCCATTACGCTGATATCACTGTCTGTGTACAGTCATGAATGAGGAGTATATATTCCCCTTTACCCTGATAACACTGCCCCGTGTACAGTCCGGAATAAGGCGTATATTTCCCTTTACCCATATAACACTGTCTGTGTACAGTACAGAATAAGGAGTATATTCCCCTGTACCCTGATAACACCGTTATGTCCGGTACATAATCAGGAGTATATTCCCCTTTACCCTGATAACACTGTCTGTGTACAGTACAGAATCAGGAGTATATTTCCCTTTACACTGATAACACTGCCCCTTCGACAGTACAGAATCAGGAGTATATTCCCCTTTACCCTGATAACACTGTCCCTGTCTCTGGTACAGAATAAGGAGTATATTCCCCTGTACCCTGATAACACTGTTTGTGTACAGTACAGAATAATGAGTATATTCCCTTTGACCCTGATTACACTGTCCCTGTGTACAGTACAGAATAACGAGTATATTCCCCTTTACCATGCTAACACTCGCTGTGTACAGTACAGAATAAGGAGTACATCTCCCCTTACCCAAATAACACTGTCCGTGTGTGCAGTACAGAAAAAGGAGCATATTCCCCTTTACCCTGATATCACTGTCCGTGTACAGTACAGAATAAGGAGTACATCTCCACTTACCCAAATAACACTGTCCGTGTGTGCAGTACAGAATAAGGAGTATATTCCCCTTTACCCTGATAACACTGTCTGTGTACAGTACAGAATTAGGAGTATATTCCCCTGTACCCTGATAACACTGTTTGTGTACAGTACATAATAAGGAGTATATTCCCCTTTACCCTGATAACACTGTCTGTGTATAGTACAGAATCAGGAGTATATTTCCCTTTACCCTGATAACACTGCCCCATGTGCAGTACAGAATAAGGAGTATATTCCCTTTACCCTGATAACACTGTGTAAAGTACAGAATAAGGAATATATTCCCCTTTACCCTGATAACACCATTTGTGTACAGTACAGAATCAGGAGTATATTCCCCTTTACCCTGTTAACACTGTCTGTGTACAGCACAGAATAAGGAGTATACTCCCCTTTATCCTGATAACATTGTCTGTGTACAGTACAGAATCAGGAGCAGATACCCCTTTCCCCGGATAACGCTGTCTGTGGACAGTACAGAATCAGGAGTATATTCCCCTTTACACTGATAACACTGCCTCGTGTTCAGTACAGAATCAGGAGTGTATTCCCCTTTACCCTGATAAGACTGTCTTTGTACAGTATACAATAAGGAGTATATTCCCCCTCACCCTGATAACACTGACGCTGTGTACAGTACAGAATAAGCAGTATATTCCCCTTTCCACTGATAACACTGTCTGTGTACAGTACAGAATAAGGAGTATATTCCCCTTTACCCTGATAACACTGCCCCGTGTGCAGTGCAGAAAATGAAGTATATTCCCGTTCCCCTGATAACACTGTCCCTGTATACAGTACAGAATAAGGAGTATATTCCCCTTTATCCTGATAACAGTGCCCCGTGTGCAGTGCAGAAAATGAAGTATATTCCCGTTCCCCTGATAACACTGTCCCTGTATACAGTACAGAATAAGGAGTATATTCCCCTGTACCCTAATAACACTGTTTGTGTACAGTACATAATAAGGAGTATATTTCCCATTCCCCTGATTACACTGTCCCTGTGTACAGTACAGAATAATGAGTATATTCCCCTTTACCATGCTAACACTCGCTGTGTGCAGTACAGAATAAGGAGTACATCTCCCTTTACCCAAATAACACTGTCCGTGTGTACAGTACAGAATAAGGAGTATATTCCCCTGTACCCTGATAACACTGTCTGTGTAGTACAGAATAAGGAGTATATTCCCCTTTACCCTGATAACACTATCTGTGTACAGTACAGAATCAGGAGTATATTTCCTTTTACCCTGATAACACTGTCTGTGTACAGTACAGAATCAGGAGTATATTTCCTTTTACCCTGATAACACTGTCTGTGTACAGTACAGAATTAGGAGTATATTCCCTTTACCCTGATAACACTGCGTAAAGTACAGAATAAGGAATATATTCCCCTTTACACTGATAACACTGTGTAAAGTACAGAATAAGGAATATATTCCCCTTTACCCTGATAACACTGTCTGTGTACAGTACAGAATAAGGAATATATTCCCTTTACCCTGATAACATTGTGTAAAGTACAGAATAAGGAATATATTCCCCTGTACCCTGATAACACTGTGTAAAGTACAGAATAAGGAATATATTCCCCTTTGCACTGATAACACAGTCCCATGTCCAGTAAAGAATCTAGAGTATATTCCCCTTTTACCCTGATAATATTGTCTGTGTACAGTATGGAATAAGGAGTATATTCCCCTTTACCCTGATAACACTGCCCCATGTGCAGTACAGAAAAAGGAGTATATTCCCCTTTACCCTGATAACACTGCCCCATGTGCAGTACAGAAAAAGGAGTATATTCCCCTTTACCCTGATAACACTGCCCCGTGTGCAGTACAGAATAAGGAGTATATTCCCCTTTCCCCTGATAACACTGCCCCGTGTACAGTCCGGAATAAGGCGTATGTTTCCCTTTACCCATATAACACTGTCCGTGTGTACAGTCCAGAATAAGGAGTATATTCCCCTGTACCCTGATAACACCGTTATGTCCGGTACATAATCAGGAGTATATTCCCCTTTACCCTGATAACACGGTCTGTGTACAGTACAGAATCAGGAGTATATTCCCCTTTACCCTGATAACACTGTCTGTGTACAGTACAGAATAAGGAGTATCTTCCCCTTGACCCTGATAACACTGTCTGTGTACAGTACAGAATAAGGAGTATCTTCCCCTTGACCCTGATAACACTGTCTGTGTACAGTACAGAATCAGGAGTATATTCCCCTTTCCCCTGATAACACTGTCTGTGTACAGTACAGAATAAGGAGTATCTTCCCCTTGACCCTGATAACACTGTCTGTGTACAGTACAGAATAAGGAGTATCTTCCCCTTGACCCTGATAACACTGTCTGTGTACAGTACAGAATAACGAGTATATTCCCCTTTACCATGGTAACACTCTCTGTGTACAGTACAGAATAAGGAGTATCTTCCCCTTGACCCTGATAACACTGTCTGTGTACAGTACAGAATAAGGAGTATCTTCCCCTTGACCCTGATAACACTGTCTGTGTACAGTACAGAATAACGAGTATATTCCCCTTTACCATGGTAACACTCTCTGTGTACAGTACAGAATAAGGAGTACATCTCCCTTTACCCTGATGACACTGTCTGTGTTTAGTACAGAATCAGGAGTATATTACCCATTACCCTGAGAACACGGTCTGTGTACACGACAGAATAAGGAGTATATTTCCCTTTACCCTGATAACACCATTTGTGTACAGTACAGAATCAGGAGTATACTCCCCTTTATCCTGATAACATTGTCTGTGTACACTACAGAATCAGGAGTATATTCCCCTTTACCCTGTTAACACTGTCTGTGTACAGTGCAGAATAAGGAATATATTCCCCTTTACCCTGATAACACTGTCTGTGGACAGCACAGAATAAGGAGTATACTCCCCTTTATCCTGATAACATTGTCTGTGTACAGTACAGAATAAGGAGTATATTCCCCTTTACACTGATAACACTGTCTGTGTACAGTGCAGAATAAGGAATATATTCCCCTTTACCCTGATAACACTGTCTGTGTACAGTACAGAATCAGGAATATATTCCCCTTTACCCTGATAACACTGTCTTTGTACAGTATACAATAAGGAGTATATTCCCCCTCACCCTGATAACACTGACGCTGTGTACAGTACAGAATAAGCAGTATATTCCCCTTTACCCTGATAACATTGTCTGTGTACAGTACAGAATCAGGAGCGTATTCCCCATTACACTGATAACACTGTCTGTACACTGTACAGAAAAAGGAGTATATTTCCCTTTACCCTGATAACACTGTCTGTGTACTGTTCCAGAAAAAGGAGTATATTTCCCTTTACCCTGATAACACTGCCCCGTGTGCAGTACTGAATAAGGAGTATATTTCCCTTTACCCTGATAACACTGCCCCGTGTGCAGTACAGAATAAGGAGTATATTCCCCTGTACCCTGATAACACTGTTTGTGTACAGTACATAATAAGGAGTATATTTCCCATTACCCTGATAACACTGCCCCGTGTGCAGTACAGAATAACGAGTATATTCCCCTGTACCCTGATAACACTGTCTGTGTACTGTACAGAAAAAGGAGTATATTTCCCTTTACCCTGATAACACTGTCTGTGTACTGTACAGAAAAAGGAGTATATTTCCCTTTACCCTGATAACACTGCCCCGTGTGCAGTACAGAATAAGGAGTATATTCCCCTGTACCCTGATAACACTGTTTGTGTACAGTACGTAATAAGGAGTATATTTCCCTTTACCCTGATAACACTGTCCCCGTGTGCAGTGCAGAATCAGGAGTATATTCCCTTTGACCCTGATTACACTGTCCCTGTGTACAGTACAGAATAATGAGTATATTCCCCTTTACCATGCTAACACTCGCTGTGTACAGTACTGAATAAGGAGTACATCTCCCTTTACCCAAATAACACTGTCCGTGTGTACAGTACAGAATAAGGAGTATATTCCCCTGTACCCTGATAACACTGTCTGTGTAGTACAGAATAAGGAGTATATTCCCCTTTACCCTGATAACACTGTCTGTGTACAGTACAGAATCAGGAGTATATTTCCTTTTACCCTGATAACACTGTCTGTGTACAGTACAGAATAAGGAGTATATTCCCCTTTCCCCTGATAACACTGTCTGTGTACAGTACAGACTCAGGAGTATATTTCCCTTTACCCTGATAACACCGTCTGTGTGCAGTACGGAATCAGAAGTATATTTCCCTTTACCCTGATAACACTGTCTGTGTACTGTACAGAAAAAGGAGTATATTTCCCTTTACCCTGATAACACTGCCCCGTGTGCAGTGCAGAAAATGAAGTATATTCCCGTTCCCTGATAACACTGTCCCTGTATACAGTACAGAATAAGGAGTATATTCCCCTTTACGCTGATATCACTGTCTGTGTACAGTCATGAATGAGGAGTATATATTCCCCTTAACCCTGATAACACTGCCCCGTGTACAGTCCGGAATAAGGAGTATATTCCCCTTTACGCTGATAACACTGCCCCGTGTGCAGTACAGAATAAGGAGTATATTCCCCTTTACGCTGATATCACTGTCTGTGTACAGTCATGAATGAGGAGTATATATTCCCCTTTACCCTGATAACACTGCCCCGTGTACAGTCCGGAATAAGGCGTATGTTTCCCTTTACCCATATAACACTGTCCGTGTGTACAGTACAGAATAAGGAGTATATTCCCCTGTACCCTGATAACACCGTTATGTCCGGTACATAATCAGGAGTATATTCCCCTTTACCCTGATAACACTGTCTGTGTACAGTACAGAATCAGGAGTATATTTCCCTTTACCCTGATAACACTGATTGTGTACAGTACAGAATAAGGAGTATATTCCCCTTGACCCTGATAACACTGTCTGTGTACAGTACAGAATAAGGAGTATCTTCCCCTTTACCCTGATAACACTGTCTGTGTACAGTACAGAATAAGGAGTATCTTCCCCTTGACCCTGATAACACTGTCTGTGTACAGTACAGAATAACGAGTATATTCCCCTTTACCATGGTAACACTCTCTGTGTACAGTACAGAATAACGAGTATATTCCCCTTTACCCTGATAACACTCTCTGTGTACAGTACAGAATAAGGAGTACATCTCCCTTTACCATGATAACACTGTCTGTGTATAGTACAGAATCAGAAGTATATTCCCCTTTATCCTGATAACATTGTCTGTGAACAGTGCAGTATAAGGAGTATATTCCCCTTTACCCTGATAACACTGCCTCGTGTACAGTACAGAATCAGGAGTGTATTCCCCTTTACCCTGATAACACTGTCTTTGTACAGTATACAATAAGGAGTATATTCCCCCTCACCCTGATAACACTGACGCTGTGTACAGTACAGAATAAGCAGTATATTCCCCTTTACCCTGATAACATTGTCTGTGTACAGTACAGAATCAGGAGCGTATTCCCCATTACACTGATAACACTGTCTGTGTACTGTACAGAAAAAGGAGTATATTTCCCTTTACCCTGATAACATTGTCTGTGTACAGTACAGAATCAGGAGCGTATTCCCCATTACACTGATAACACTGTCTGTGTACTGTACAGAAAAAGGAGTATATTTCCCTTTACCCTGATAACACTGCCCCGTGTGCAGTACAGAATAAGGAGTATATTCCCCTGTACCCTGATAACACTGTTTGTGTACAGTACATAATAAGGAGTATATTTCCCATTACCCTGATAACACTGTCCCTGTATACAGTACAGAATAAGGATTATATTCCCCTGTACCCTGATAACACTGTTTGTGTACAGTACATAATAAGGAGTATATTTCCCATTACCCTGATAACACTGTCCACGTGTGCAGTGCAGAATCAGGAGTATATTCCCTTTGACCCTGATTACACTGTCCCTGTGTACAGTACAGAATAATGAGTATATTCCCCTTTACCATGCTAACACTCGCTGTGTACAGTACAGAATAAGGAGTACATCTCCCTTTACCCAAATAACACTGTCCGTGTGTACAGTACAGAATAAGGAGTATATTCCCCTGTACCCTGATAACACTGTCTGTGTAGTACAGAATAAGGAGTATATTCCCCTTTACCCTGATAACACTGTCTGTGTACAGTACAGAATCAGGAGTATATTTCCTTTTACCCTGATAACACTGTCTGTGCACAGTACAGAATAAGGAGTATATTCCGCTTTACCCTGATAACACTGTCTGTGTACAGTACAGAATTAGGAGTATATTCCCCTTTACCCTGATAACACTGTCTGTGTACAGTACAGAATTAGGAGTATATTCCCCTTTACCCTGATAACACTGTCTGTGTACAGTACAGACTCAGGAGTATATTTCCCTTTACCCTGATAACACCGTCTGTGTACATTACGGAATCAGAAGTATATTTCCCTTTACCCTGATAACACTGCCCCATGTGCACTACTGAATAAGGAGTATATTCCCCTTTACCCTGATAACACTGTCTGTGTACTGTACAGAAAAAGGAGTATATTTCCCTTTACCCTGATAACACTGCCCCGTGTGCAGTGCAGAAAATGAAGTATATTCCCGTTCCCTGATAACACTGTCCCTGTATACAGTACAGAATAAGGAGTATATTCCCCTGTACCCTGATAACACTGTCCCTGTATACAGTACATAATAAGGAGTATATTCCCCTGTACCCTGATAACACTGTCCCTGTATACAGTACATAATAAGGAATATATTCCCCTTTACCCTGATAACACTGTCCCTGTATACAGTACATAATAAGGAATATATTCCCTTTTACCCTGATTACACTGTCCCTGTGTACAGTACAGAATAAGGAGTATATTCCCCTGTACCATGATAACACTGTCCCTGTATACAGTACATAATAAGGAATATATTCCCCTTTACCCTGATAACACTGTCCCTGTAGACAGTACAGAATAAGGAGTATATTCCCCTTTACCCTGATAACACTCTCTGTGAACAGTACAGAATAAGGAGTACATCTCCCTTTACCCTGCTAACACTGTCCCTGTGTACAGTATAGAATAAGGAGTATATTCCCCTTTACCCTGATAACACTGTCTGTGTTTAGTACAGAATCAGGAGTATATTACCCATTACCCTGAGAACACGGTCTGTGTACACGACAGAATAAGGAGTATATTCCCCATTACCCTGAGAACACGGTCAGTGTACACTACAGAATAAGGAGCATATTTCCCTTTACCCTGATAACACTGCTCCGTGTACAGTACGGAATAAGGAGTATATTCCCTTTACCCTGATAACACTGCCCCGTGTGCAGTACAGAATAAGGAGTATATTCCCTTTTACCCTGATAACACTGTCTGTGTACAGTACTGAATAAGGAGTATATTCCCTTTTACCCTGATAACACTGTCTGTGTACAGTCCAGAATAAGGAGTATATTCCCCATTACCCTGAGAACACGGTCAGTGTACACTACAGAATAAGGAGCATATTTCCCTTTACCCTGATAACACTGCCCCGTGTACAGTACGGAATAAGGAGTATATTCCCTTTACCCTGATAACACTGTCTGTGTACAGTACAGAATAAGGAGTATATTCCCTTTTACCCTGATAACACTGTCTGTGTACAGTACAGAATAAGGAGTATATTCCCTTTCACCGTGATAACACTGTCTGCGTACAGTACAGAATAAGGAGTATATTCCCCTTAACCCTGATAACACTGTTTGTGTACAGTACAGAATAAGGAGTATATTCCCCTTTACCCTGATAACACTGTCTGTGTACAGTACAGAATAAGGAGTATATTCCCCTTTACCCTGATAACACTGTGTGCAGTACAGAATAAGGAGTATATTCCCCTTTACCCTGATAACACTGTCTGTGTACAGTACAGAATGAGGAGTATATTCCCTTTTACCCTGATAACACTGTGCACAGTGCAGAATAAGGAGTAAATTCCCCTTTACCCCGATAACACTGTGTACAGTACAGAATAAGGAATATATTCCCCTTTACCCTGATAACACTGTTTGTGTACAGTGTAGAATAATGAGTATATTCCCCTTTACCCTGATAACACTGTTTGTGTACAGTACTGAATATGGAGTATATTCCCTTTTACCCTGATAACACTGTTTGTGTACAGTGTAGAATCAGGAGTATATTCCCTTTACCCTGATAACACTGTCCCTCTGTACAAAACAGAATAAGGAGTATATTCCCCATTACACTGATAACACAGCCCCATGTACAGTAAAGAATCTGGAGTATATTCCCCTTTTACCCTGATAACATTGTCTGTGTACAGAACAGAATCAGGAGTATATTCCCCTTTACCCTGATAACAATGTCTGTGTACAATACAGAATGAGGAGTATATTCCCTTTACCCTGATAACACTGCCCCGTGTACAGTACGGAATAAGGAGTATATTCCCCTTTACCCTGATAACACTGCCCCGTGTGCAGTACAGAATAAGGAATATATTCCCTTTACCCTGATAACACTGTGTAAAGTACAGAATAAGGAATATATTTCCCTTTACACTGATAACACAGCCCCATGTCCAGTAAAGAATCTGGAGTATATTCCCCTTTTACCCTGATAATATTGTCTGTGTACAGTACGGAATAAGGAGTATATTTCCCTTTACCCATATAACACTGTCTGTGTACAGTACAGAATAAGGAGTATATTCCCCTGTACCCAGATAACACCGTTATGTCCGGTACATAATCAGGAGTATATTCCCCTTTACCCTGATAACACTGTCTGTGTACAGTACAGAATCAGGAGTATATTTCCCTTTACACTGATAACACTGCCCCTTGGACAGTACAGAATCAGGAGTATATTCCCCTTTACCCTGATAACACTGTCCCTGTCTCTAGTACAGAATAAGGAGTATATTCCCCTTTACCCTGATAACACTGTCTGTGTACAGTACAGAATCAGGAGTATATTTCCTTTTACCCTGATAACACTGTCTGTGCACAGTACAGAATAAGGAGTATATTCCCCTTTACCCTGATAACACTGTCTGTGTACAGTACAGAATTAGGAGTATATTCCCCTTTACCCTGATAACACTGTCTGTGTACAGTACAGAATTAGGAGTATATTCCCCTTTACCCTGATAACACTGTCTGTGTACAGTACAGACTCAGGAGTATATTTCCCTTTACCCTGATAACACCGTCTGTGTACATTACGGAATCAGAAGTATATTTCCCTTTACCCTGATAACACTGCCCCATGTGCACTACTGAATAAGGAGTATATTCCCCTTTACCCTGATAACACTGTCTGTGTACTGTACAGAAAAAGGAGTATATTTCCCTTTACCCTGATAACACTGCCCCGTGTGCAGTGCAGAAAATGAAGTATATTCCCGTTCCCTGATAACACTGTCCCTGTATACAGTACAGAATAAGGAGTATATTCCCCTGTACCCTGATAACACTGTTTGTGTACAGTACATAATAAGGAATATATTCCCTTTTACCCTGATTACACTGTCCCTGTGTACAGTACAGAATAAGGAGTATATTCCCCTGTACCATGATAACACTGTCCCTGTATACAGTACATAATAAGGAATATATTCCCCTTTACCCTGATAACACTGTCCCTGTAGACAGTACAGAATAAGGAGTATATTCCCCTTTACCCTGATAACACTCTCTGTGAACAGTACAGAATAAGGAGTACATCTCCCTTTACCCTGCTAACACTGTCCCTGTGTACAGTATAGAATAAGGAGTATATTCCCCTTTACCCTGATAACACTGTCTGTGTTTAGTACAGAATCAGGAGTATATTACCCATTACCCTGAGAACACGGTCTGTGTACACGACAGAATAAGGAGTATATTCCCCATTACCCTGAGAACACGGTCAGTGTACACTACAGAATAAGGAGCATATTTCCCTTTACCCTGATAACACTGCTCCGTGTACAGTACGGAATAAGGAGTATATTCCCTTTACCCTGATAACACTGCCCCGTGTGCAGTACAGAATAAGGAGTATATTCCCTTTTACCCTGATAACACTGTCTGTGTACAGTACTGAATAAGGAGTATATTCCCTTTTACCCTGATAACACTGTCTGTGTACAGTCCAGAATAAGGAGTATATTCCCCATTACCCTGAGAACACGGTCAGTGTACACTACAGAATAAGGAGCATATTTCCCTTTACCCTGATAACACTGCCCCGTGTACAGTACGGAATAAGGAGTATATTCCCTTTACCCTGATAACACTGTCTGTGTACAGTACAGAATAAGGAGGATATTCCCTTTTACCCTGATAACACTGTCTGTGTACAGTACTGAATAAGGAGTATATTCCCTTTTACCCTGATAACACTGTCTGTGTACAGTACAGAATAAGGAGTATATTCCCTTTTACCCTGATAACACTGTCTGTGTACAGTACAGAATAAGGAGTATATTCCCTTTCACCGTGATAACACTGTCTGCGTACAGTACAGAATAAGGAGTATATTCCCCTTAACCCTGATAACACTGTTTGTGTACAGTACAGAATAAGGAGTATATTCCCCTTTACCCTGATAACACTGTCTGTGTACAGTACAGAATAAGGAGTATATTCCCCTTTACCCTGATAACACTGTCTGTGTGCAGTACAGAATAAGGAGTATATTCCCCTTTACCCTGATAACACTGTCTGTGTACAGTACAGAATGAGGAGTATATTCCCTTTTACCCTGATAACACTGTGCACAGTGCAGAATAAGGAGTAAATTCCCCTTTACCCCGATAACACTGTGTACAGTACAGAATAAGGAATATATTCCCCTTTACCCTGATAACACTGTTTGTGTACAGTGTAGAATAATGAGTATATTCCCCTTTACCCTGATAACACTGTTTGTGTACAGTACTGAATATGGAGTATATTCCCTTTTACCCTGATAACACTGTTTGTGTACAGTGTAGAATCAGGAGTATATTCCCTTTACCCTGATAACACTGTCTGTGTACAGTACAGACTCAGGAGTATATTTCCCTTTACCCTGATAACACCGTCTGTGTGCAGTACGGAATCAGAAGTATATTTCCCTTTACCCTGATAACACTGTCTGTGTACTGTACAGAAAAAGGAGTATATTTCCCTTTACCCTGATAACACTGCCCCGTGTGCAGTGCAGAAAATTAAGTATATTCCCGTTCCCTGATAACACTGTCCCTGTATACAGTACAGAATAAGGAGTATATTCCCCTGTACCCTGATAACACTGTTTGTGTACAGTACATAATAAGGAATATATTCCCTTTTACCCTGATAACACTGTCCCTGTATACAGTACAGAATAAGGAGTATATTCCCCTTTACCCTGATAACACTGTCTGTGTGCAGTACAGAATAAGGAGTATATTCCCCTTTACCCTGATAACACTGTCTGTGTACAGTACAGAATGAGGAGTATATTCCCTTTTACCCTGATAACACTGTGCACAGTGCAGAATAAGGAGTAAATTCCCCTTTACCCCGATAACACTGTGTACAGTACAGAATAAGGAATATATTCCCCTTTACCCTGATAACACTGTTTGTGTACAGTGTAGAATAATGAGTATATTCCCCTTTACCCTGATAACACTGTTTGTGTACAGTACTGAATATGGAGTATATTCCCTTTTACCCTGATAACACTGTTTGTGTACAGTGTAGAATCAGGAGTATATTCCCTTTACCCTGATAACACTGTCCCTCTGTACAAAACAGAATAAGGAGTATATTCCCCATTACACTGATAACACAGCCCCATGTACAGTAAAGAATCTGGAGTATATTCCCCTTTTACCCTGATAACATTGTCTGTGTACAGAACAGAATCAGGAGTATATTCCCCTTTACCCTGATAACAATGTCTGTGTACAATACAGAATGAGGAGTATATTCCCTTTACCCTGATAACACTGCCCCGTGTACAGTACGGAATAAGGAGTATATTCCCCTTTACCCTGATAACACTGCCCCGTGTGCAGTACAGAATAAGGAATATATTCCCTTTACCCTGATAACACTGTGTAAAGTACAGAATAAGGAATATATTTCCCTTTACACTGATAACACAGCCCCATGTCCAGTAAAGAATCTGGAGTATATTCCCCTTTTACCCTGATAATATTGTCTGTGTACAGTACGGAATAAGGAGTATATTTCCCTTTACCCATATAACACTGTCTGTGTACAGTACAGAATAAGGAGTATATTCCCCTGTACCCAGATAACACCGTTATGTCCGGTACATAATCAGGAGTATATTCCCCTTTACCCTGATAACACTGTCTGTGTACAGTACAGAATCAGGAGTATATTTCCCTTTACACTGATAACACTGCCCCTTGGACAGTACAGAATCAGGAGTATATTCCCCTTTACCCTGATAACACTGTCCCTGTCTCTAGTACAGAATAAGGAGTATATTCCCCTGTACCCTGATAACACTGTTTGTGTACAGTACAGAATAATGAGTATATTCCCTTTGACCCTGATTACACTGTCCCTGTGTACAGTACAGAATAACGAGTATATTCCCCTTTACCATGCTAACACTCGCTGTGTACAGTACAGAATAAGGAGTACATCTCCCCTTACCCAAATAACACTGTCCGTGTGTGCAGTACAGAAAAAGGAGTATATTCCCCTTTACCCTGATATCACTGTCCGTGTACAGTACAGAATAAGGAGTACATCTCCCCTTACCCAAATAACACTGTCCGTGTGTGCAGTACAGAATAAGGAGTATATTCCCCTTTACCCTGATAACACTGTCTGTGTACAGTACAGAATTAGGAGTATATTCCCCTTGACCCTGATAACACTGTCTGTGTACAGTACAGAATTAGGAGTATATTCCCCTTTACCCTGATAACACTGTCTGTGTACAGTACAGAATTAGGAGTATATTCCCCTTTACCCTGATAACACTGTCTGTGTACAGTACAGAATTAGGAGTATATTCCCCTTTACCCTGATAACACTGTCTGTGTACAGTACGGAATCAGAAGTATATTTCCCTTTACCCTGATAACACTGCCCCATGTGCAGTGCAGAAAATGAAGTATATTCCCGTTCCCTGATAACACTGTCCCTGTATACAGTACAGAATTAGGAGTATATTTCCCTTTACCCTGATAACACTGTCTGTGTACTGTACAGAAAAAGGAGTATATTCCCCTTTACCCTGATAACACTGTCTGTGTACAGTACAGACTCAGGAGTATATTTCCCTTTACCCTGATAACACCGTCTGTGTGCAGTACGGAATCAGAAGTATATTTCCCTTTACCCTGATAACACTGTCTGTGTACTGTACAGAAAAAGGAGTATATTTCCCTTTACCCTGATAACACTGCCCCGTGTGCAGTGCAGAAAATTAAGTATATTCCCGTTCCCTGATAACACTGTCCCTGTATACAGTACAGAATAAGGAGTCTATTCCCCTGTACCCTGATAACACTGTTTGTGTACAGTACATAATAAGGAATATATTCCCTTTTACCCTGATAACACTGTCCCTGTATACAGTACAGAATAAGGAGTATATTCCCCTTTACCCTGATAACACTGTCTGTGTGCAGTACAGAATAAGGAGTATATTCCCCTTTACCCTGATAACACTGTCTGTGTACAGTACAGAATGAGGAGTATATTCCCTTTTACCCTGATAACACTGTGCACAGTGCAGAATAAGGAGTAAATTCCCCTTTACCCCGATAACACTGTGTACAGTACAGAATAAGGAATATATTCCCCTTTACCCTGATAACACTGTTTGTGTACAGTGTAGAATAATGAGTATATTCCCCTTTACCCTGATAACACTGTTTGTGTACAGTACTGAATATGGAGTATATTCCCTTTTACCCTGATAACACTGTTTGTGTACAGTGTAGAATCAGGAGTATATTCCCTTTACCCTGATAACACTGTCCCTCTGTACAAAACAGAATAAGGAGTATATTCCCCATTACACTGATAACACAGCCCCATGTACAGTAAAGAATCTGGAGTATATTCCCCTTTTACCCTGATAACATTGTCTGTGTACAGAACAGAATCAGGAGTATATTCCCCTTTACCCTGATAACAATGTCTGTGTACAATACAGAATGAGGAGTATATTCCCTTTACCCTGATAACACTGCCCCGTGTACAGTACGGAATAAGGAGTATATTCCCCTTTACCCTGATAACACTGCCCCGTGTGCAGTACAGAATAAGGAATATATTCCCTTTACCCTGATAACACTGTGTAAAGTACAGAATAAGGAATATATTTCCCTTTACACTGATAACACAGCCCCATGTCCAGTAAAGAATCTGGAGTATATTCCCCTTTTACCCTGATAATATTGTCTGTGTACAGTACGGAATAAGGAGTATATTTCCCTTTACCCATATAACACTGTCTGTGTACAGTACAGAATAAGGAGTATATTCCCCTGTACCCAGATAACACCGTTATGTCCGGTACATAATCAGGAGTATATTCCCCTTTACCCTGATAACACTGTCTGTGTACAGTACAGAATCAGGAGTATATTTCCCTTTACACTGATAACACTGCCCCTTGGACAGTACAGAATCAGGAGTATATTCCCCTTTACCCTGATAACACTGTCCCTGTCTCTAGTACAGAATAAGGAGTATATTCCCCTGTACCCTGATAACACTGTTTGTGTACAGTACAGAATAATGAGTATATTCCCTTTGACCCTGATTACACTGTCCCTGTGTACAGTACAGAATAACGAGTATATTCCCCTTTACCATGCTAACACTCGCTGTGTACAGTACAGAATAAGGAGTACATCTCCCCTTACCCAAATAACACTGTCCGTGTGTGCAGTACAGAAAAAGGAGTATATTCCCCTTTACCCTGATATCACTGTCCGTGTACAGTACAGAATAAGGAGTACATCTCCCCTTACCCAAATAACACTGTCCGTGTGTGCAGTACAGAATAAGGAGTATATTCCCCTTTACCCTGATAACACTGTCTGTGTACAGTACAGAATTAGGAGTATATTCCCCTTTACCCTGATAACACTGTCTGTGTACAGTACAGAATTAGGAGTATATTCCCCTTTACCCTGATAACACTGTCTGTGTACAGTACAGAATTAGGAGTATATTCCCCTTTACCCTGATAACACTGTCTGTGTACAGTACAGAATTAGGAGTATATTCCCCTTTACCCTGATAACACTGTCTGTGTACAGTACGGAATCAGAAGTATATTTCCCTTTACCCTGATAACACTGCCCCATGTGCAGTGCAGAAAATGAAGTATATTCCCGTTCCCTGATAACACTGTCCCTGTATACAGTACAGAATTAGGAGTATATTTCCCTTTACCCTGATAACACTGTCTGTGTACTGTACAGAAAAAGGAGTATATTCCCCTTTACCCTGATAACACTGTCTGTGTACAGTACAGACTCAGGAGTATATTTCCCTTTACCCTGATAACACCGTCTGTGTGCAGTACGGAATCAGAAGTATATTTCCCTTTACCCTGATAACACTGTCTGTGTACTGTACAGAAAAAGGAGTATATTTCCCTTTACCCTGATAACACTGCCCCGTGTGCAGTGCAGAAAATTAAGTATATTCCCGTTCCCTGATAACACTGTCCCTGTATACAGTACAGAATAAGGAGTATATTCCCCTGTACCCTGATAACACTGTTTGTGTACAGTACATAATAAGGAATATATTCCCTTTTACCCTGATAACACTGTCCCTGTATACAGTACAGAATAAGGAGTATATTCCCCTTTACCCTGATAACACTCTCTGTGAACAGTACAGAATAAGGAGTACATCTCCCTTTACCCTGATAACACTGTCCCTGTGTACAGTATAGAATAAGGAGTATATTCCCCTTTACCCTGATAACACTGTCTGTGTTTAGTACAGAATCAGGAGTAGATTACCCATTACCCTGAGAACACGGTCTGTGTACAGTCCGGAATAAGGAGTATATTCCCCTTTACCCTGATAACACTGCCCCGTGTGCATTACAGAATAAGGAGTATATTCCCCTTTACCCTGATAACACTGCCCCATGTGCAGTACAGAAAAAGGAGTATATTCCCCTTTACCCTGATAACACTGCCCCGTGTGCAGTACAGAATAAGGAGTATATTCCCCTTTACGCTGATATCACTGTCTGTGTACAGTCATGAATGAGGAGTATATATTCCCCTTAACCCTGATAACACTGCCCCGTGTACAGTCCGGAATAAGGAGTATATTCCCCTTTACGCTGATAACACTGCCCCGTGTGCAGTACAGAATAAGGAGTATATTCCCCTTTACGCTGATATCACTGTCTGTGTACAGTCATGAATGAGGAGTATATATTCCCCTTTACCCTGATAACACTGCCCCGTGTACAGTCCGGAATAAGGCGTATGTTTCCCTTTACCCATATAACACTGTCCGTGTGTACAGTACATAATAAGGAGTATATTCCCCTGTACCCTGATAACACTGTTATGTCCGGTACATAATCAGGAGTATATTCCCCTTTACCCTGATAACACTGTCTGTGTACAGTACAGAATCAGGAGTATATTTCCCTTTACCCTGATAACACTGATTGTGTACAGTACAGAATAAGGAGTATATTCCCCTTGACCCTGATAACACTGTCTGTGTACAGTACAGAATAAGGAGTATCTTCCCCTTTACCCTGATAACACTGTCTGTGTACAGTACAGAATAAGGAGTATCTTCCCCTTGACCCTGATAACACTGTCTGTGTACAGTACAGAATAACGAGTATATTCCCCTTTACCATGGTAACACTCTCTGTGTACAGTACAGAATAACGAGTATATTCCCCTTTACCCTGATAACATTCTCTGTGTACAGTACAGAATAAGGAGTACATCTCCCTTTACCATGATAACACTGTCTGTGTATAGTACAGAATCAGAAGTATATTACCCATTACCCTGAGAACACGGTCTGTGTACACGACAGAATAAGGAGTATATTTCCCTTTACCCTGATAACACCATTTGTGTACAGTACAGAATCAGGAGTATACTCCCCTTTATCCTGATAACATTGTCTGTGTACATTACAGAATCAGGAGTATATTCCCCTTTATCCTGTTAACACTGTCTGTGTGCAGCACAGAATAAGGAGTATACTCCCCTTTATCCTGATAACATTGTCTGTGTACAGTACAGAATAAGGAGTATATTCCCCTTTACACTGATAACACTGTCTGTGTACAGTACAGAATCAGGAGTATATTCCCCTTTATCCTGATAACATTGTCTGTGAACAGTGCAGAATAAGGAGTATATTCCCCTTTACCCTGATAACACTGCCTCGTGTACAGTACAGAATCAGGAGTGTATTCCCCTTTACCCTGATAACACTGTCTTTGTACAGTATACAATAAGGAGTATATTCCCCCTCACCCTGATAACACTGACGCTGTGTACAGTACAGAATAAGCAGTATATTCCCCTTTACCCTGATAACATTGTCTGTGTACAGTACAGAATCAGGAGCGTATTCCCCATTACACTGATAACACTGTCTGTGTACTGTACAGAAAAAGGAGTATATTTCCCTTTACCCTGATAACATTGTCTGTGTACAGTACAGAATCAGGAGCGTATTCCCCATTACACTGATAACACTGTCTGTGTACTGTACAGAAAAAGGAGTATATTTCCCTTTACCCTGATAACACTGCCCCGTGTGCAGTACAGAATAAGGAGTATATTCCCCTGTACCCTGATAACACTGTTTGTGTACAGTACATAATAAGGAGTATATTTCCCATTACCCTGATAACACTGTCCCTGTATACAGTACAGAATAAGGATTATATTCCCCTGTACCCTGATAACACAGTTTGTGTACAGTACAGAATAAGCAGTATATTTCCCATTACCCTGATAACACTGTCCCCGTGTGCAGTGCAGAATCAGGAGTATATTCCCTTTGACCCTGATTACACTGTCCCTGTGTACAGTACAGAATAAGGAGTACATCTCCCTTTACCCAAATAACACTGTCCGTGTGTACAGTACAGAATAAGGAGTATATTCCCCTGTACCCTGATAACACTGTCTGTGTAGTACAGAATAAGGAGTATATTCCCCTTTACCCTGATAACACTGTCTGTGTACAGTACAGAATCAGGAGTATATTTCCTTTTACCCTGATAACACTGTCTGTGTACAGTACAGAATTAGGAGTATATTCCCCTTTACCCTGATAACACTGTCTGTGTACAGTACAGAATTAGGAGTATATTCCCCTTTACCCTGATAACACTGTCTGTGTACAGTACAGACTCAGGAGTATATTTCCCTTTACCCTGATAACACCGTCTGTGTACATTACGGAATCAGAAGTATATTTCCCTTTACCCTGATAACACTGCCCCATGTGCAGTACTGAATAAGGAGTATATTCCCCTTTACCCTGATAACACTGTCTGTGTACTGTACAGAAAAAGGAGTATATTTCCCTTTACCCTGATAACACTGCCCCGTGTGCAGTGCAGAAAATGAAGTATATTCCCGTTCCCTGATAACACTGTCCCTGTATACAGTACAGAATAAGGAGTATATTCCCCTGTACCCTGATAACACTGTTTGTGTACAGTACATAATAAGGAATATATTCCCTTTTACCCTGATTACACTGTCCCTGTGTACAGTACAGAATAAGGAGTATATTCCCCTGTACCATGATAACACTGTCCCTGTATACAGTACATAATAAGGAATATATTCCCCTTTACCCTGATAACACTGTCCCTGCAGACAGTACAGAATAAGGAGTATATTCCCCTTTACCCTGATAACACTCTCTGTGAACAGTACAGAATAAGGAGTACATCTCCCTTTACCCTGATAACACTGTCCCTGTGTACAGTATAGAATAAGGAGTATATTCCCCTTTACCCTGATAACACTGTCTGTGTTTAGTACAGAATCAGGAGTATATTACCCATTACCCTGAGAACACGGTCTGTGTACACGACAGAATAAGGAGTATATTCCCCATTACCCTGAGAACACGGTCAGTGTACACTAAAGAATAAGGAGCATATTTCCCTTTACCCTGATAACACTGCCCCGTGTACAGTACGGAATAAGGAGTATATTCCCTTTACCCTGATAACACTGCCCCGTGTGCAGTACAGAATAAGGAGTATATTCCCTTTTACCCTGATAACACTGTCTGTGTACAGTACTGAATAAGGAGTATATTCCCTTTTACCCTGATAACACTGTCTGTGTACAGTCCAGAATAAGGAGTATATTCCCCATTACCCTGAGAACACGGTCAGTGTACACTACAGAATAAGGAGCATATTTCCCTTTACCCTGATAACACTGCCCCGTGTACAGTACGGAATAAGGAGTATATTCCCTTTACCCTGATAACACTGTCTGTGTACAGTACAGAATAAGGAGTATATTCCCTTTTACCCTGATAACACTGTCTGTGTACAGTACTGAATAAGGAGTATATTCCCTTTTACCCTGATAACACTGTCTGTGTACAGTACAGAATAAGGAGTATATTCCCTTTTACCCTGATAACACTGTCTGTGTACAGTACAGAATAAGGAGTATATTCCCTTTTACCCTGATAACACTGTCTGCGTACAGTACAGAATAAGGAGTATATTCCCCTTTACCCTGATAACACTGTTTGTGTACAGTACAGAATAAGGAGTATATTCCCCTTTACCCTGATAACACTGTCTGTGTACAGTACAGAATAAGGAGTATATTCCCCTTTACCCTGATAACACTGTCTGTGTGCAGTACAGAATAAGGAGTATATTCCCCTTTACCCTGATAACACTGTCTGTGTACAGTACAGAATGAGGAGTATATTCCCTTTTACCCTGATAACACTGTGCACAGTGCAGAATAAGGAGTAAATTCCCCTTTACCCCGATAACACTGTGTACAGTACAGAATAAGGAATATATTCCCCTTTACCCTGATAACACTGTTTGTGTACAGTGTAGAATAATGAGTATATTCCCCTTTACCCTGATAACACTGTTTGTGTACAGTACTGAATATGGAGTATATTCCCTTTTACCCTGATAACACTGTTTGTGTACAGTGTAGAATCAGGAGTATATTCCCTTTACCCTGATAACACTGTCCCTCTGTACAAAACAGAATAAGGAGTATATTCCCCATTACACTGATAACACAGCCCCATGTACAGTAAAGAATCTGGAGTATATTCCCCTTTTACCCTGATAACATTGTCTGTGTACAGAACAGAATCAGGAGTATATTCCCCTTTACCCTGATAACAATGTCTGTGTACAATACAGAATGAGGAGTATATTCCCTTTACCCTGATAACACTGCCCCGTGTACAGTACGGAATAAGGAGTATATTCCCCTTTACCCTGATAACACTGCCCCGTGTGCAGTACAGAATAAGGAATATATTCCCTTTACCCTGATAACACTGTGTAAAGTACAGAATAAGGAATATATTTCCCTTTACACTGATAACACAGCCCCATGTCCAGTAAAGAATCTGGAGTATATTCCCCTTTTACCCTGATAACATTGTCTGTGTACAGTACGGAATAAGGAGTATATTTCCCTTTACCCATATAACACTGTCTGTGTACAGTACAGAATAAGGAGTATATTCCCCTGTACCCAGATAACACCGTTATGTCCGGTACATAATCAGGAGTATATTCCCCTTTACCCTGATAACACTGTCTGTGTACAGTACAGAATCAGGAGTATATTTCCCTTTACACTGATAACACTGCCCCTTGGACAGTACAGAATCAGGAGTATATTCCCCTTTACCCTGATAACACTGTCCCTGTCTCTAGTACAGAATAAGGAGTATATTCCCCTGTACCCTGATAACACTGTTTGTGTACAGTACAGAATAATGAGTATATTCCCTTTGACCCTGATTACTATGTCCCTGTGTACAGTACAGAATAACGAGTATATTCCCCTTTACCATGCTAACACTCGCTGTGTACAGTACAGAATAAGGAGTACATCTCCCCTTACCCAAATAACACAGTCCGTGTGTGCAGTACAGAAAAAGGAGTATATTCCCCTTTACCCTGATATCACTGTCCGTGTACAGTACAGAATAAGGAGTACATCTCCCCTTACCCAAATAACACTGTCCGTGTGTGCAGTACAGAATTAGGAGTATATTCCCCTTTACCCTGATAACACTGTCTGTGTACAGTACAGAATTAGGAGTATATTCCCCTTTACCCTGATAACACTGTTTGTGTACAGTACAGAATTAGGAGTATATTCCCCTTTACCCTGATAACACTGTCTGTGTACAGTACGGAATCAGAAGTATATTTCCCTTTACCCTGATAACACTGCCCCATGTGCAGTGCAGAAAATGAAGTATATTCCCGTTCCCTGATAACACTGTCCCTGTATACAGTACAGAATTAGGAGTATATTTCCCTTTACCCTGATAACACTGTCTGTGTACTGTACAGAAAAAGGAGTATATTTCCCTTTACCCTGATAACACTGCCCCGTGTGCAGTGCAGAAAATGAAGTATATTCCCGTTCCCTGATAACACTGTCCCTGTATACAGTACAGAATAAGGAGTATATTCCCCTTTACCCTGATAACACTGTCTGTGTATAGTACAGAATCAGGAGTATATTTCCCTTTACCCTGATAACACTGCCCCATGTGCAGTACAGAATAAGGAGTATATTCCCTTTACCCTGATAACACTGTGTAAAGTACAGAATAAGGAATATATTCCCCTTTACCCTGATAACACCATTTGTGTACAGTACAGAATCAGGAGTATATTCCCCTTTACCCTGTTAACACTGTCTGTGTACAGCACAGAATAAGGAGTATACTCCCCTTTATCCTGATAACATTGACTGTGTACAGTACAGAATCAGGAGCAGATACCCCTTTCCCCGGATAACGCTGTCTGTGGACAGTACAGAATCAGGAGTATATTCCCCTTTACACTGATAACACTGCCTCGTGTTCAGTACAGAATCAGGAGTGTATTCCCCTTTACCCTGATAAGACTGTCTTTGTACAGTATACAATAAGGAGTATATTCCCCCTCACCCTGATAACACTGACGCTGTGTATAGTACAGAATAAGCAGTATATTCCCCTTTCCACTGAGAACACTGTCTGTGTACAGTACAGAATAAGGAGTATATTCCCCTTTACCCTGATAACACTGCCCCGTGTGCAGTGCAGAAAATGAAGTATATTCCCGTTCCCCTGATAACACTGTCCCTGTATACAGTACAGAATAAGGAGTATATTCCCCTTTATCCTGATAACACTGCCCCGTGTGCAGTGCAGAAAATGAAGTATATTCCCGTTCCCCTGATAACACTGTCCCTGTATACAGTACAGAATAAGGAGTATATTCCCCTGTACCCTAATAACACTGTTTGTGTACAGTACATAATAAGGAGTATATTTCCCATTCCCCTGATTACACTGTCCCTGTGTACAGTACAGAATAATGAGTATATTCCCCTTTACCATGCTAACACTCGCTGTGTGCAGTACAGAATCAGGAGTACATCTCCCTTTACCCAAATAACACTGTCCGTGTGTACAGTACAGAATAAGGAGTATATTCCCCTGTACCCTGATAACACTGTCTGTGTAGTACAGAATAAGGAGTATATTCCCCTTTACCCTGATAACACTATCTGTGTACAGTACAGAATCAGGAGTATATTTCCTTTTACCCTGATAACACTGTCTGTGTACAGTACAGAATCAGGAGTATATTTCCTTTTACCCTGATAACACTGTCTGTGTACAGTACAGAATTAGGAGTATATTCCCTTTACCCTGATAACACTGCGTAAAGTACAGAATAAGGAATATATTCCCCTTTACACTGATGACACTGTGTAAAGTACCGAATAAGGAATATATTCCCCTTTACTCTGATAACACTGTCTGTGTACAGTGCAGAATAAGGAATATATTCCCTTTACCCTGATAACACTGTGTAAAGTACAGAATAAGGAATATATTCCCCTGTACCCTGATAACACAGCCCCATGTCCAGTAAAGAATCTAGAGTATATTCCCCTTTTACCCTGATAATATTGTCTGTGTACAGTACGGAATAAGGAGTATATTCCCCTTTACCCTGATAACACTGCCCCATGTGCAGTACAGAAAAAGGAGTATATTCCCCTTTACCCTGATAACACTGCCCCATGTGCAGTACAGAAAAAGGAGTATATTCCCCTTTACCCTGATAACACTGTCTGTGTACAGTCATGAATGAGGAGTATATATTCCCCTTTCCCCTGATAACACTGCCCCGTGTACAGTCCGGAATAAGGCGTATGTTTCCCTTTACCCATATAACACTGTCCGTGTGTACAGTACAGAATAAGGAGTATATTCCCCTGTACCCTGATAACACCGTTATGTCCGGTACATAATCAGGAGTATATTCCCCTTTACCCTGATAACACTGTCTGTGTACAGTACAGAATCAGGAGTATATTCCCCTTTACCCTGATAACACTGTCTGTGTACAGTACAGAATAAGGAGTATCTTCCCCTTGACCCTGATAACACTGTCTGTGTACAGTACAGAATAAGGAGTATCTTCCCCTTGACCCTGATAACACTGTCTGTGTACAGTACAGAATTAGGAGTATATTCCCCTTTACCCTGATAACACTGTCTGTGCACAGTACAGAATCAGGAGTATATTCCCCTTTCCCCTGATAACACTGTCTGTGTACAGTACAGAATAAGGAGTATCTTCCCCTTGACCCTGATAACACTGTCTGTGTACAGTACAGAATAAGGAGTATCTTCCCCTTGACCCTGATAACACTGTCTGTGTACAGTACAGAATAACGAGTATATTCCCCTTTACCATGGTAACACTCTCTGTGTACAGTACAGAATCAGGAGTATATTCCCCTTTACCCTGATAACACTGTCTGTGTACAGTACAGAATAAGGAGTATCTTCCCCTTGACCCTGATAACACTGTCTGTGTACAGTACAGAATAAGGAGTATCTTCCCCTTGACCCTGATAACACTGTCTGTGTACAGTACAGAATAACGAGTATATTCCCCTTTACCATGGTAACACTCTCTGTGTACAGTACAGAATAAGGAGTACATCTCCCTTTACCCTGATGACACTGTCTGTGTTTAGTACAGAATCAGGAGTATATTACCCATTACCCTGAGAACACGGTCTGTGTACACGACAGAATAAGGAGTATATTTCCCTTTACCCTGATAACACCATTTGTGTACAGTACAGAATCAGGAGTATACTCCCCTTTATCCTGATAACATTGTCTGTGTACACTACAGAATCAGGAGTATATTCCCCTTTTCCCTGTTAACACTGTCTGTGTACAGTGCAGAATAAGGAATATATTCCCCTTTACCCTGATAACACTGTCTGTGGACAGCACAGAATAAGGAGTATACTCCCCTTTATCCTGATAACATTGTCTGTGTACAGTACAGAATAAGGAGTATATTCCCCTTTACACTGATAACACTGTCTGTGAACAGTACAGAATCAGGAGTATATTCCCCTTTATCCTGATAACATTGTCTGTGAACAGTGCAGAATAAGGAGTATATTCCCCTTTACACTGATAACGCTGTCTGTGTACAGTGCAGAATAAGGAGTATATTCCCCTTTACCCTGATAACACTGCCTCGTGTACAGTACAGAATCAGGAGTGTATTCCCCTTTACCCTGATAACACTGTCTTTGTACAGTATACAATAAGGAGTATATTCCCCCTCACCCTGATAACACTGACGCTGTGTACAGTACAGAATAAGCAGTATATTCCCCTTTACCCTGATAACATTGTCTGTGTACAGTACAGAATCAGGAGCGTATTCCCCATTACACTGATAACACTGTCTGTGTACTGTACAGAAAAAGGAGTATATTTCCCTTTACCCTGATAACACTGTCTGTGTACTGTTCCAGAAAAAGGAGTATATTTCCCTTTACCCTGATAACACTGCCCCGTGTGCAGTACTGAATAAGGAGTATATTTCCCTTTACCCTGATAACACTGCCCCGTGTGCAGTACAGAATAAGGAGTATATTCCCCTGTACCCTGATAACACTGTTTGTGTACAGTACATAATAAGGAGTATATTTCCCATTACCCTGATAACACTGCCCCGTGTGCAGTACAGAATAACGAGTATATTCCCCTGTACCCTGATAACACTGTCTGTGTATTGTACAGAAAAAGGAGTATATTTCCCTTTACCCTGATAACACTGTCTGTGTACTGTACAGAAAAAGGAGTATATTTCCCTTTGCCCTGATAACACTGTCCCTGTATACAGTACAGAATAAGGATTATATTCCCCTGTACCCTGATAACACTGTTTGTGTACAGTACATAATAAGGAGTATATTTCCCATTACCCTGATAACACTGTCCCCGTGTGCAGTGCAGAATCAGGAGTATATTCCCTTTGACCCTGATTACACTGTCCCTGTGTACAGTACAGAATAATGAGTATATTCCCCTTTACCATGCTAACACTCGCTGTGTACAGTACAGAATAAGGAGTACATCTCCCTTTACCCAAATAACACTGTCCGTGTGTACAGTACAGAATAAGGAGTATATTCCCCTGTACCCTGATAACACTGTCTGTGTAGTACAGAATAAGGAGTATATTCCCCTTTACCCTGATAACACTGTCTGTGTACAGTACAGAATCAGGAGTATATTTCCTTTTACCCTGATAACACTGTCTGTGTACAGTACAGAATTAGGAGTATATTTCCCTTTACCCTGATAACACTGCCCCATGTGCAGTGCAGAAAATGAAGTATATTCCCCTGTACCCTGATAACACTGTTTGTGTACAGTACATAATAAGGAATATATTCCCTTTTACCCTGATTACACTGTCCCTGTGTACAGTACAGAATAAGGAGTATATTCCCCTGTACCATGATAACACTGTCCCTGTATACAGTACATAATAAGGAATATATTCCCCTTTACCCTGATAACACTGTCCCTGTAGACAGTACAGAATAAGGAGTATATTCCCCTTTACCCTGATAACACTCTCTGTGTACAGTATAGAATAAGGAGTATATTCCCCTTTACCCTGATAACACTGTCTGTGTTTAGTACAGAATCAGGAGTATATTACCCATTACCCTGAGAACACGGTCAGTGTACACTACAGAATAAGGAGCATATTTCCCTTTACCCTGATAACACTGCCCCGTGTACAGTACGGAATAAGGAGTATATTCCCTTTACCCTGATAACACTGCCCCGTGTGCAGTACAGAATAAGGAGTATATTCCCTTTACCCTGATAACACTGCCCCGTGTGCAGTACAGAATAAGGAATATATTCCCCTTTACACTGATAACACTGTGTAAAGTACAGAATAAGGAATATATTCCCCTTTACCCTGATAACACTGTGTAAAGTACAGAATAAGGAATATATTCCCCTTTACACTGATAACACAGCCCCATGTCCAGTAAAGAATCTGGAGTATATTCCCCTTTTACCCTGATAACATTGTCTGTGTACAGTACGGAATAAGGAGTATATTCCCCTTTACCCTGATAACACTGCCCCATGTGCAGTACAGAAAAAGGAGTATATTCCCCTGTACCCTGATAACAGCGTTATGTCCGGTACATAATCAGGAGTATATTCCCCTTTACCCTGATCACACCGTCTGTGTACAGTACAGAATCAGAAGTATATTTCCTTTTACCCTGATTACACTGTCTGTGTACAGTACAGAATTAGGAGTATATTCCCCTTTACCCTGATAACACTGTCTGTGTACAGTACAGAATAAGGAGTATATTTCCTTTTACCCTGATAACACTGTCTGTGTACAGTACAGAATTAGGAGTATATTCCCCTTTACCCTGATAACACTGTCTGTGTACAGTACAGAATAAGGAGTATCTTCCCCTTGACCCTGATAACACTGTCTGTGTACAGTACAGAATTAGGAGTATATTTCCTTTTACCCTGATAACACTGTCTGCGTACAGTACAGAATTAGGAGTATATTCCCCTTTACCCTGATAACACGGTCTGTGTACAGTACAGAATAAGGAGTATCTTCCCCTTGACCCTGATAACACTGTCTGTGTGCAGTACAGAATTAGGAGTATATTCCCCTTTACCCTGATAACACTGTCTGTGTACAGTACAGAATAATGAGTATATTCCCCTTTACCATGGTAACACTCTCTGTGTACAGTACAGAATAACGAGTATATTCCCCTTTACCCTGATAACACTCTCTGTGTACAGTACAGAATAAGGAGTACATCTCCCTTTACCCTGATAACACTGTCTGTGTTTAGTACAGAATCAGGAGTATATTACCCATGACCCTGAGAACACGGTCTGTGTACACGACAGAATAAGGAGTATATTTCCCTTTACCCTGATAACACCATTTGTGTACAGTACAGAATCAGGAGTATATTCCCCTTTATCCTGATAACACTGTCTGTGTACAGTATAGAATAAGGAGTAAATTCCCCATTACCCTGAGAACACGGTCTGTGTACACTACAGAATAAGGAGTATATTTCCCTTTCCCCTGATAACACCGTTTGTGCACAGTACATAATTAGGAGTATATTCCCCTTTATCGTGATAACATTGTCAGTGTACAGTACAGAATAAGGAGTATATTCCCCTTTATCCTGATAACATTGTCTGTGCACTACAGAATCAGGAGTATATTCCCCTTTACCCTGTTAACACTGTCTGTGTACAGCACAGAATAAGGAGTATACTCCCCTTTATCCTGATAACATTGTCTGTGTACAGTACAGAATCAGGAGTATATTCTCCTTTATCCTGATAACATTGTCTGTGAACAGTGCAGAATAAGGAGTATATTCCCCTTTACACTGATAACACTGTTTTTGTACAGTGCAGAATAAGGAATATATTCCCCTTTACCCTGATAACACTGTCTGTGTACAGTACAGAATCAGGAGTATATTCTCCTTTATCCTGATAACATTGTCTGTGAACAGTGCAGAATAAGGAGTATATTCCCCTTTACACTGATAACGCTGTCTGTGTACAGTGCAGAATAAGGAGTATATTCCCCTTTACCCTGATAACACTGCCTCGTGTACAGTACAGAAGCAGGAGTGTATTCCCCTTTACCCTGATAACACTGTCTTTGTGCAGTATACAATAAGGGGTATATTCCCCCTCACCCTGATAACACTGACGCTGTGTACAGTACAGAATAAGCAGTATAAAAGCCCTTTACCCTGATAACATTGTCTGTGTACAGTGCAGAATCAGGAGTATATTCCCCTTTATCCTGATAACACTGCCCCGTGTGCAGTGCAGAAAATGATGTATATTCCCGTTCCCCTGATAACACTGTCCCTGTATACAGTACAGAATAAGGAGTATATTCCCCTGTACCCTGATAACACTGTTTGTGTACAGTACATAATAGGGATTATATTTCCCATTACCCTGATAACACTGTCCCCGTGTGCAGTACAGAATAACGAGTATATTCCCCTTTACCATGATAACACTCGCTGTGTACAGTACAGAATAAGCAGTACATCTCCCTTTACCCAAATAACACTGTCCGTGTGTACAGTACAGAATAAGGAGTATATTCCCCTTTACCCTGATAACACTGTCTGTGTACAGAGCAGAATTAGTAGTATATTCCCCTTTACCCTGATAACACAGTCTGTGTACAGTACAGAATTAGGAGTATATTCCCCTTTACCCTGATAACACTGTCTGTGTACAGTACAGAATTAGTAGTGTATTCCCCTTTACCCTGATAACACAGTCTGTGTACAGTACAGAATTAGGAGCATATTCCCCTTTACCCTGATAACACTGTCTGTGTACAGTACAGAAAAAGGAGTATATTTCCCTTTACCCTGATAACACTGCCCCGTGTGCAGTACAGAATAAGGAGTATATTCCCCTGTACCCTGATAACACTGTTTGTGTACAGTACATAATAAGGAGTATATTTCCCATTACCCTGATAACACTGTCCCCGTGTGCAGTGCAGAATCAGGAGTATATTCCCTTTGACCCTGATTACACTGTCCCTGTGTACAGTACAGAATAATGAGTATATTCCCCTTTACCATGCTAACACTCGCTGTGTACAGTACAGAATAAGGAGTACATCTCCCTTTACCCAAATAACACTGTCCGTGTGTACAGTACAGAATAAGGAGTATATTCCCCTGTACCCTGATAACACTGTCTGTGTAGTACAGAATAAGGAGTATATTCCCCTTTACCCTGATAACACTGTCTGTGTACAGTACAGAATCAGGAGTATATTTCCTTTTACCCTGATAACACTGTCTGTGTACAGTACAGAATTAGGAGTATATTTCCCTTTACCCTGATAACACTGCCCCATGTGCAGTACTGAATAAGGAGTATATTCCCCTTTACCCTGATAACACTGTCTGTGTACTGTACAGAAAAAGGAGTATATTTCCCTTTACCCTGATAACACTGCCCCATGTGCAGTGCAGAAAATGAAGTATATTCCCGTTCCCTGATAACACTGTCCCTGTATACAGTACAGAATAAGGAGTATATTCCCCTGTACCCTGATAACACTGTTTGTGTACAGTACATAATAAGGAATATATTCCCTTTTACCCTGATTACACTGTCCCTGTGTACAGTACAGAATAAGGAGTATATTCCCCTGTACCATGATAACACTGTCCCTGTATACAGTACATAATAAGGAATATATTCCCCTTTACCCTGATAACACTGTCCCTGTAGACAGTACAGAATAAGGAGTATATTCCCCTTTACCCTGATAACACTCTCTGTGTACAGTATAGAATAAGGAGTATATTCCCCTTTACCCTGATAACACTGTCTGTGTTTAGTACAGAATCAGGAGTATATTACCCATTACCCTGAGAACACGGTCAGTGTACACTACAGAATAAGGAGCATATTTCCCTTTACCCTGATAACACTGCCCCGTGTACAGTACGGAATAAGGAGTATATTCCCTTTACCCTGATAACACTGCCCCGTGTGCAGTACAGAATAAGGAGTATATTCCCTTTACCCTGATAACACTGCCCCGTGTGCAGTACAGAATAAGGAATATATTCCCCTTTACACTGATAACACTGTGTAAAGTACAGAAAAAGGAATATATTCCCCTTTACCCTGATAACACTGTGTAAAGTACAGAATAAGGAATATATTCCCCTTTACACTGATAACACAGCCCCATGTCCAGTAAAGAATCTGGAGTATATTCCCCTTTTACCCTGATAACATTGTCTGTGTACAGTACGGAATAAGGAGTATATTCCCCTTTACCCTGATAACACTGCCCCATGTGCAGTACAGAAAAAGGAGTATATTCCCCTTTACCCTGATAACACTGCCCCGTGTGCAGTACAGAATAAGGAGTATATTCCCCTTTACGCTGATAACACTGCCCCGTGTGCAGTACAGAATAAGGAGTATATTCCCCTTTACGCTGATATCGCTGTCTGTGTACAGTCATGAATGAGGAGTATATATTCCCCTTTACCCTGATAACACTGCCCCGTGGACAGTCCGGAATAAGGCGTATATTTCCCTTTACCCTGATAACACTGTCCGTGTGTACAGTACAGAATAAGGAGTATATTCCCCTGTACCCTGATAACACCGTTATGTCCGGTACATAATCAGGAGTATATTCCCCTTTACCCTGATAACACCGTCTGTGTACAGTACAGAATCAGAAGTATATTCCCCTTTACCCTGATAACACTGTCTGTGTACAGTACAGAATAAGGAGTATATTTCCTTTTACCCTGATAACACTGTCTGTGTACAGTACAGAATTAGGAGTATATTCCCCTTTACCCTGATAACACTGTCTGTGTACAGTACAGAATAAGGAGTATCTTCCCCTTGACCCTGATAACACTGTCTGTGTACAGTACAGAATTAGGAGTATATTTCCTTTTACCCTGATAACAGTGTCTGCGTACAGTACAGAATTAGGAGTATATTCCCCTTTACCCTGATAACACTGTCTGTGTACAGTACAGAATAAGGAGTATCTTCCCCTTGACCCTGATAACACTGTCTGTGTGCAGTACAGAATTAGGAGTATATTCCCCTTTACCCTGATAACACTGTCTGTGTACAGTACAGAATAACGAGTATATTCCCCTTTACCATGGTAACACTCTCTGTGTACAGTACAGAATAACGAGTATATTCCCCTTTACCCTGATAACACTCTCTGTGTACAGTACAGAATAAGGAGTACATCTCCCTTTACCCTGATAACACTGTCTGTGTTTAGTACAGAATCAGGAGTATATTACCCATGACCCTGAGAACACGGTCTGTGTACACGACAGAATAAGGAGTATATTTCCCTTTACCCTGATAACACCATTTGTGTACAGTACAGAATCAGGAGTATATTCCCCTTTATCCTGATAACACTGTCTGTGTACAGTATAGAATAAGGAGTAAATTCCCCATTACCCTGAGAACACGGTCTGTGTACACTACAGAATAAGGAGTATATTTCCCTTTCCCCTGATAACACCGTTTGTGCACAGTACATAATTAGGAGTATATTCCCCTTTATCGTGATAACATTGTCAGTGTACAGTACAGAATAAGGAGTATATTCCCCTTTATCCTGATAACATTGTCTGTGCACTACAGAATCAGGAGTATATTCCCCTTTACCCTGTTAACACTGTCTGTGTACAGCACAGAATAAGGAGTATACTCCCCTTTATCCTGATAACATTGTCTGTGTACAGTACAGAATCAGGAGTATATTCTCCTTTATCCTGATAACATTGTCTGTGAACAGTGCAGAATAAGGAGTATATTCCCCTTTACACTGATAACACTGTTTTTGTACAGTGCAGAATAAGGAATATATTCCCCTTTACCCTGATAACACTGTCTGTGTACAGTACAGAATCAGGAGTATATTCTCCTTTATCCTGATAACATTGTCTGTGAACAGTGCAGAATAAGGAGTATATTCCCCTTTACACTGATAACGCTGTCTGTGTACAGTGCAGAATAAGGAGTATATTCCCCTTTACCCTGATAACACTGTCTTTGTGCAGTATACAATAAGGGGTATATTCCCCCTCACCCTGATAACACTGACGCTGTGTACAGTACAGAATAAGCAGTATAAAAGCCCTTTACCCTGATAACATTGTCTGTGTACAGTGCAGAATCAGGAGTATATTCCCCTTTATCCTGATAACACTGCCCCGTGTGCAGTGCAGAAAATGATGTATATTCCCGTTCCCCTGATAACACTGTCCCTGTATACAGTACAGAATAAGGAGTATATTCCCCTGTACCCTGATAACACTGTTTGTGTACAGTACATAATAGGGATTATATTTCCCATTACCCTGATAACACTGTCCCCGTGTGCAGTACAGAATAACGAGTATATTCCCCTTTACCATGATAACACTCGCTGTGTACAGTACAGAATAAGGAGTACATCTCCCTTTACCCAAATAACACTGTCCGTGTGTACAGTACAGAATAAGGAGTATATTCCCCTTTACCCTGATAACACTGTCTGTGTACAGAGCAGAATTAGTAGTATATTCCCCTTTACCCTGATAACACAGTCTGTGTACAGTACAGAATTAGGAGTATATTCCCCTTTACCCTGATAACACTGTCTGTGTACAGTACAGAATTAGTAGTATATTCCCCTTTACCCTGATAACACAGTCTGTGTACAGTACAGAATTAGGAGCATATTCCCCTTTACCCTGATAACACTGTCTGTGTACAGTACAGAATAAGGAGTATATTCCCCTTTACCCTGATAACACTCGCTGTGTACAGTACAGAATAAGGAGTACATCTCCCTTTACCCAAATAACACTGTCCGTGTGTACAGTACAGAATAAGGAGTATATTCCCCTGTACCCTGATAACACTGTCTGTGTACAGTACAGAATAAGGAGTATATTCCCCTTTACCCTGATAACACTGTCTGTGTACAGTACAGAATCAGGAGTATATTTCCTTTTACCCTGATAACACTGTCTGTGTACAGTACAGAATTAAGAGTATATTCCCCTTTACCCTGATAACACAGTCTGTGTACAGTACAGAATTAGGAGTATATTCCCCTTTACCCTGATAACACTGTCTGTGTACAGTACAGAATAAGGAGTATATTCCCCTTTACCCTGATAACACTGTCTGTGTACAGTACAGAATCAGGAGTATATTTCCTTTTACCCTGATAACACTGTCTGTGTACAGTACAGAATAAGGAGTATATTCCCCTTTACCCTGATAACACTGTCTGTGTACAGTACAGAATCAGGAGTATATTTTCTTTTACCCTGATAACACTGTCTGTGTACAGTACAGCATTAGGAGTATATTCACCTTTACCCTGATAACACAGTCTGTGTACAGTACAGAATCAGGAGTATATTCCCCTTTACCCTGATAACACTGTCTGTGTACAGTACAGAATTAGGAGTATATTCCCCTTTACCCTGATAACACTGTCTGTGTACAGCACAGAATAAGGAGTATATTCCCCTTTACCCTGATAACACTCGCTGTGTACAGTACAGAATAAGCAGTACATCTCCCTTTACCCAAATAACACTGTCCGTGTGTACAGTACAGAATAAGGAGTATATTCCCCTTTACCCTGATAACACTGTCTGTGTACAGTACAGAATCAGGAGTATATTTCCTTTTACCCTGATAACACTGTCTGTGTACAGTACAGAATTAGGAGTATATTCCCCTTTACCCTGATAACACAGTCTGTGTACAGTACAGAATCAGAAGTATATTTCCCGTTCCCTGATAACACTGTCCCTGTATACAGTACAGAATAAGGAGTATATTCCTCTGTACCCAGATAACACTGTTTGTGTACAGTACATAACAAGGAATATATTCCCTTTTACCCTGATTACACTGTCCCTGTGTACAGTACAGAATAAGGAGTATATTCCCCTTTACCCTGATAACACTCTCTGTGTACAGTACAGAATAAGGAGTATATTCCACTGTACCATGATAACACTGTCCCTGTATACAGTACAGAATAAGGAGTATATTTCCCTTTACCCTGATAACACCATTTGTGTACAGTACATAATCAGGAGTGTATTCCCCTTTATCCTGATAACACTGTCTGTGTACAGTACAGAATAAGGAGTATATTCCCCTTTATCTTGATAACATTGTCTATGTACAGCACAGAATAAGGAGTAAATTCCCCTTTACCCTGATAACGCTGTCAGTGTACAGTGCAGAATAAGGAGTATCTTCCCCTTTATCTTGATAACGCTGTCAGTGTACAGTGCAGAATAAGGAGTATATTCCCCTTTATCCTGATAACATTGTCTGTGCACAGTACAGAATAAGGAGTATATTCCCCTTTACCCTGATAACACTGTCTGTGTACAGTACAGAATCAGGAGTGTATTCCCCTTTACCCTGATAACACTGTTGGTATACAGTATACAATAAGGAGTATATTTCCCTTGACCCTAATAACACTGTCTGTGTACAGCAGAGAATAAGGAGTATATTCCCCTTTCCCTGATAACACTGTCTGTGCACAGCAGAGAATAAGGAGTATATTCCCCTTTCCCTGATAACATGGCCCCATGTGCAGTACAGAATCTGGAGTATAGTCCCCTTTACCCTGATAACACTGTCTGTGTGCAGTACAGAATCAGGAGTATATTCCCCTTTACCCTGATAACACTGTGTAAAGTACAGAATAAGGAATATATTCCCCTTTACCCTGATAACACTGTGTAAAGTACAGAATAAGGAATATATTCCCCTTTACCCTGATAACACTGCCCCTTGTACAGTACAGAATAAGGAATATATTTCCCTTTACCCTGATAACACTGCCCCTTGTACAGTACAGAATAAGGAATATATTCCCCTTTACCCTGATAACACTGCCCCTTGTACAGTACAGAATCTGGAGTATATTCCCCTTTACCCTGATAACACTGCCCCTTGTACAGTACAGAATAAGGAATATATTCCCCTTTACCCTGATAACACTGTGTAAAGTACAGAATAAGGAATATATTCCCCTTTACCCTGATAACACTGTGTAAAGTACAGAATAAGGAATATATTCCCCTTTCCCTGATAACACTGTCTGTGTACAGCAGAGAATAAGGAGCATATTCCCCTTTACCCTGATAACATTGTCTGTGTACAGTACAGAATAAGGAGTATATTCCCCTTTACCCTGATAACACTGCCCCTTGTACAGTACAGAATGAGGAGTATATTCCCCTTTACCCTGATAACACTGTCTATGTACAGCAAAGAATAAGGAGTACATTCCCCTTTACCCTGATCACACTCTCTGTGTACAGCAAAGAATAAGGAGTATATTCCCCATTACTCTGATGACACTATCTGTGTACAGTACGGAATAAGGAGTATATTTCCCTTGACCCTGATAACATTGTTTGTGTACAGTACAGAGTACGGAGTCTATTCCCCTTTACCCTAATAACACTGTCCGTGCGCAGAACAGAATCAGGAGTATATTCCCCATTACCCTGATAACACTGTCCGTGTACAGTACATAATGAGGAGTATATTCCCCTTTACCCTGATTACACTGTCTCTATGTGCAGTGCAGAATCAGGAGTATATTCCCTTTTACCCTGATTACACTGTCCCTGTGTACAGTACTGAATAACGAGTATATTCCCCATCACCCTGGTCACACTGCCCCATGTACATTTCTTAGCTCATTGATTGGTGTTTATCAATCCTTGTGATCATGCGGCCTGATGACCAGATTAGAATCAGTCCCTTTATATCTCACTTCCATCCTGTCTATTTGCAGACAGTGGGGCCACAGCAGCTCTTGATGATTGAGAGTATTTCAATTAATTGTAGCCCCTGTACATGGGAATAGCATGTTCTCTGGATTAAAATCCTACCTGGAACTCCCTGTGCTGATGCGGGAGGCTGGGACAATGCTGACAGCCAACTGAGTCATATAATTGCTATAGCAACTGCAGAATCGCCATGGAAACTGCATCTGCAAATCCTAGGGCTGAGGTAATGGCCCCATGTGCAGTACCAGCTCCTGGAGATACTCGCAATGCTACAGTGAGTCTTCCAACTCTTCACCACACAGATCAGCTTTCCCTAAAGGATCCCGCTGACAAGGCCTGGCTTGGGTGCAGCACTAACTGGATCCAATGTACAGAGACGTAAAGCTGAGACTATGATGGGATGATAGGCAATTCTTGTTTGATATCTTCATAGAGGGGGACCAGTTCGCTCAGTTGGCTAGCTTCTGGTTCAGAGAAATGTCAACAGCATGGGTTCAATCCCCATTTCCATCTGAGGAAAGCAATGGAAAACCACCTCGTATACCCTCTTCCCTAGTCATGCTCATCTTTCTTGGTGGAGAAAGAGAATAGAGGGCCTGGCCTTGGGCAGACCACCACTGCCACAGCATGGCACAGAGGAGGCCATTCCGCCACTGTGCCTGTCCCAGCTCTTTGAAAGGGCTATCCAATTAGTCCCACACTCCTGCATTTTCCCTTATAGCCATGCAAATTTCCTCCTTTTCAAGTATTTATCCAATGAAAGTTACTATTGAATTTGCTTCCATTACCCTTTCAGGCAGTGCATTCCAGACCACAACAACTCACTGTACAAAAAAATTCTCCTAATTTCCCCTCTGGTTCTTTTGCCAATTGCCTTAAATCTGTGCCCTCTGGTTACTGACCCCCCTGCTGCAAGAAATACTTTCTCCTTGTTTACTCTAAATACTTTTAATAGTATTTTAATACTCAATAGTAAGTCGCCTATTCTCTACTCTAAGGAGAACAACCCCAGCTTCCCGAGTCTCTCCATATAACTGAAGAACTCCATATCCCTGGAAGTAGTAAATCTCCTCTGTGACCTCCGCAAGGCCTTGCCACCCTTCATATTTAAAAAAAAGTAAACTGAAGTTCCCATGACAGCTGAGAGGAGATTTGACCGAGGTGTTCAAAATCATGAGAGGTCAGCAGATTAAATAGGGAGAAACTGTTCCCATTGGCAGAAGGCTCTAGAAGCAGAGGACACAAATTTAAGGTAATTGGCAAAAGAATCAATGGCAACATGAGAAAAAACTTTTTTACGCAGCGAGTGTTTAGGATATGGAATGTATTGCCTGGAGTGTGGTGGAGGCAGTTCAATTGTGGCTTTCAAAAGAGAATTGGATAATTATCTGAGGAGAAACAATTTGCAGGGCTACAGGGGGAAAAGGCGGGTGAGTGGGATGAGGTGAGTTGCTCTTCCAGAGTGCTGGCACGGATATGATGGGCTGAATGGCCTCCTTCTGTGATATTCTATTCTGTGACTCTATGTTTACTCAATGAACAAGCCCCCAGGCTCCAATTCTGGACTGTCTGATTGAACTGATCCCAGTCAGGCAGCAATGCCTCAGTGTCACTAGACTAGAGCATATCCAGGCTGGGCTCGGCTGTGATCCCCACTGTCTGGGTGTCAGAGAAAGTCCGGTGTCTGTGGGACCAAACTCAACCTGGCCAATGCTCACAGGAGAAAAGAGAAGAAAACTGGGGAGAGATCTGTACAGTCTTGCACAAAGGGGTGATGGAACAGAAGGGTAGAATACATAGAGGGTCAGATTCAGAACATGCAAGAAGTGGGAGGTTGCAGTCAGTACTGCATGGCACTTGATGATTAGGACAAGAATTTTAAATTTGATACATTGGTGGGACAAGGGGGCAGTGTCTGAAAGGCCAGAGGTGGTTGGGTGAGTGCAGCTTATGGAGAATGGAAAAAGTGGGCAAGGAGAGTATCATACTAATTGAGTCTAATTCAAATGTGGGTCTCAGTGGTGGGGGTTAGACTAGGAGTGGCTGTGAGTGCTGATGTGGAGGTAGATATAATGGCTTTTGTGAGAAGCCAGGGAGGGGAATGGAAACCAGTGTCGATAAATGGAGTTTGTGCAGAGCATGTGAAACATGGGGCAAACTTTTCCCTGCGGTCTTTGGGACCCCACTGTGAGGGTCAAATGGGGGATCAGAATTCCCCAAATTGGCCAATTAATGGCCAGAGGATGGTCTCGCCATCCAATTAAGATCTCTCGAAGCTGGAGGGCCTTTCAGGTAAGTGAGAGGGAGGCCATCCCAAGATGGAGGCACTCTGCCTCCAACTTTCTTAACTTACATTTAAAAATGCCCTTAGCAGCCGAGTCACTCAGGGCAGCCTGCTAACTGGCTCAAATGACTACCTGCCGCTTGCAGGCGGGTAACTCTGCCGTCACCTCCCTCCCCACCCCCTGTCTCCAGGAAAATGGTCCAGGGGTGGGATGGAGCCAACAAAGCAACACGCTGGCCGCCGGTGCAAATTTACCTGTTCACCCCATTGGGACTAAAAATTCAGTCCCATGGAGTTGTTATTCCCAAAGTTCAAAGGAAGTTGTCAGGAATTGTGTTCTAACTGACTGTGCACCCTTTCTCTCTTCCCTGAATCCCATTCTGACACTGTCCCACACCGTCACTTTCCCTCATTCCCAAACTTCTCTCTCTCCCTTCCCCAGCTCTGTCTCTCCCACACTTAGCCGCCAAAAATTTTCCATAAACTAATGGAAAATGTGGACATTGTCCAAAGATATTTATCTACCAGCTGCAAAATTATGTTCTTTAAGTATGTAAACAGATCTTAAAAAAAACATTTTACATCACTAATACCCCAGAGAGTCAGTAAAGGAAATAGATTAACTCCTGCACCAGCAAAAACTGGATACACACAGCGGGTACTGAATGTATTTAGCAGTGTCAACTCCTTGTTTATTTCTTTGTGGGATGTAGACGTTGCTGGCTAAGCCTAATTCCTAATTGCCCTTGAACTGAGTGACTTGCTGGACCATTTCAGAGGGCATTTAAGAGTTAACCACATTGCTATGGGTTTGGAGTCACCTATAGACCAGACCAGGTAAGGACAGTAGATTTCCTTCCCCAAAGGACATTAGTGAACAGGTTGGGTTTTTACAACAACAATCGACAATGGCTTCACAGTCACCATTGGAGTAGCTTTCAATTCCAGATTTATTTATGGAATTCAAATTTCACCATCTGCCGTGGTGAGATTCGAACCCATGCCCCCAGAGCATTAGCTTAGGCTTTGGATTACTAGTCCAGTGACATTACGACTACACCACTTCCTCCTGTACATGTACAGTACACAGCGGGTAAAAGGGAACAACTCACTCCCATCTGACACACAACACAGGAAACAGTGCTAATCTTGAATTACTGCTTAGAGTCATTACGGCACAGAAGGAGGCTATTTGGCCCATCGAGCCCATGCCGTCTCTCTGTAGAGCAATACAGTCAGTCCCATTCCCCTGCTCTATATCCGCAGCCCTGCAAGTTTATTTTCCTCAAGTGTCCATCCAATTTCTTTTTGAATCTTTGATCATCTCCATTTCTACCACCCTTGCAAGTTAGCAGGTTCTATGAAGGATAACATCTGTTGCCTGCTTACTCCTCTATTTTTCCAAAGGAATATTCTGTAAGATTTTGCATTTTGATATCTTTACACTTGTCTCAGACTTGTTAATCATATCTGAAAGTTAAAGTTAAGATGCAGTAATATAAGGACAGAAGGCACAGGTAAGGGGGCTGTAATGAGTACTTCTAGCACCACTAGGTGAGGTACATCCTGGTCAAATTCAAAACAGATCACCCCCTTCCACCGCAGTAACAACTGCAGAAATGTGTGAAGAAACTTGGCAGTGTCATCATGCTCACCCTGGACTGGACAGAGAACCACAAGAGGTGTAAGAGAAAAGCCACAGTCCTTGACAGGTCAGCAGCTGAAGATGCCTAGATGTCTCAGTGGGTAAATGCACTTGCGGGGGCTTTTAGTATAATCTCTCACTGGCAAGAGATTGTATGGCCCCTCCCAAACACTGGCTCAATGCACGGATGTGCTAAATTTGCTGCGATAAGTTTTCCACAATGCCCCAGGTTCCATCTGTGCTCTCAGACTGGTGAGTATTGATTGAACAACTGGCCTCAGCACCTCGGGCTGGGACCCTGCTTCTGATCACTACTGAGTGAATGTATACTGATGTCAGATGATGCCACCCCCTAGTCAAACAGGCTACCAGCACTCGAGGATTCACGTGGAGAATGGGAGCCTGGATGGGGTAATGGATGGTGCCCAGCACCTATAGAACCCAAACCAGAACAGGAGGGACAACTGGAAAAAAGGAAAGGTCACTGCTTGATAAACTGTGTCACACAGTCATTGGGGTTCAGCTGGGCTGTGTTGACTGGGATTAGCTGGGTGGGCTGGGTTGGGTTGGGCTGGGCTGGTCTGGTTTGGCTGAGCTGGGTTGGCTGCGCTGGACTGGAATGGGTTGGTTTGGGATGGGATGGGTTAGTTTGGCTGGGCTGGGTTGGATTGGGTTACTTTGTGTTTTGCACTCTCCGTACAGTGGGTATGAAAATAACTTGTTAAAGCTCATTCAGATCACAGTGTGAATGGGGCTGGATGGAGAGGCTGATGATAAGTTGGAGGGTGTGTTGTTTACAGGGCCAACATTGTTACACCATATGACCAACAACATTATTCTACAAAGTATTTAGACCACAGAAACGGGCCATTCGACCCATCAGATCTATGCCAGTGTTTATGCTCCACATGAGCCTAGCACGCTTGTAAGATGCAGTTTTATTTTTTATTTTTATTTAGAGATACAGCACTGAAACAGGCCCTTCGGCCCACCGAGTCTGTGCTGACCATCAACAACCCATTTATACTAATCCTACGCTAATCCCATATTCCTACCACATCCCCACCTTCCCTATATTCCCCTACCACCTACCTATACTAGGGGCAATTTATAATGGCCAATTTACCTATCAACCTGCAAGTCTTTGGCTGTGGGAGGAAACCGGAGCACCTGGAGAAAACCCACACAGACACAGGGAGAACTTGCAAACTCCACACAGGCAGAACCCGGAATTGAACCCGGGTCCCTGGAGCTGTGAGGCTGCAGTGCTAACCACTGTGCCACTGTGCCGCCAATAGTTGTGTGCCACCTGCTGTTTTTGTTTGAGCCCAATGTCTAATTTCTGTGCTTCCTGAAATCAATTATGAGGTTTTGATAGAGCAGATAGGGAGATATTGCTTCCGGTGGCAGCAGGGTCAGTAACCAGAGGATATTTTTTTTCATTCATTCATGGGATGTGGGCATCGCTGGCTAGGGCAGCATTTATTTCCCATCCCTAATTGCCTTTGAGAAGATGGTGGTGAGCCGACTTCTTGAACTGCTGCAGTCCATGTGGGGTAGGTATACCCACAGTGCTGTTAGGAAGGGAGTTCCAGGATTTTGACCCAGCGACAGTGAAGGAACGGCGATATAGTTCCAAGTCAGGATGGTGTGTGACTTGGAGGGAAACTTGCAGGTGATGGTGTTCCCATGCATTTGCTGCCCTTGTCCTTTCAGTTGGTAGAGGTCGCAGGTTTGGAAGGTGCTGTCTAAGGAGCCTTGGTGCGTTACTGCAGTGCATCTTGTAGATGGTATTGTGCTTCGGTGGTGGAGGGAGTGAATGTTTGTGGATGGGGTGCCAATCAAGCAGGCTGCTTTGTCCTGGATGGTGTCGAGCTTCTTGAAAGTTGTTGGAGCTGCACCCATCCAGGCAAGTGGAGAGTATTCCATCACACTCCTGACTTGTACCTTGTAGATGGTGGACAGGCTTTGGGGAGTCAGGAGGTGAGTTACGCGCCGCAGGATTCCTAGCCTCTGACCTGCTCTTGTAGCCATGGTATTTATATGGCTACTCCAGTTCAGTTTCTGATCAATGGTCCAGGGGAGATGGTTAGATTCTCTCTTGTTGGAGATGGTCATTGCCTGGCACTTGTGTGGCACGAATGTTACTTGCCACTTGTCAGCCCAAGCCTGGATATTGTCCAGGTCTTGCTGCATTTCTACACGGACTGCTTCAGTATCTGAGGAGTCACGAATGGTGCTGAACATTGTGCAATCATCAGCAAACATCCCCACTTCTGATCTTATGATTGAAGGAAGGTCATTGATGAAGTAGCTGAAAATGGTTGGGCCTAGGACACTACCCTGAGGAACTCCTGCAGTGATGTCCTGGAGTTGAGACAACCATCTTCCTTTGCACTAGGTATGGCTCCAACCAGCGGAGGGGTTTCCCCTGATTCCCATTAACCTCGGTTTTGCTAGGGCTCCTTGTTGCCATACTCGGTCAAATACTGCCTTGATGTCAAGGGCAGTCACTCTCACCTCACCTCTTGTGTTCAGCTCAGTCCATGTTTGAACCAAGGCTGTCATGAAGTCAGGAGCTGAGTGGCCCTGGCGGAACCCAAACTGAGCGTCACTGAGCAGGTTATTGCTAAGCAAGTGCCGCTTGATCGCACTGTTGATGACATCTTCCATCACTTTGCAGATGATTGAGAGTAGGCCGATGGGGCGGTAATTGGCCGAGTTGGACTTGTCCTGCTTTTTGTGTACAGGACATACCTGGGCAATTTTCCACATTGCTGGGTAGATGCCAGTGTTGTAGCTGTACTGGAACAGTTTGGCTAGGGGTGCGGAAAGTTCTGGAGCACAGGTCTTCAATACTATTGCCGGAATGTGGTTAGGCCCCATCACGTTTGCAGTATCCAGTGCCTTCAGTCGTTTCTTGATATCATGCGGAGTGAATCGAATTGGCTGAAGTCTGGCATCTGTGATGCTGGGGACTTCAGGAGGAGGCCGAGATGGATCATCAACTTGGCACTTCTGGCTGAAGACTGTTGCAAATGCTTCTGCCTTATCTTTTGCACTAATGTGCTGGGCTCCCCCATCATTGAGGATGGGGATATTTGTGGCGCCACCTCCTCCAGTTAGTTGTTTAATTGTCCACCACTATTCACGGCTGGATGTGGCAGGACTGCAGAGCTTAGATCTGATCCGTTGGTTATGGGATCGCTTAGCTCTGTCTATTGCATGCTGCTTACGCAGTTTGGCACACAAGTAGTCCTGTGTTGTAGCTTCACCAGGTTGACACCTCATTTTGAGGTATGCCTGGTGCTGCTCCTGGCATGCCCTCCTGTACTCTTCAATGAGTCTCTTGGCTTGATGGTAATGGTAGAGTGGGGAATATGCCGGGCCATGAGGTTACAGATTGTAGTTGAATACAATTCCGCTGATGGCCCACAGCGCCTCATAGATGCCCAGTTTTGCATTGCTAGATCTGTTCGAAATCTATCCCATTTAGCACAGTTGTAGTCCCACACAACACGATGGAGGGTATCCTCAATGCCAGTGGGACAGGACATACCCGGGGATGGTGATGGCGGTGTCTGTAAGGTATGATTCTGTGAGTATGACTATGTCAGGCTGTTGCTTGACTAGTCTGTGGGACAGCTGTCCCAACTTTGGCACAAGCCCCCAGATGTTAGTAAGGAGGACTTTGCAGAGTCAACAGGGCTGGGTTTACCGTTGTCATTTCTGGTGCCTAAGTTGATGCTGGGTGGTCCATCCGGTTTCATTGACTTTGTAGCGGTTAGATACAAGTGAGTGGCTTGCTAAGCCATTTCAGAGGGCATTTAAGAGTCGACCACATTGCTGTGGGTCTGGAGTCACATGTAGGCCAGACCAGGTAAGGACAGCAGATTTCCTTCCCTAAAGGACATTAGTGAACCAGTTGGGTTTTTACAACAATCGACAATGGTTTCATGGCCATCATTAGACTAGCTTTTAATTCCAGATTTATTAATTGAATTCAAATTCCACCTTCTGCTGTGGTGGGATTCAAACCCATGTCTCTGAGTTACTAGTCCAGTGACAATGTCACTATGCCACCGCCTGACACTGTCCAATGGGCAGATCTATAAATTCCACAGGAGCACCAGAGTCTGACAGAAGATGCCACTGGATGACTTCTTTTGTGAGACATGCTCTAAGTCCTGGTTTAGATAATTGGAAAAAGAACTAGAGGGAAGATAAGGAGAATTTTTTAAGCAGCAAGTTGTGATCTGGAATGTGCTGCCAGAAAGGGTGGTGAAAGTAGATTCAACAGTAACTCTCAAAAGGGAGTTGGTTAAATACTTGATGGGGAGAGAGCAGAACCAATTGGATAGCTCTGTCAAAGAGTTCAAGCAGGCACGATGGGCCGAATGGTCTCCTTATGAATTAGATGCTAACACCCCTTAGACAGATCTAGAGGTCAATCAGAGATCAGAAGTAACCAGCCGGAAAGACTTGCAGGTGATAGGTAAATTGGCCATTGTAAATTGCCCCTAGTGTAGGTAGGTGGTGGGGAACATAGGGAAGGTGGGGATGTGAGAGAGAATATGGGATTAGTGTAGGATTAGTATAAATGGGTGGTTGATGGTCAGCGCGGACCTGGTAGGCCGAAGGGCCTGTTTCGGTGTTGTATCTCTCTATGACTCTATGACCTAGCTTGCATAATTTAAAAAAACATTCTTACAGAAATTTGTATGTGTCAAAGTCTGGCACTTGAATCATGAAAAGCAATTTTTAAATCCTTGTAGATATTTAATGCAAATCCATGCAGAAGGTTCTTTAACCCTTTCTCCCCATCTCTCCTGAAGCATTGACTGCTACTATGAGCATCAGCTCCTGGCCATGAGTCCAGACATTGAGTACTGCTAGGCTATTGGACCATTGGGGACATCACACTTGCGCCTGATCCTGCTCAAAATCCTGCTCCTGATCCTACTCCTGATCCTGCTCCTGCTCAAAATCCTGCTCCTGCTCCTGATCCTGCTCGAAATCCTGCTCCCGCTCCTGCTTCTGCTCCTGATCCTGCTCCTGCTCGAAATCCTGCTCCTGCTCCTGCTCCTGATCCTGCTCCTGCTCGAAATCCTGCTCCTGATCCTGCTCGAAATCCTGCTCCTGATCCTGCTCCTGATCCTGCTCCTGATCATGCAATGCCAACAAACGCTGAATATCAACGACAATTTACATTTATATAGCACATTTAACGTAGTAAAACATTCCTAGGCAATTCATAGGAGCGTAATCCCTTCCCTAATTGAGGGTCACACAGACTGGGGACAGCTAACTGAACTGAGGCTGGAGGGAGATTTGTGCCTCTCTGGGGACAGTGCATTCAGCCACTGGGTATCCTGCAGCGCAGTGTGTCACCAGGTGGACAGATAATTTCAGCTGCAATCAGGTCAGTGTGTGAAACAGGAGGGCACTGATCAGCTTTTGTCAGTTGTAGGAAATTACTGATTGTTTCAGTGCTGAGGCCACACTGTGAAGGCTGTGTTTCCATTACCCAGCTTCTGTGAGACCCTCTGTTCCGAGCTTCCTCGGCTTAAAGGTGGGAACAAAGACCAAAGTCCAGGATGTTTTGTGAATTCTGTGACAATAACAACATAAAGGGAGCACGTTCTGTTTGTGGCAACCTTACAATTAAAAGTAAAATTGTTTCTCAATCCCAGATAGCCGAAGAACGTGATGGGATTGAGACAGTCCGTCCCAAGATCAGATCCACCACACACACATTGGACAAGTTTTAATCAGCTGACAGAAAGGGGACAAATTATAATCACCTAGTCACAGAAAAGTCTGTAACTTGCTCACCAGTTCTATGACAGAACAGTCATATGTAACAGTCGATGAAACTGAGATTAACGGGAAATGGAATAAGTAGAGAAGCAGAGTCCTACCTGATCCCACCAGGCTACTAGCCAGGGCTTAGAGCATGTCTCGCAAAAAAAGTCAACCAGTGGCATCTTCTGTCAGGCTCTGGTGCTCCTGTGGAATTTATAGATCTGTCCGTTGGACAGTGTCAGGTAAACACCTGCACTGTTGGGGAGCTCCGCAGAAACTAGTCCAGGACCTGTTCACAGCACAGCTTCTCCAGCCTGCCCTAAACCATGTATGAGGGAGAGAGAAGGCTCCGAGCTTTTAGATTTCATCCAGTGCACTTGGCATCTCCTTGGAATCCAGAGTGACCTCAGCTGATGGATATATCTCTGGCATGTTGTCCAAGGTGCTCCCCATGACATCAGCCCTGTAATGTCATGCACAATCCGCTGTTCCTATTCTGTCCACCCTTCTCTGATGACACTTGGCACTTGATGGGACACAAGCAGGCCAGGAGGCTCCTGCTCGGTTAGGCTGAAGCCAGCAGCAGCTGGTGACAAAATGTCTCCCTGCACTGCAGACTCTGACTACCCACAGTACACTGCAGTTTGGTGGAGAGGAGAGAGAAAGTATTGGGCTCTGCTGCTTCTCACATCTTCTACACTAGTTGTATTCAAACAACAAAAATTGACAACATATAAATCCTCCAGCACACAACAAGGTGAAGCAGAAAGCTTGTCACATCAAATCCAGGGAAACAGCATCGTAAAATGGAGCTTCTCTCTCTCACTCTCTCACTGTCTTTGGGTACCACAGTCTGCTGCTCTGTAATGACACAGGAGTCACTGTGCCTCAACCTTATTGATTATCATTTCCAGTCCTTGAGTCCTTACACTGATATGTCGGCCTCTCTCTCTCTCTCCTGGATGTCTGGAATGCACACTGTTTACAGTCTCCTCCTAAGCAGCCTTGCACAGACAGCGTCTGTAAGCTGCTCCTGTATCTTCACTGCAGTCAGTGATGTAAAAAGGGGAGGGAGAGAGAGAGGGAGGGAGGTGTGCAGCAGCCTACACCAGGGGGCACATACAATACTGGCAAAGCCAGACACTGCTGAACTCTAGTAACCCCATATTTTCCCTCTTATTATCCCTCTGAAATTACAACCAGAAAAGAAGGGCAAAATACCTGAGTATGTTCATTAAAGTGGCAGTTCCAGCCAATTCCCTGCTGCAAATTAATCTCTGCTACTGTCTGCCTGGTCTCTCTCTATATATTTTATTTTATCTCGTGTTATCTATTCTCTGTCAATCTTTCTCTGTCCTTCTTGCTATCTCTCTCTCTGACTCTCTCTCTATCCACTTATCTCTCAGTCTCTTTATCCTACACCTCCCTCTTTTGACGGACTCTAATAGAGGTACCTGGACTTTAAATGAGCAGTTTGTGCTCCGTTTTCCTGGGTTAGCTGGGTTAGCACAAGTGCAGATTTAGACAGTGCATGGAGCACACTAGTGGTGGGAGCGGAAAGTTGTGTGCAAGTGCAAGTTACAATTAAAGGGGAGCATCATAGTAGGGGGGCAACAATATTGAAAACCTTTGGAGAACTTCAATAGGCAACTCAGCCTTTTAGCAGCCTTGGCTGATGGGGATGGAACAGGGGAGGAAACCCAAAGTGCAAGCATGAGTTTGCAGATGATGGAGAACCCGCACAGGCCCTGCTTAGTGGAGGTGGTTGCTGGAAGCAGTCTTGTCTCTGAGTTAGAAGCTTGTGGGTTCAACTCACTCCAGAGGCACATAATCCAGGCTGACACTTCCACTGCAGTACTGAGGGAGTGCTACTGCACTGTTGGAGGTGACGTTTTTTGGATGAGATGTTAAACTGAGGCCCTGTCTGCCCTCTCAGGTGGATGTAAAAGATCCCGTGGCGCTATTCAAACAAGAACAGGGGAATTCTCCCCGTGTCCTGGCTGATAGTTAGCCCTCAACCAGCATCACTAAACCAGGTTATCTGGTCATTATCACATTGCTGTTTGAAGGACCTTGTCGTCCATAAATTGGCTGTCATCTTTCCCACATTACAACAATGACTACACTTCCAAAGTACTTCATTGGCTGTAAAGTGCTTTGGGATGTCCTGAGGTCATGAAAGGCACTATAGAAATGTAAACCTTTCTTTCTGTCCAGACAGATCTGCAGTTACAGATTTCGGCAATGGGTGATTACACAGTCCTGGGGCTGGATTTTCAAATCAGGGTCAAGAACCCAACACTCAGATAATTTCTGGGTCCCGATCCTGCACTGTGTCTGTGTTGCTCACACAACTCAATCTTTAAATCTTAATGCCCTAATTGGCCCGGAGGCAAGCTAGATTCCCAATTGGTGATGCCAAGCTCTGTGAGAAGGCAGGAGATGCCTGTTGGAGCAGGAGGCATGATGGGGCCTGACGCTGCCCTGCACAAGACAGGAGGCAGGAACTCAGAGGCCCAGAAACCTCAGCGCACAGAGAATCAGCTGAACGGTCAGGCAAACGGTACAGCGCCCGATCTCACAGTGAAACACTTGGTCGCAAAACTTTCTCCTTCATTAAAAAAAACTTTGCAGCTCCACACATTGAACCCGACAGCTGCGCACTAACGTGCACTGGACTGTTTGGGTTTGCCGATTCCAGCTTTGAAAATTGTGTCGCGTTCTGGACAGGATCCAGTGACGCCCTCCGGGAACGCAATTTTCAATGTGCGCCTGCACCCCTGCTCATCCCTTTTTGCAATTGAAAATTCAGTCCCTTGTTTTAAACTGGTTTTGACCCAAAGTTCAGAGTCACGATGATACAGAGCTAATATAATACATGCACTGGGGCAGCATCCTCAATGCAGACAAAATACTAGCAAGTGGGTCTAGGGTATGAACAAGGAATGGGGTGTGATGGGCAATTTGATGCCCTCTTACTGCTGCCAGCTCTTGTATAATTTGTTAAACTTTCTCATGGTTAAAGGGTTAATATTAGCCTCACTGGCTAACCAGCATCGAACTCAACTTTAGTGAACACAAGTTGCAAGTACTAATAGCCAGCGTTAGCGGGTGATTAATTTACTCAGGCTCAGACCTGGTGCCTGTTTTTAAAGGTCCTTCAATGTTTGGATTCCTTCTCCTGATGGTACATGTGGCATTGTTTAAATCCCATTAACATTCATTTCACTGGAGTGATTTGTAAAAAGTGGCAACATAAACAGGCTGAGGTGGAGCCCCTCCCAAATCATGCAATTTTAACCCTGCCATGTTCTTACTGAGTGGTGAAATATGTTAGATTCAAGGCTTTCCCCTCTGGGAGCTGCTTTCAAATCCAGCTAACAAATGAGAAGTCTCCTCTGTCTATTGATGATACAAGATTAGACAGTCTCAGTCCAATTCCCAGTGAGCATGCCATAAAAATATACCTAGCCCAGCATCAATTGGTAATAGATTGTTAGTCTCACTCAAAAAAGTGATAGGATAGCAGGTGTAGGGAATGACGAGTGCAGAAGAATAATATTTTCAGAAGTTCAGGCTAAGGTACAATATTGGGGAACAAGTTTTACTATGTACCTGCCTTGGGAATGCTCGATGTGGCAGTGTTCTTTTATATTCATTCTCAAGATGTGGGCATCACTCACAAGGCCAACATTAATTGCCCATCCCCATATGTCCTTGAGAAGGTGGTGGTGAGCTGCCTTCTTGCACCGCTGCAGTCTATGTGGTGAAGGTACATCCACAGTGCTGTTAGGGAGGGAGCCAGACTGTTATTCAGGTCTTGCTGCAGTCAGGATGGACAGCTTCATTATCTGAGGAACTGCAAATGGAGTTGAGCACAGTGCAATTATCAGAGAACAGCCCACTTCTGACCTTATGATGGAGGGAAGGTCACAGGTGAAGCAGCTGTGGCCTAGGGCACTTCCTTGAGGAACTCCTGCAGTGATGCCCTGAGGCTGAGATGATTGGCCTCCAACAACCATCTTTCTTTGTACCAGGTATGGCTCCAGCCAGTGGAGAGTTTTCCCCCAATTCCCATTGACTTCAGTTTCACTAGAGCTCCTTGATGCCACAGTCGGTCAAATGCTGTCTTGGTGTCAAGGGCAATCCCTCTCACCTTGCTTCTGGAATTCAGCTCTTTTGTCCATGTTTGGTCCAAGGCTGTAATGAAGTCTAGAGCCAAGTGGACCTTGCAGAACCAAACTGAGAATCGTTGAGCAGGTTATTGGAGAACAAGGGTCGCTTGATAGCATTGTTGACAACTCCTAACATCACTGCTGATTGAGAGTAGGCTGATGGGATGGTAATTGGTCAGATTGGATTTGTTCTGCTTTTTGTGGAGATGGCTGTGCAATCTTCCACTTTGTCAGGTAGATGCCACTGTTGTAACTGTACTGGAACAGCTTGGCTTTGGGTACAGCTATTCCTACAGCACAGATCTTCAACACAACAGCTAGAATATTGTCAGGATCCCTAAAGGAGCTTTTGTTAGTCTATAACCTATGTTGTACCTTCCCTGGCAATGTTTGATGGGACAGTGTAGAGGGAGTTTTCCTCCACATCTAACCAATGCTGTGAGTATTTGATTCTGATACTGGGGCTCTGATATTTGGGGGAACCACTCTGCTTATGCATTACACACAAGCTATAAACCAATTGTAAATTCTGGGGACTGGAGTCATTTCACAACTTGAGCAGGAACTTTACATCAGCAATGGTCTTTGCCCTTGCTGACTATCTGGAACCAATGACCTTAGACTGGTAAGATTTGGAGCAGTGGAAACTTCACTATCTTTCAGTTGGCATGGGTTCTGCTGAGCCAGAAGAAATTATCAAGGGGAATGAGGAAATGGCAGAGACATTGAACAAGGATTTTATGTCTGTCTTCATAACAGAAGACGCAGATTACAAACCAGAAATAGAGGGTAACCAAAGGGTTAATAAGAATTAGGAATTTTAAGTAATCAGTATCAGCAGAGAAAAAGCACTAGAGAAACTTAAGGGATTAAAAGCCAACAAATACCCAGGATCTGATGGCCTACATCTTAGGGTTTTAAAAGAGGTAACTGCAGAGGTAGTGTATGCGCTGGTTATGAAGCTAGCGCCAGTGAATTGGGAGTTAACAAATATAACACCACTATTCAAGAAATGAGGGAGAGAGAAAAGAGAGAACTACACGCCAGTTAGCCTGACATCAGTTGTCGGGAAAATGCTGGAATCTATTATTAAGGAAGTCAATGTACTTAGAAAAACACAATATGATCAGACGGAGTCAACATGATTTTACAAAAGGGAAATCGTGTTTGATAAATTTATTAGAGGTTTTGAGAATGTAACTAGTCGGGTAGATAAAGGGGAACCAGTAGAAATAGTATACTTAGATTTCCAAAAGGCATTCGATTAAGTGCCACACAAAAGATTAATATGCAAGATAAGGGCTCATGGAGTTGGGGGTAATATATTAGCATGGATGGCAGATTGATTAATGGACAGGAAGCACAGAGTAGGGATAAATGGGGCATTTTCAAGTTGATGGGCTGTAACTAGTGGAGTGCCACAAGGATCAATGTGGGGGCCTCAACTATTTACAATCTATATTCATGACATAGATGAAGAGACCAAGAGTAATGTATCCAAGTTTGCTGATGATACAAAGATAAGTGGGAATGTAAGCTGTTAGGAGGACACAAAGAGGTTGAGACAGGTTAAGTGAGTGGGCAACAAGGTGGCTGATGGAGTATAATGTGGGGAAGTGTGCAGTATTACTTTGGTAATAAGAATAGAAAAGCAGAATATTTTTTAAAAGGCTTGAAACTTTTAAATGTTGGTGTTCAGAGAGACCATCAAGAAGGAAGCTGGCATAAGAGGGGTGAAAATCCCAGGCAGCAGAGGCACACAGGTCAAAGCCATCTTCTGCTCAAATCCACTGTCAGTTCGCAGACTGATGAGCATCTATAACCAGTTAGAACTGGCCTTGGTAAAGTAAATCGCAGCAAAAGTGAGGTCATGTTCTTTGGAAACTGGGCCGACTGATCCTTTGCCCCTTCACTGTCAGGTCTGACTATCTGAAGGTGCTGGGGATATGGTTCGGAGGGGCCGGGGTGTGCACCAAAAACTGGAAGGAGCGTATAGCCACTGTGAAACAGCAACTGAACATGTGGGAACAACGCTCCCTCTCCATTGCGGATAGGAACCTAGTCATCAGATGTGGGCGCTCTCGGTATTGCTCTACATGGCACAGGTCTGGCCTATACCCTATCCTGTGCCATGGCAGTCACCTGAGCCATCTACCACTTTATCTGGAGATTGAAAATGGACCATGTTTGCAGAGATACAATGTACAAAGCTCTTGATAAACAGAGAAAAAAACACACTCAACATTGCCCTCATCTTGATGGCCACCTTTGTGTGCAGCTGCATCGAGCTGTGCGTAGATCCTCCACATACAAACACCAAGTGTCACGATGTGCTGAAGTTATCTGTCCCATCTGTGCTCTCAGTCTCCAGTGTTGTGAAGGATGGATCTGGACACGTTGCCACGGAACGCTCCATTCAGTGGACCGTGCCATACTACCTGTCCCTTGTGGAAAAGTCTGTACAGAAAAACACCTTTGACCACAAGTCCATCAAGCAGTGGTCCACATGTAACATCCTCGAGGCTGTGCGGGAAAAGGAGATGTTGAATCCTATCGGATGGTTCCCCGAGCAGACTATCAAACTTATTTGGCAGAACGCCACATCGCTAGAACTTTCAAACAAGAACCAAGATGTAGCTTGGCTGGTGGTGAGAATGGCCCTCCCTATCAGGTCATTCCTGCACAACTGCAGCCTCACTGCTTCCGCACGCTGCCCTCAAGGTGGTTGTGGCGGGAAAGAGCCCGTTGCCCACCTTCTTCTGGAATGTGTCTTTGCAAAGCAGATCTGGAAAGAGATGCAGTGCTTTTTGTTGAGGTTCATCCCGAGCTGCTCCGTAATGCAGGACTCTGTGCTCTACGGGCTGTTCCCAGGGACGTACACCAAGATAAACATCAACTGCTGCTGGAGGACCATCAACCCGGTGAAAGAGGCTCTTTGGTCTGCCTGAAGCTTGCTGGTCTTCTATTGCAAAGAGTTGTTGACGACCAAGTGCTGCAGACTGGCACATTCCAAGGTCTAGGACTACATACTGAGGGATGCACTAAAGCTTGGGGCAACTGCTGCAAAGGCCCAATGAGGAAAGGCCATTATGTAATGCCCCCCTGTCATAGTATACCGAGGGGCTGGAAACTGTGTAAAATCCCTTGGGCTGTATGCACCGGAGAATGTTTGATATGAATGGATAAATGGGTCCTTTTCTGATTGGCAGGATGTAACCAGTGGAGTCCTGCAGGGGTCTGTGCTGGGGGCTCAACTTTTTACAAGTTATATCAATGACTTAGATGAGGGGAGTGATGGTTTGATAGCTAAATTTGCAGATGACACAAAGATAGGTAGGAAAGTATGTTGTGAAGAGGACATAAGGAGCTTGCAGATCGATATAGATAGGTTGAGTGAGTGGACACAAATCTGGCAGATGGAGTATAATGTGGGAAAATGTGAAGTTGTTCGTTTTGGCAGGAAGAATAAAAAAGTATTACTTAAACAGAGAACGACTGTAGAATTCCAAGGTGCAGCGGGATCTAGGTGTTCTAGTGCATGAGTCACAAAAAGTTAGTATGCAGGTACAGCAAGTAATAAAGAAGGCTAATGGAATTCTATCCTTTATTACGAGAGGAATTGAAAATAAAAGTAAGGATGCTATGCTTCAATTATACAGGGCATTGGTGAGACCACATCTCGAATACTATGTGCAGTTTTGGTCTCCTTATTTAAGGAAGGATGTGAATGTATTGGAGGTGGTTCAGAGGAGGTTTACTAGATTGATACCTGGAAGGAGCGGGTTGTCTTATGAGGAAAGGTTGGACAGACTGGGCTTGTTTTCACTGGAATTTAGAAGAGCGAGGGGAGACTTGATTGAAGTTTATAAGATCATGAACGGTCTTGACAAGGTGGATGTGGAAAGGATGTTCCCTCTTGTGGGGGAGTCCAGAACTAGGGGGCACGGTTTTAAAATTTCGAACAGAGATGAGGAGAAATTTTTTCTCTCAGAGGGTTGTGCGACTTTGGAACTCTCCGCCTCAGAAGGTGGGGGAGGCGGGTCATTGAATATTTTTAAGGCGGAGTTAGATAGATTCTTGTTAGGCAAAGAAATAAAAGGTTATTGAGGGTAGATGGGAGTGTAGAATTCGAGACACAAACAGATCAGCCATGATCTTATTGAACGGTGCAGCAGGCTCAACGGGCCGAATGGCCTACTTCTGCCCCTTCTGTTCATATGAAATGTAAATATAACCTGCAATGGCAAGTGTAGTGAGGTACCTCAACCACTGTACTGAAAGAAATTGGGCTGTATTGCACTTCATGTAATATCAAATTTGAACTGTTATGTAGTGTACTTTGACAAATTTTATGAAAAAGTGCATTTTTGTGGAAAAAAAGTGTTCAGAGAGACTTGGTGTACTTGTACAAGGAACACAGAAAGTTAGCATGCAGGTACAGCAAGCAATTAGGAAGGCAAATAGCATGTTGGCCTTTATTGCTAAGGGACTGGAGTAGAAGAACAAGGAAGTCTTGCTACAATTGTATAGGACTCAGGAAGACCACACCTGGAGTACCACGTGCAGTTTTGGTCTCCATATCTAAAGAAAAATATACTTGTCTTGAAGGCGGTGCAGCGAAGGTTTAGAAGAACAAAGAACAGTACAGCACAGGAACAGGCCATTCGGCCCTCCAAGCCTGCGCCAATCTTGATGCCTGCCTAAACTAACACCTTCTGCACTTCCGGGGACCGTATCCCTCTATTCCCATCCTATTCATGTATTTGTCAAGATGCCTCTTAAACGTCTCTATGGTACCTGCTTCCACCACCTCCCCCGGCAACAAGTTCCAGGCACTCACCATCCTCTGTGTAAAGAACTTGCCTCGCACATCCCCTCTAAACTTTGCCCCTCTCACCTTAAACCTATGTCCCCTAGTAACTGACTCTTCCACCCTGGGAAAAAGCTTCTGACTATCCACTCTGTCCATGCCGCTCATAACTTTGTAAACCTCTATCATGTTGCCCCTCCACCTCCGTTGTTCCAGTGAAAACAATCCGAGTTTATCCAACCTCTCCTCATAGCTAATGCCCTCCAGACCAGGCAACATCCTGGTAAACCTCTTCTGTACCCTCTCCAAAGCCTCCACGTCCTTCTGGTAGTGTGGCGACCAGAATTGCACGCAATATTCTAAGTGTGGCCTAACTAAAGTTCTGTACAGCTGCAAATTGACTTGCCAATTTTTATACTCTATGCCCCAACCGATGAAGGCAAGCATGCCGTATGCCTTCCTGACTACCTTATCCACCTGCGTTGCCACTTTCAGTGACCTGTGGACCTGTACGCCCAGATCTCTCTGCCTGTCAATACTCCTAAGGGTTCTGCCATTTACTGTATACTTCCCACCTGCATTAGACCTTCCAAAATGCATTACCTCCCATTTGTCTGAATTAAACTCCATCTGCCATTTCTCCGCCCAAGACAGGTCCCTGGGATGAGAGGGCTATCCTGTGACAAAGGCTGAGTAAATTGGGTCTGTACTCTCTGTAGTTTTGATGAATGAGAGGTGATCTCATTGAAACCTACAAAATTCTGAAGGGGCTTGGCAGAGCAGATACTGAGAGGTCTGTTCGCTGGTTGAGGAATCTAAAACATGGGGGCACAGTTTCAGAATAAGGGATCGAACATTTAGGACTGAAATGAGGAGAAATTTCCTCACTCAGAGGGTTGTGAATCTTTGGAATTCTCTACCCCAGAGGGTTGTGGATGCTCCATCACTGAATATATTCAAGGCTGAGTTAGATTTTTGATCTCTCAGGGAATCAAGGAATATGGGGAGTGGGCAGGAAAGTGGAGCTAAGGCAGATGGTCAGTCATGATCATATTGAAAGACGGAGCAGGCTCAGGAACATTCGGTCGAATCCTGCTCCTATTTCTTATGTTCTTATGACGGTTTCACGAGTGGAATTCTGAGGGAAGTCCAGAAACTTCCCTAGACATTCTCTTGGGGGAAGGGGGGAAACATCTGTCCTTGCCCCCACATGCCACTATAATTTAAAGAGACGCTATTTTGAAAATGAAGTGTGATATTGGAAGAACCTGGAGGTCAGGGAGAATGTTGTTTTTAACCTTCTCATTCCCTAGGACTTTGAAGAGCTTGGATGTGTGAATGGACTCAGTTGCAGCACAAATATTCCTCACATCACTAAAACCCTCTGTGTGGGCTGGGTGAAGGGGTCATGAGGCAATCAGAAATATCAAATAAATAACAGAAATATCCACTGTTATGATGCCGGATTAGCAATCCAGGAGACCTGGGTTCAAATTCCACCAGAGATGTGGAACTGAATTAAATGACTGGTAATTTGTGGGTTGGCACCGGAAAATGCCTATAAGTGACTCCAGTCCCACCCTTGTTATAAGTGCTTCCTTTTTTTTGTTAAATTATGAGGATTTGTATTTTAAAACTGAAAAGGATTCCATAGATACTAGAACTTTGTGTTTTTTAAAAAGAGGTCATCAGAAGGTCTTTTGGACTAATCTTGTAAACAAGCCCTTACTGGAAGGCAGCTGTCTTCAGATAATTACCCAGCAGGGGTTTTTGTGACTTGGGGAAAGATGTTTACAAAGAAATGACAGGTCAAGATTTATAGGGGTGAGGAGGCTTGACTCTTGTGACATTGTTTTTTTTGTTTCGCTTTGGACAATGAGTTGGGATGGACGGTGTTCTGAAAAAGACAGTTGGAGAAAATTTGCCAAGGGAACGAACCCCAACTCAGTCTGTTCCAGCTCTTTGAAAAGCCTGCCAGTTTTCCATCTCTTTCAGAAGCTCTGAGAAGCAAGTGTAAGAAAATGCCTGAAACCCCTGTTGCTGCATTTTTCCTGGAAAGCCTGCCCAAACAGATCTTCAACGTAGCCTGACGAGAATTGTTCTAGGAAGATCCCAGTGACAGCTGTCTATGCGTATTTAGGACGCCAAACCAAAACAAAGGACATCTGACATTATTCCAGATCTTTTTTTTCTTCAAGAATTAGCAAGTATTCGGCCAAAGTATTCTTTTCGTCATTTTTTGTAATAGAGCTCTAAAGTATTGCTGCAAATAGAGACATGTTGTTGAAGCTTTTTGTCTTGCACTCATCAGGACAATCGCAAGAATACCAATGTAAGGGAAAACAACAACTTATACTGCATGAGAAGAGAGTGCTGACTGGTTGGCAAGTGAACTCTGATTGGTAAAGGCGTTGCCATGGAGAATGCACCAGTTTACAGTGACTGACAGTTAACTGCCAAGCTTTGTTTCAAATTTAAACCAGGCACCTTGACTCTGATTGGTCAAGGCATTGCCCTGAGGAATGAACCAGCAAATGGCTGCCACTTATTTTGTTCAGCTGAAACAAGTGCAATGTTTATACATATTCTTTCTGTCTGCAAAAAACAGGGCCCTGTGTATTAATATATGTAGCTTCCAGTACACGCAAATGCTCGACACTGCATCACACTGGTGAAATTCATATGAAATATGAAATTCATATATCACATTACTCCTTTGTGCGATAGGCAGGATGTCTTTTTGGCTTGACGGTCGCATCCTGTCAGTGGCGAACACCACATGTGTTGCTACTGCATAGTAGCAGTGTGAAACAGCTAGCTTCACTTGTTGCTCAAATTTTTGAGATACATTACCCTTCCAGGCCTTAGGCCTAAAGAGCTCTAAAGAGTAAATCTCTATTTTTTCAGTTAACCGGTATATGTGTGTGTGTGTGAGGAGCTAAGGTAAAAAAGGAACTTTTTATTTCAATCTGTGTGATAATGCTTTGCATCGTTACTGGTTAAGACTTGTTTTATAATAAACTGATAATTTTGTTGTTTATTAAAGAAACCTGGTTGGTGTATTTTATTCTGGAATTAAAAATAGAGACTATGATTGGCTGTATCGGTCACTGAGAAAAAATTTAAATATATTTTGTGACCTGTGGAGAAATGGAACTAGAAACACAGTGCACTCCTCCCGCCTCGGTAGTAACACACTGCATGGCTGACTCTTAAATACCCAGTTGCAAACAATCATCCAGTTCAGAAAAAAATATTCTCTCTCCTCGGTGTGCAGATATTGGGTGAAAACCCACCCTGAGTATTTTAAAAGTCCTGGCTAACATTTCCCTCACAACCAATACCACCGAAAACAAATCATTCATCTCATTGCTGTCCTGTTGCAGTTATCCTCATAACCATAGTTTACTGAAACAAAGATATTCGACAGGAAGGTGATCCTGAGGGATGCAACTGAAAGCTGAACTCTTCTTTCTGGAACAATGGTACCTTTATTCCAACAACCCACAACTTACATTTATATAGCATCTTTAATGTAGTAAAGCATTCTAATGTGCTTCACAGGAGTGTTATCCTTAATACTAAAACACATGAGGAGATATTAGGATAGGTGAGCAAAAAGCTTGGTCAAAAAGGAGCATCTTAAAGGAGAAGGTAGAAAGGCGGAGAGGTTTAGGGAGGGAATTCCAGAGCTTACAGCCTTGGCAATGGGTGGAGTGATTAAAATGGGATATGTGCAAGAAGCAAGAATTGGAGGAGCGCAGAGATCTCAAAGAGTTGTGGGGCTGGAGGCGATTATAGAGATAGGGAGGGGCGAGGCCATGGAGGGATTTAAAAGAAAGAGAATTTTAAAATAAAGGGATTGCTGGACCAGAAGCCAATGTTGTTAAGCAAGCACAGGGGTGATGGGTGAATGGGACTGGGTACTGGTTAGGATATGGGCAGTTTTGCATGAGCTCATGTTTACGGAGGGTGTAAGGTGGGAGGCCAGCCAGGAAAGCATTGGAACAGTCCCAATAGCAAGTAGTTGCTTTCGGTCACCTCGAGCTCGACCCAATCTTTGACCTTCAAAATCCCAGCATGCTTCATAGTGCACATTGCAGCAATCCCATAGTCTGCTGTTTCAAAATTGGCAACTAGGCGCCATGTGAGTGTGGCCACCTGCTCAGCGTGGCAATGTATGAAACACCCGAGATCAGGATTCACCACCACTCTGATGATTAGGAAACCTGTATGTTGAATCAATTGGTCCAAAACCTGCAACCTCCACCACCTAGAAGGACAGGGACAGTCAAGGTAGGGGAACACCATCACCGACAAGTTCCCCTCCAAGTCACACCCCATCATGACTTAGAATTATATCACTGTTTGCTTGGACAAAATACTGGAACTCCCTCCTTAACAGCACTGTGGGTGTACTGTGGGTGCAACAGCCCCAACAAACAAATTTCTCTGCAGCACCTGTGGAAGAGCCTGTCACTCCAGAATTGGCCTTTATAGCCACTCCAGGCGCTGCTTCACAAACCACTGACCACCTCCAGGCGCGTATCCATTGTCTCTCGAGATAAGGAGGCCCAAAAGAAGGGTGTACCTACACCACATGGACTGCAACGGTTCAAGCAGGCAGCTCACCACCACCTTCTCAAGGGCAATTAAGGATGGGCATAATTGCTGGCCTAGCCTGCAACGCCCGCATCCCATGAATGAATAAAAGCTAATGAGTTATTTTATACTTTCACCATTATGCCTTTGCTCACCACTATACCACTGCTCACTGCTGTACCCCTGCTTACAACTGTGCCCCTGCTCACCAGTGCGTTCCTGCTCACCACTGTACAGGTTTATAAGTACAAGTGCATCTGTTTCACTTAAGTGGAATTTATAATGCAGTTTCACAAATGGTTTTGCACTTGGTTAATGTTGGCCACTTTATGTTGACCTGAAAGTATGAACATCACCTTTGTACCTAAAACAGAGACAGACCTGCTCACAGCTCTGACAGCAGAAATCAAGTGTGACGCTGAGACCACCTAGCTCTGAGCTACCAAAGTTACTGTCCAGCTCCAAAGCAGATGAGTTTCACCTGACTGATATACTTCAAATGCAGCGACACAATTCAATCAAGAGAAAAGATCAAAGCTAGCAGTACTGCCTCTTAGAGAGGCCCATCCTGTACCTCACACGTGAAAAACTGCTACTAATTTGCACTCAATAAATCAGGATGTTGAAGAGTTTGACAGCTGCAAAGAGCTCGGTGAATGTGAAAGGTAATGAAGAACAATTGGAAAGAGGGTGTGCACCTGGATCTGGCAGCTTTCAATACTGGCAGTCATACCACCACTCCGTTCCATCCTGACCGTTCAAACCCACTGCTCCAGACCCTCCTGAGCTCAGACCCACTGCTCCAGACCCTCCTGAGCTCAGACCCACTGCTCAAAACCCTCCTGAGCTCAGACCCACTGTTCCGGGCTCTCCTGAGCTCAGACCCACTGCTCCAGACCCTCCTGAGCTCAGACCCATTGCTCCAGACCCTCCTGTGCTCAGACCCACTGCTCCAGACCCTCCTGAGCTCAGACCCACTGCTCCAGACCCTCCTGAGCTCAGACCCACTGCTCCAGACCCTCCTGAGCTCAGACCCACTGCTCCAGACCCTCCTGAGCTCAGACCCACTGCTCCAGACCCTCCTGAGCTCAAACCCACTGCACCAGACCCTCCTGAGCTCAGACCCACTGCTCCAGACCCTCCTGAGCTCAGACCCACTGCTCCGGGCTCTCCTGAGCTCAGACCCATTGCTCCAGACCCTCCTGAGCTCAGACCCACTGCTCCAGACCCTCCTGAGCTCAGACCCACTGCTCCAGACCCTCCTGAGCTCAGACCCACTGCTCCAGACCCTCCTGAGCTCAGACCCACTGCTCTGGGCTCTCCTGAGCTCAGACCCACTGCTCCAGACCCTCCTGAGCTCAGACCCACTGCTCCAGACCCTCCTGAGCTCAGACCCACTGCTCCGGGCTCTCCTGAGCTCAGACCCACTGCTCCAGACCCTCCTGAGCTCAGACCCACTGCTCCAGACCCTCCTGAGCTCAGACCCACTGCTCCAGACCCTCCTGAGCTCAGACCCACTGCTCCAGACCCTCCTGAGCTCAGACCCACTGCTCCAGACCCTCCTGAGCTCAGACCCACTGCTCCAGACCCTCCTGAGCTCAGACCCACTGCTCCGGGCTCTCCTGAGCTCAGAACTACTGCTCCGGACTCTCCTGAGCTCAGACCCACTGCTCCGGGCTCTCCTGAGCTCAGACCCACTGCTCCAGACCCTCCTGAGCTCAGACCCACTGCTCCAGACCCTCCTGAGCTCAGACCCACTGCTCCGGACTCTCCAGAGCGTTCAGACCCACTGCTCCAGACCCTCCTGAGCTCAGACCCACTGCTCCAGACCCTCCTGAGCTCAGACCCACTGCTCCAGACCCTCCTGAGCTCAGACCCACTGCTCCAGACCCTCCTGAGCTCAAACCCACTGCACCAGACCCTCCTGAGCTCAGACCCACTGCTCCAGACCCTCCTGAGCTCAGACCCACTGCTCCAGACCCTCCTGAGCTCAGACCCACTGCTCCGGGCTCTCCTGAGCTCAGACCCATTGCTCCAGACCCTCCTGAGCTCAGACCCACTGCTCCAGACCCTCCTGAGCTCAGACCCATTGCTCCAGACCCTCCTGAGCTCAGACCCACTGCTCCAGACCCTCCTGAGCTCAGACCCACTGCTCCGGGCTCTCCTGAGCTCAGACCCACTGCTCCAGGCCCTCCTGAGCTCAGACCCACTGCTCCAGACCCTCCTGAGCTCAGACCCACTGCTCCAGACCCTCCTGAGCTCAGACCCACTGCTCCAGACCCTCCTGAGCTCAGACCCACTGCTCCGGGCTCTCCTGAGCTCAGACCCACTGCTCCAGACCGTCCTGAGCTCAGACCCACTGCTCCAGACCGTCCTGAGCTCAGACCCACTGCTCCAGACCCTCCTGAGCTCAGACCCACTGCTCCAGACCCTCCTGAGCTCAGACCCACTGCTCCAGACCCTCCTGAGCTCAGACCCACTGCTCCGGGCTCTCCTGAGCTCAGACCCATTGCTCCAGACCCTCCTGAGCTCAGACCCACTGCTCCAGACCCTCCTGAGCTCAGACCCACTGCTCCAGACCCTCCTGAGCTCAGACCCACTGCTCCAGACCCTCCTGAGCTCAGACCCACTGCTCCAGACCCTCCTGAGCTCAGACCCACTGCTCCAGACCCTCCTGAGCTCAGACCCACTGCTCCAGACCCTCCTGAGCTCAGACCCACTGCTCCAGACCCTCCTGAGCTCAGACCCACTGCTCCAGACCCTCCTGACCGTTCAAACCCACTGCTCCAGACCGTCCTGAGCTCAGACCCACTGCTCCAGACCCTCCTGAGCTCAGACCCACTGCTCCAGACCCTCCTGAGCTCAGACCCACTGCTCCAGACCCTCCTGAGCTCAGACCCACTGCTCCGGGCTCTCCTGAGCTCAGACCCACTGCTCCAGACCCTCCTGAGCTCAGACCCACTGCTCCAGACCCTCCTGAGCTCAGACCCACTGCTCCAGACCCTCCTGAGCTCAAACCCACTGCACCAGACCCTCCTGAGCTCAGACCCACTGCTCCAGACCCTCCTGAGCTCAGACCCACTGCTCCAGACCCTCCTGACCGTTCAAATCCACTGCTCCAGACCGTCCTGAGCTCAGACCCACTGCTCCAGACCCTCCTGAGCTCAGACCCACTGCTCCAGACCCTCCTGAGCTCAGACCCACTGCTCCAGACCCTCCTGAGCTCAGACCCACTGCTCCAGACCCTCCTGAGCTCAGACCCACTGCTCCGGGCTCTCCTGAGCTCAGAACTACTGCTCCGGACTCTCCTGAGCTCAGACCCACTGCTCCGGGCTCTCCTGAGCTCAGACCCACTGCTCCAGACCCTCCTGAGCTCAGACCCACTGCTCCGGACTCTCCAGAGCGTTCAGTCCCACTGCTCCAGACCCTCCTGAGCTCAGACCCACTGCTCTGGACTCTCCTGAGCTCAGACCCACTGCTCCAGACCCTCCTGAGCTCAGACCCACTGCTCTGGGCTCTCCTGAGCTCAGACCCACTGCTCCAGACCCTCCTGAGCTCAGACCCACTGCTCCAGACCCTCCTGAGCTCAGACTCACTGCTCCAGACCCTCCTGAGCTCAGACCCACTGCTCCAGACCCTCCTGAGCTCAGACCCACTGCTCCAGACCCTCCTGAGCTCAGACCCACTGCTCCGGACTCTCCAGAGCGTTCAGTCCCACTGCTCCAGACCCTCCTGAGCTCAGACCCACTGCTCTGGACTCTCCTGACCGTTCAGACACACTGCTCCAGACCCTCCTGAGCTCAGACCCACTGCTCCAGACCCTCCTGAGCTCAGACCCACTGCTCTGGGCTCTCCTGAGCTCAGACCCACTGCTCCAGACCCTCCTGAGCTCAGACCCACTGCTCCAGACCCTCCTGAGCTCAGACTCACTGCTCCAGACCCTCCTGAGCTCAGACCCACTGCTCCAGACCCTCCTGAGCTCAGACCCACTGCTCCAGACCCTCCTGAGCTCAGACCCACTGCTCCGGACTCTCCAGAGCGTTCAGACCCAATGCTCCAGACCCTCCTGAGCTCAGACCCACTGCTCAAAACCCTCCTGAGCTCAGACCCACTGCTCCGGACTCTCCAGAGCGTTCAGACCCAATGCTCCAGACCCTCCTGAGCTCAGACCCACTGCTCCGGACTCTCCAGAGCGTTCAGACCCAATGCTCCAGACCCTCCTGAGCTCAGACCCACTGCTCCGGACTCTCCAGAGCGTTCAGACCCAATGCTCCAGACCCTCCTGAGCTCAGACCCAATGCTCCAGACCCTCCTGAGCTCAGACCCACTGCTCCAGACCCTCCTGAGTTCAGACCCACTGCTCAAAACCCTCCTGAGCTCAGACCCACTGTTCCGGGCTCTCCTGAGCTCAGACCCACTGCTCCGGACTCTCCTGAGCTCAGACCCACTGCTCCAGACCCTCCTGAGCTCAGACCCATTGCTCCAGACCCTCCTGTGCTCAGACCCACTGCTCCAGACCCTCCTGAGCTCAGACCCACTGCTCCAGACCCTCCTGAGCTCAGACCCACTGCTCCAGACCCTCCTGAGCTCAGACCCACTGCTCCGGACCCTCCTGAGCTCAGACCCACTGCTCCAGACCCTTCTGACCGTTCAGACCCACTGCTCCGGACCCTCCTGATCTCAGACCCACTGCTCCGGACTTTGCTGATCTCAGACCAACTCCTCTGGACCCTCCTGACCATTCAGACCCACAGCTCCAGACCCTCCTGAGCTCAGACCCACTGCTCCAGACCCTCCTGAGCTCAGACCCACTGCTCTGGACTCTCCTGACCGTTCAGACACACTGCTCCAGACCCTCCTGAGCTCAGACCCACTGCTCCAGACCCTCCTGAGCTCAGACCCACTGCTCCAGACCCTCCTGAGCTCAGACCCACTGCTCTGGGCTCTCCTGAGCTCAGACCCACTGCTCCAGACCCTCCTGAGCTCAGACCCACTGCTCCAGACCCTCCTGAGCTCAGACTCACTGCTCCAGACCCTCCTGAGCTCAGACCCACTGCTCCAGACCCTCCTGATCTCAGACCCACTGCTCCGGACTTTGCTGATCTCAGACCAACTCCTCTGGACCCTCCTGACCATTCAGACCCACAGCTCAAGACCCTCCTGAGCTCAGACCCACTGCTCCAGACCCTCCTGAGCTCAGACCCACTGCTCTGGACTCTCCTGACCGTTCAGACACACTGCTCCAGACCCTCCTGAGCTCAGACCCACTGCTCCAGACCCTCCTGAGCTCAGACCCACTGCTCCAGACCCTCCTGAGCTCAGACCCACTGCTCCAGACCCTCCTGAGCTCAGACCCACTGCTCTGGGCTCTCCTGAGCTCAGACCCACTGCTCCAGACCCTCCTGAGCTCAGACCCACTGCTCCAGACCCTCCTGAGCTCAGACTCACTGCTCCAGACCCTCCTGAGCTCAGACCCACTGCTCCAGACCCTCCTGAGCTCAGACCCACTGCTCCAGACCCTCCTGAGCTCAGACCCACTGCTCCAGACCCTCCTGAGCTCAGACCCACTGCTCAAAACCCTCCTGAGCTCAGACCCACTGTTCCGGGCTCTCCTGAGCTCAGACCCACTGCTCCAGACCCTCCTGAGCTCAGACCCACTGCTCCAGACCCTCCTGAGCTCAGACCCACTGCTCCAGACCCTCCTGAGCTCAGACCCACTGCTCAAAACCCTCCTGAGCTCAGACCCACTGTTCCGGGCTCTCCTGAGCTCAGACCCACTGCTCCAGACCCTCCTGAGCTCAGACCCATTGCTCCAGACCCTCCTGTGCTCAGACCCACTGCTCCAGACCCTCCTGAGCTCAGACCCACTGCTCCAGACCCTCCTGAGCGTTCAGACCCACTGCTCCAGACCCTTCTGACCGTTCAGACCCAGTGCTCCGGACTCTCCTGACCATTCAGACCCACTGCTCCGGACCCTCCTGATCTCAGACCCACTGCTCCGGACTTTGTTGATCTCAGACCAACTCCTCTGGACCCTCCTGACCATTCAGACCCACTGCTCCAGACACTCCTGATCTCAGACCCACTGCTCCGGACTCTCCTGATCTCAGACTCACTGCTCCGGACATTCCTGAGCTCAGACCCACTGCACCGGACCCTCCTGATCTCAGACCCACTGCTCCGGACCCTCCTGATCTCAGACCCACTGCTCCAGACTCTCCTGATCTCAGACCCACTGCTCCGGACTTTCCTGATCTCAGACCCACTGCTCCGGACTTTCCTGAGCTCAGACCCACTGCTCCGGACTCTCCTGATCTCAGACCCACTGCTCCGGACTCTCCTGATCTCAGACCCACTGCTCCGGACATTCCTGATCTCAGACCCACTGCTCCGGACTTTCCTGATCTCAGACCCACTGCTCCGGACCCTCCTGATCTCAGACCCACTGCTCTGGGCTTTCCTGATCTCAGACCCACTGCTCCGGACCCACCTGATCTCAGACCCACTGCTCCGGACCCTCCTGATCTCAGACCCACTGCTCCGGACTCTCCTGATCTCAGACCCACTGCTCCGGACTCTCCTGATCTCAGACCCACTGCTCCGGACTCTCCTGATCTAAGACCCACTGCTCCGGACTTTCCTGATCTCAGACCCACTGCTCTGGACTCTCCTGATCTCAGGCCCACTGCACCGGACTCTCCTGATCTCAGACCCACTGCTCCGGACTCTCCTGATCTCAGGCCCACTGCTCCGGACTCTCCTGATCTCAGACCCACTGCTCCGGTCTCTCCTGATCTCAGACCCACTGCTCCGGACATTCCTGATCTCACACCCACTACTCCGGACCCACCTGAGCTCAGACCCACTGCTCCGGACCCTCCGGATCTCAGACCCACTGCTCCAGACCCTCCTGACCTTTCAGACCCACTGCTCCGGACGCTCCTGATCTCAGACCCACTGCTCCGGACTCTCCTGATCTCAGACCCACTGCTCCGGACTCTCCTGACCATTCAGACCCACTGCTCCGGACCTTCCTGACCGTTCAGACCCACTGCTCCAGACTCTCCTGATCTCAGACCCACTGCTCCGGACCCACCTGATCTCAGACCCACTGCTCCGGACTTTCCTGAGCTCAGACCCACTGTTCCAGACCCTCCTGATCTCAGACCCACTGCTCCGGACTTCCCTGATCTCAGACCCACTGCTCCGGACCCTCCTGATCTCACATCCACTGCTCCGGATTTTCCTGAGCTCAGACCCACTGCTCCGGACCCTCCTGATCTCAGACCCAATGCTTCGGACTTTCCTGATCTCAGACCCACTGCTCCGGACCCACCTGATCTCAGACCCACTTCTCCGAACTTTCCTGAGCTCAGACCCACTGCTCCAGACCCTCCTGACTGTTCAGACCCACTGCTCCAGACTCTCCTGATCTCAGACCCACTGCTCCAGACTCTCCTGATCTCAGACCCACTGCTCCGGACCCTCCTGATCTCAGACCCCCTGCTCCGGACTTTCCTGATCTCAGACCCACTGCTCCGGACCCACCTGATCTCAGACCCACTTCTCCGAACTTTCCTGAGCTCAGACCCACTGCTCCGGACCCTACTGACCGTTCAGACCCACTGCTCCAGACTCTCCTGATCTCAGACCCACTGCTCCGGACTTTCCTGAACTCAGACCCACTGCTCCAGACTCTCCTGATCTCAGACCAACTGCTCCGGACATTCCTGATCTCAGACCCACTGCTCCGGGCCATCCTGATCTCAGACCCACTGCTCTGGACTTTTCTGATCTCAGACCCACTGCTCCGGACTCTCCTGAGCTCTGACCCACTGCTCCGGACCCTCCTGATCTCAGACCCCCTGCTCCGGACTTTCCTGATCTCAGACCCACTGCTCCGGACCCACCTGATCTCAGACCCACTTCTCCGAACTTTCCTGATCTCAGACCCACTGCTCCGGGCCATCCTGATCTCAGACCCACTGCTCTGGACTTTTCTGATCTCAGACCCACTGCTCCGGACTCTCCTGAGCTCTGACCCACTGCTCCGGACCCTCCTGAGCTCTGACCCACTGCTCCGGACCCTCCTGAGCTCTGACCCACTGCTCCGGACTTTCCTGATCTCAGACCCACTGCTCCGGACCCTCCTGAGCTCAGACCCACTGCTCCGGACCCTCCTGATCTCAGACCCACTGCTCCGGACCCTCCTGAGCTCTGACCCACTGCTCCGGACCCTCCTGATCTCAGACCCACTGCTCCGGACCCTCCTGAGCTCTGACCCACTGCTCCGGACCCTCCTGATCTCAGACCCACTGCTCCGGACCCTCCTGATCTCAGACCCGCTGCTCCGGACCCTCCTGATCTCAGACCCACTGCTCCGGACCCTCCTGAGCTCAGAACTCCCACATTGCTTCACCCTCCCAGCCTGTGCCAGATGCAGGATGTTGCTGGAATGTGTACATGGGTCAGAACCAAAGCCTCCTTAATGCAAGAATGTTAGCTTCAGGACGACACAAAACATTCAAAAATGTCCATTAGCCAATTCAAAACATCAGTATCCAACACCAACACTCCAAATCTCGCCCGAACCCCACCAGCCAAGACATTTCCCCCCCAGCCCTCCCCTCATCCCCCAACATCCGGCTCACTTTCTCTTACCTTGTTTGAGGCCATCTCACTGACTGAGCGGTAAGTCTGGATAGTCTCCAGCTGGTCCAGGCACCAGTCCAGCTCCTCCAGGGTTTCCTTGGCCAGCTGCTGGTAAGTTTCATCTGAAAAAACAGTGGCACACACACGGTTAAAGCTGGCAATCCCTTGCCATGCCCATTTCGAGATGGGGATATATGGTACAGCCCTGGGCCAGCGCACAATGCCCCTTTACCACCCCGTCACACTCACACACACACACAAATTCCAGACCCCCACCACCCTCTGGGTGAAAAGATTTCCCTCTAATCATTCTACTAATCATGTTAAATCTATACCCCCTTGACACTGACCTGTCTGCTAAGGTGAACAGGCTCTTCACATCCACTGTATCCAGGCCCCTCACAATTTTGTACATTTCAATCAAATCTTCCCTCAGCCTTCTCTGTTCCAAGGAGAGCAACCCAAGCCTATCCAATCTTTCCTCAGAGCTGCATTTTTCCAGTCCCAGCAACATCTGCGTAAATCTATACTCCTCCCAGCTTTCTGTAGTATTGAGTTCTCGGTGTCGGACATAAGCTTTCCTTTTCTGCCTTATCTTACCCTGTAGGCCCCTCAACATCCAGGGGACTTTAGATTTGGCCGTCTCACCCGTTTTGTTTGTGGAACATGTTTAGTCTGAACCCCTCGAATCTCCCCTTTGAATGTCTCCCACTGTTCTGACACTGATTATCTTGAAGAAGCTGTTTCCAGTCCATTTTCACCAAATCACTCCTCAGTTTCGTAAAATTGGCCTTACCTCACTTGAGAGCACCAACACCAGTTCTTTCCTTGACTTTTCCATAATTATGTTAAAACTGGTGCGTGCTTGTGAGGGTTTGTGTGTACAGGTGTGCGGGAGTTGTGTGCAAGGGTTTGTGGCAGTGAGGGGTTGTATGTGAGGGTGCGTTCGTGTGAGGAAGTGTGCGTGTGAGGGTAGGTGTGTGTAAAGGTGTGGTTCGGTAAGCATGAGGGTTTGTGTGTGTGCAGGAGCATGTGTTTGAGGGTTTGTATGTGAGGATATATGTGGCAATCTGTGTGTGTAAGGGTGTGTGTGAGGGGGTGGTGAAGGGGCACTGTGCGCTGGCCCAGGGCTGTACAATATATCCCCGTTCACTCATTCAAAAGGAGTCTGGATGTGCACCTTAAGTGCTGTAATCTGCAGGGCTACAGACCAAATGCTGGAAGGTGAGATTAGAATGGGTGGATCGATTCTCGGCCAGCACAGACACGATGGGCCAAGTGGCCTCTTTCTGTGTCTTAAACATTCAATGATTCTACAACACAACATCCCTCATGTAGCCACCCACACATACAGTACACCATGCACACCCACCACACACACACATCCTCCCTCACACACTCCCCTCACACAGACTCTCCCTCAAACACTCTCCCTCACACACACCCTCCCTCACACACTCTCCCTCAAACGCACTCTCCCTCACACAGACTCTCCCTCAAACACACCCTCACACAGACTCTCCCTCAAACACACACAGACTCTCCCTCAAATACACTCTCCCTCACACACACACCCTCTCCCTCACACAGACTCTCCCTCACACACTCTCCCCCACAGACTCTCCCTCACACACACCCTCTCCCTCACACACCCTCTCCCTCACACACACTCTCCCTCACACACTCTCCCCCACAGACTCTCCCTCCCACACACCCTCTCCCTCACACCCTCTCCCTCACAGACACCCTCTCCCTCACACACACTCCCTCACACACACCCTCTCCCTCACACACACTCCCTCACACACACTCCCTCACACACACCCTCTCCCTCACAGACATCCTCTCCCTCACACACACCCTCTCCCTCACACACACCCTCTCCCTCACACAGACTCTCCCTCACACAGCCTCTCCCTCACACACACCCTCCCTCACACAGACTCTCCCTCACACACACCCTCTCCCTCACACACACCCTTTCCCTCACACACCCTCTCCCTCACAGACACCCTCTCCCTCACAGACACCCTCTCCCTCACACACTCCCTCACACACACCCTCTCCCTCACACAGACCCTCTCCCTCACACACACCCTCCCTCACACAGACTCTCCCTCACACAGACTCTCCCTCACACACACCCTCTCCCTCACACACACCCTCTCCCTCACACACCCTCTCCCTCACACACTCCCTCACACACACCCTCTCCCTCACACAGACCCTCTCCCTCACACACACCCTCCCTCACACAGACTCTCCCTCACACAGACTCTCCCTCACACACACCCTCTCCCTCACACACACCCTCTCCCTCACACAGACTCTCCCTCACACAGCCTCTCCCTCACACACACCCTCCCTCACACAGACTCTCCCTCACACACACCCTCTCCCTCACACACACCCTCTCCCTCACACACCCTCTCCCTCACACACCCTCTCCCTCACACACTCCCTCACACACACCCTCTCCCTCACACAGACCCTCTCCCTCACACACACCCTCCCTCACACAGACTCTCCCTCACACAGACTCTCCCTCACACACACCCTCTCCCTCACACACACCCTCTCCCTCACACACCCTCTCCCTCACACACCCTCTCCCTCACACACACCCTCTCCCTCACACAGACCCTCTCCCTCACATACTCCCTCCCTCACACACACTCTCCCTCACACACATCCTCCCTCACACACACCCTCCCTCATACACACTCTCCCTCACTCACACCGTCTCTCACACACACTCTCTCCCTCACACAGACCCTCCCTCACATAGACTCTCTCTCACACACACCCTCTCCCTCACACACACCCTCTCCCTCGCACACACTCTCCCTACACCCTCTCCCTCACACACACACTCCCACACACACACACACACACACTCTCCCTCGCACACACTCTCCCTTGCACACCCTCTCCCTCACACACACACACTCCCTCACACATCAACACACTCCCACACACACTCTCCCTCACTCACACACTCTCTCCTTCACATACACTCTCCTTCACACATATTCTCCCTCATTCACCATCTCCCTCACACACACTCTCCCTCACACACACTCTCTCCCTCACACACTCTCCCTCACACTCACCCTCCCTCATGCACTCTCTCCCTCACACCCTCTGCCATCAGACAAACTCTCCCTCACACACAGCCTCCCTCACACACCTCTCCCTCAGTCTCTCCCTCATACACACTCTCCCTCACGTGCACTCTCTCCCTCACACAATCTCTCCCTCCCACACTCCCTCCCCTACACCCTCTCCCTCACACACACTCTCCCTCACACACACACTCTCCTTCACACACTCTCCCTCACACATACCCTCCCTCACACACACCCACACTCCCACACACACACTTTCTCACACACACAGTCCCTCACTCATTAACACACTCCCATACACACACTCTCCCTCGCACACACTCTCCCTCGCACACACTCTCCCTCGCAAACACTCTCCCTCGCAAACACTCTCCCTCGCACACACTCTCCTTCCCACACCCTCTCCCTCACACACACTCTCCCTCGCACACCCTCTCCCTCGCACACCCTCTCCCTCGCACACCCTCTCCCTCGCACACCCTCTCCTTCGCCCGCACTCTCCCTCGCCCACACTCTCCCTCACACGCCCTCTCCCTCACACACACACACTTCCTCACACATTAACACACTCCCACACACACACTCTCCCTCCCATACTCTCTCCCTCATACACACTCTCGTTTGCACACCCTCTCGCTCGCCCACACTCTCCCTTGCACACACTCTCCCTCACACGCCCTCTGCCTCGCACACCCTCTCCCTCACACACACACACTGCCTCACACATTAACACACTCCCACACACACACTCTCCCTCGCACATCCTCTCCCTCACACACATTGTATATAGCCTGTCTGTTCTGTTTTTGGAATCTCTTTTGGGGAAGTTGTTTCTTGGTCTCTCTACATGTCAGTTGTGCAAAGGGGCAAGTGAGGTGGACGGAAGGCTGATAAAACAGTAATGTCTGGGTCGGCTTCTGTACAATAACATCCTCAGCCTGTCTGATCCCGACACTGCCACATCAGGACACATACTGGTGCCGGCTTCTGAACTGACAAAGAACTTTTGTACATTTACTTTTGTCCCTATTCACTGTTCCCTAAAGGCCTTGACAGGATCCAGTTCCAACAACCACGTTCTCTTTCCAATACTTCATCCAAGGGCCCATTCATTATGTGTGAGTCCAGACATTGAATACTGGCAGGATATTTGAGAGCAGAAGGGATTGCATCAGATTCTGACGCTGTCTCACCCAACACCCACATGGACTTCCAAACAGTGATAGGAACAGGAGGCCATTCAGCCCCTTGAACCAGTTCCACCATTCAATAAGATCATGGCTGATCTGTATTTTCACTCCATCTACTCATCCTTGGTTCCATAACCCTTCATACCCTTTACCCATCAAAAATTTAACAATCTCAGTTTTGAAATTTTCTATTGACCCCGGCCTCAACAGCTTTTTTAGGGATGAGAGTTCCAGATTTCCATTACCCTTTGATCTGTGTGAAGAAATGCTTCCTGATATCACCCCTGAACGGCCTGGCTCTAATTTAAAGGTTCTGCCCCCTTGTTCTGGACTCCCCCCACCAGAGGAAATAATCTCTCTTTATCTGATGAAAGGTCACTGACCTGAAACATTAACTCTGCTTTTCTCTCCACAAATGCTGCCTGACCTGCTGTGTATTTCCAGTACCTTCTATTTTTATTTCAGATTTCTAGCATCTGTAGTATTTTGCTTTTATTCCCTTTATTGACCCTATCAAATCCTTTAGTCACTTTAAACACCTCGATTACACTATCCCTTAAACTATATTCAAAGGAATACAAACCTAGTCTATGCAACTCATCCTCAATTTAACCCTTTTAGCCCCAGTATCATTCTGGAGAAGGGGAGGGGAGGTGGCACCCATTTCATGGCCAATACCTCTCTCTGGAAATGCGGGGAGTGGAAAATCATTTACAAACTAGGATGGAGTTTATAACATTTACAAGATGCTGGGAACTGGGGTCGAGGTTTTATGGTTACACGTGCCCACAGTATGTTCTCACCAGTAGGAGGAAATGCAACACAGACACTCACTTTCACATCAGACCACTCGGCCAGTGCACAGTAACTTAGAGGGGGAAAGGGGAGGGGTGGAAGAGCAGGGGTGCAGGGAGGAGATGGTAGAAGGGGAGGAGGGGAAGGGTCTGGGAAAGGAATGGAAGGGGAGGGGCTGTGGCAGAGAGGGAGAGGTGAACAAGTCATCATTTGTTACTCAAGTACTCTCACACACCCAGCAAACTGCTCAGGGCTAAATTAAACAAAAAGATAACTGGCAGAAATGACCAAATACTGATGGAGCATCTTGTGTCAATCTGCTGCTCACCCACTCTGAGAATAATTACTCCACAGAGAGCAGCAGAGCAGCTCCTTTCAGACACTCACAGACCTGTTAGACTGACTGCTCAAGCTTCATGCATTAGACAGGAATTCACTGAGTAATACTGTAAAAGTAACAATCGCCCAAGGAACAAACTCAAGTTTCCTCCTACAGGGCTACAGCAAACAGCTGCAGCTCACTATTCATCTCTCATAGTGTAGAGTGAGCTTTACCCTAAGAACATATGAATTAGGAGCAGAAGTAGGCCATTTGGTCCCTTGAGCCTGTTCCGCCATTCAATAGGATCATGGCTGATGTGATTTGTGGCCTTAACTCCACTTTCCTGCCTGCCCCCCCATAATCCTTGACTCCCTGATAGATCAAATATCTGTCTAACTCAGTCTTGAAAATATTCAAAGACTCTGCTTCCACTGCCTTTTGAGGAAGAGAATTCCAAAGACTCACGACCCTCATCTCTGTCTTAAATGGGCGACACCTTATTTTTAAACAGTGACCCCTAGTTCTAGACTCTCCCCAAAGGGAAACATCCTTTCCACATCCACCCTGTCAAGACCCCTCAGGATCTTATATGTCTCAATCAAGTCACCTCTTACTCCTCTAAATTCCAGCGGATACAAGCCTAGCCTGTCCAATCTTTCCTTGTCAGACACCCCGCCCATTCCAGGTATTAGTCTAGTAAACCTTCTCTGTTCTGCCTCCAACACATTTACATCCTTCCTTAAATAAGGAGACCAGTACTGTACACAGTACTCCAGATGTGGTCTCACCAATGCCCTGTATAACTGAAGCATAACCTCCCTACTTTTGTATTCAATTCCCCTCGCGATAAACAATAACATTCTATTAGCTTTCCTAATTACGTGCTGTACCTGCATACTAACCTTTTGCGATTCATACACTAGGACACCCAGATCCTAACAAACTTGACTGAATTTTTCAAGGCGGTGACTAGATGTGTAGATGAGGGTAAAGCAGTTGATGTAGTCTACTTGGACTTCAGTAAGGCTTTTGATAAGATCCTGCATGGTAGATTGGTTAAGAAGGTAAGAGTCCATGGGATCCAGGGCAATTTGGCAAAATGGATTCAAATTGTCTTAGTGGCAGGAGGCAGAGGGTGATGGTCGAGGGTTGTTTTTGTGATTGGAAGCCTGTGACCAGTGGTGCACCGCAGGGATCGGTGCTGGGACCCTTGCTGCTTGTAGTGTGTATTGATGATTTAGATGTGAATATAGGAGGTATGATCAGTAAGTTCGCAGATGACATGAAAATTATTGCTGTCGTGGATTGTGAGGAGGAAAGCCTTAGATTACAGGACGATATAGATGGGCTGGTAAGATAGGCGGAGCAGTGGCAAATTGAATGAAATCCTGAGAAGTGTGAGGTGATGCATTTTGGGATGACTACCAAGGCAAGGGAATATACAATGGATAGTCGGACCCGAGGAAGTACAAAGGGTCAGAGGGACCTTGGTGTACTTGTCCATAGATCACTGAAGGCAGCAGTACAAGTAGATAAGGTGGTTAGGAAGGCATATGGGATACTTGCCTTTATTAGCCAAGGCATAGAATGTAAGAGCAGGGAGGTTATGGTGGAGCTGTATAAAATGCTA